>NC_084830.1:117206501-117508742 GCF_033115175.1 Lepus europaeus | reverse complement strand
AAAAAACTGAACATGAATGATAGACTTTGAAAGGAATAAAAGAAACTGGGAGGAAACAATCTTTGCAAGGAGAATAGAACTTTGAATAAACGATATCTGCAATACCCAAAAGATTAGACAACCTATAATCTACATGGACTAAGAATAGGGTATTACTAAAATAAAAGAAAAAAGGGAGATGAAAAAGGAAGAAAAGGAGCAAAACAAACCTAAACTAAGAGACACAAAGCATTTAGCAAAATAAACAACAAAAAAAAGAGCTACTGGGAAAAACTATGAATATATACATATATATGCACATACACACATATATATACTTTTATATATATGTGTGTATAACTCAGTGGAATAATTGAATGATAAGAGTGAGGAAATCTCACAGAAACTGAACAGAAAGATCTCAAAAAATACTTATGCCTTCATTTACAAGTATCACATGTATGTGCTTTATTTCTCACAGTAGTCTGCTAGTAGCTAAATGAGTTTGCCATCTTGCTTTGAAGTACATTGTCACAATATAAAAAACATTAAAATGTCAATATCTTATTTCCCTACTTTCGGCTCTAGAAGAATGAGCAAGTCAAGTGCAGAAGAAAGGGAAGAAACCAGTGTTTGGTTATGTCATTCTCTCCCTCTTGAATGTAGGCTGTATGAGCTCAGGGGCTATATTTTGTATTCTCACTGTCTATACTAGTGCTGCATACAATAAAAGAGCATAGAACATATTTCTTAAATGAATTAATAATGAAAGCATGAGCAAATAAAGGATTATAGCAAGGCAGATGTGGTTTTTCAAAGTGCAATTGCTATCTGGAGAAATAATGGGAAAAGTAACCAAAACCAGCTAAAAAGTCTAGACGACACAGATTTCGTCTCTTTAGACACTTATTTTGAAAAATCTCAAGGAAGGCAGACATGCAGTTAACTCCATTTCCCTAAGTTTGACTGTAAACAGTCAACCTGCCATGACTTTCTCAATGGATCCAGGAATTCACACTCATTATGAGATATCCTCAGAAAACAAAACCTACATAGGCCTTAGAGTCTCCACCTGCACAACAAGCTCTTTTTATTTCTTCTTGTTAGAAGCAGATGGTTTAACAGGCTGTGAGTTATTCTTTTTTATTTAATGCTTCTTATCTTTAGCAAAGAAATAGATCTATGTGACTTTAAAGTCACAATCAGATGGTGGGGTAGAGGTTGGGCCATTTGATGATGGCACTCCCAAACATCAGCATTTGTGGGTACCTCCTGTCTAGGGACAGGAGTCTGGATGTCAGTGTTCTGAAAGCACCTCAAAAGAACAGGGATAAGCAATCTCACCATTCAAGCTGCTAACATTCAGCATCTCACCACAACCTCAGCTATTTACACCTCTCCAAATTGAACCTCCCATTTTCCACCAAGATGGATGAGCAGCACTTTCCAAGGAAGGAGAAGGTGGGAATAGAGATTTGGTGATCTAAAATCTCATTACACAAACTTTTAACAAATCTTTTTTTCACCTTTTTCTATAACCTGTTTCTAAGGTTACCTGGAGTATGTAATCTCTGAGCCTTTTAGATTTTGTAACACAATTTTCTTCTCTCTTTTTGGCTGAATCCACTGCAAACTTTAGTTTCAGATTTCCCAAATTGGTTAATTCAGTTTCTATCTGCTTTCAGTTTCTAAAATATTGTTGACTTCTCTCTGGTGCTGTCATGTTGTCTTCTGTATTATCTTTGAAATGAGCAGGGCCCAGCTTGTGGTGTGGAATAGGCCGGCGCCATGGCTCAACAGGCTAATCCTCCGCCTTGCGGCGCCGGCACACTGGGTTCTAGTCCCGGTTGGTGTGCCGGATTCTGTCCTGGTTGCCCCTCTTCCAGGCCAGCTCTCTGCTATGGCCTGGGAAGGCAGTGGAGGATGGCCCAAGTCCTTGGGCCCTGCACCCGCATAGGAGACCAGGAGAAGCATCTGGCTTCTGCCTTGGGATCAGCGTGGTGCGCTGGCCGCAGCGGCCATTGGAGGGTGAACCAACGGCAAAAAGGAAGACCTTTCTCTCTGTCTCTCTCTCTCACTATCCACTCTGCCTGTCAAAAAAAAATTAATAAATAAATTTTAAGAGGCGGCAAGATGGCGGAATAGGCAGGAAGCACACTTAGTCCGGGGGGAGAGAAAGTTCAATATAAGTGGAGATACTGCAGGGTCAAGGAAGAGTAGCGGATGAAACAGCAGAGGAAACTCTTCCGGAACTAGTGATTCACAGTGGACCTGCGTGGAGAGCGTGGGAGCCCAAGTTCGGGACACCAGCGGCAGACTCAACGCACCAGCGCTGGAACGCGAGGTGAGCCGAACCTCCATAGCCCGAGATACCAGCAGGCAAGCGGAAAGAGGAGGCTAGAGGGAACGAGGCTTGAAACTCCGTGGGGAAAAGTTCACCAGGCTAACTAGAAGAGAGAGAAAAAAAAATAAAAAAAGTGACTGATACGGACACAAGTTTCTCTCTCTCCGCTCACCTCTCAAAGGCGAGCAAGACAGAGCAGGCGCCATTTTGGACATACGTCATAAGCAGGGCGACCTCAGGTCTGCACCAGCCCTGAGCCTAGCAGAAAAACCTGACTCTGGGGGGAGGGGTGAAATAACAGGAGATTAGCATCTAACTTGGCAACCCAGTGGGAGACTGCAGGAGAATTGGAGCCCACACTGAGGGCAAAAGAGATTCCCTGTGTGGCCCTCGGGAAAGAGCTTCCGATCTCTGGCTCCTGTGGGTATATCATTTGCCTGCTAACTACCTCCAATTACGTTCAGCTGTGCGGAATTACTTCCCTTTTAAATCAAAAAAAGAAAGAGAGATTTACCACACCTAACCTGGGAGTGTCATCCTTGACACACCCTCAACCCTGAGGAACCAAACACAGCTCTCAGTCCACACTCATCTCAAGCCTCTAAGGCTCCACTGAAAGCAGACAGTCCACTTAATATAGAGCCATAGTGTAACAAGAAAAAACACCACAGTGAAGAAACCAAATATCTCCAACATGCCAAACAACAAACGCAAAAACCAAGCTAACAAGAACAAGGAAGAAACTATGACGCCCCCAAATGAAAAAGACACCCCAATGCAAGATTATGAAGATGATGAGATCGAAGAAATGCAAAAAGCGGATCTCAAAAAATTGATAAGAACATTAAGAAGTTCTCAAAAACAAATTCTTGAACTACAGAAATCCTTCATGGACAAGATAGAAAATCTCTCTCTTGAAAGTGAAATATTAAGGAGGAATCAAAATGAAATGAAACAACTAGTGGAACAAGAAACTCTGATAGTGACTAGAAATCATAATGAAATGAAGAGTTCAATAGATCAAATGACAAACACATTAGAGAGCCTTAAAAACAGAATGGGCAAAGCAGAAGAGAGAATATCAGACTTAGAAGACAGAGAACAGGAAAGGAAACAGGCAAACCAAAGAAAAGAAGAAGAAATTAGAAATCTAAAAAATATTGTCGGGAATCTACAGGATACTATTAAAAAACCCAACATTCGGGTTCTAGGAGTTCCTGAAGGCATGGAGAGGGAGAAAGGATTAGAAGGCATTTTCAGTGACATACTAGCAGAAAATTTCCCAGGTTTGGAGAAGGACAGAGGCATCTTAGTACAGGAAGCTTATAGAACCCCTAATAAACATGACCAAAAGAGATCCTCACCACGACATGTTGTAATCAAACTCACCACAGTGAAACATAAACAAAAGATCCTAAAAGGTGCAAGAGAGAAACGTCAGATCACTCTTAGAAGATCTCCAATTAGACTCACAGCTGACTTCTCATCAGAAACCCTACAAGCTAGAAGGGAATGGCGAGACATAGCCCAGGTACTAAGAGAGAACAACTGCCAGCCCAGAATACTATATCCTGCAAAGCTCTCATTTGTGAATGAAGGTGAAATTAAGACTTTTCATAGCAAACAGAAACTGAAAGAATTTGTTGCCACTCATCCTGCCCTGCAAAAGATGCTTAAAGATGTCTTACACACAGAAACACAGAAACATGGTCACCAATATGAAAGAAGGTAAAGGAAGGAAACCTCACAGCAAAAGATCACAGGAAGCTCAATTTCTCTTTGACATAGAATTAAACTCTGATGCTCTGTTAAAGCAATGTGTTAAAGTAATCTATTATGTTCTCTTGATGTCTGTTAAATTCTAATTGTTCAAAAACAGCTGAATTTTTATTAAGAGCTATGGGTTATTTAAATATGTGCTTTTTTCAAAAATTTGAATAATCACCTTGTAACAATGATCAAATTTGGTCTATGTTATGTCATGATATTAAGAAATCTTATTTCAACCAGATATTTTGGATTTTGAGCCTTCTTGGCATTCTTGACAGGCATTCAAAAAATCAAAGTTTCAAACAATCTGGTCTCTAAAATTTCCAGTAAATCCTGGACTTTGGTTTTTCCAGTTTGGGCCCAACTGAAAAAATCGAAGGACCTATGTCTCTCATCTTATAGAGACACCAACTAATCAGTCTATTTGGAGTATATTAGAAGGACTGTCAAGATGTGATGTGGTACCAGACTTTAAGTTTCTATAATGGAAAATGCTATTAATACAAATGTTTGAGAATTAAAAAGTCTAATGATCTTGTGTTACTAGACATGATAGTTATCTTAATGAGAAAGCCCCAGAGGCTTAAAGGGTTAAATACTTGTAAAATCCTACAGGTGCTTTCAAAAATACTGTGAAGTAAGCAAGTGCCTCTTGTTGGTTGATGAGTTTATAATTTTAAACATGGCGACTTAAAGTCTTTTGTCATCCACAGTTATATATGATCTGCTGCTCATAAAACTAAAGCGTTGTTGGTTCTGTGTTTAGCTGTCCTCCTATAGGTTCCTATGGACTTTTTCCAGCCACTTTTATTGTATTCAGTACTTTGGGATGGCTCTGTAAACAGATGAAGCCAATAATGTATTAACAGTACCAACTGAGAGAAAGTATGGTTAACTGAGGTTACTAAAAAGAAAAAGCAATTCAAATCAATTGGCAATCTACAAAAAGAGTTAAAGATTTTAAAAGCTATTATTAAAATTGCTATATTGGTCTATTATGCTATATTATATGTGTGTACATATTGTATGTCCACATGGGAAAATTTTATTAAGAGTTTTATTTTAAATGGCTTATAGATAAGATTGTCCATAAATTTAAGCTGCTAAAATCAATCAAAGATACATTTTAATTTGTGGGACCTGAATCTGTGTATCATATGTTTTAGACTTGTTGGTAGAAAGAAACTAAAAACATTTTAGATGGTTGTGCTTAAGTTTACTGGCTAAACAAACTACACCATGTTAGATATTTAAGAGGTGTTTTCAAATACATGATTCTTACAATTTATAGAAGGCATTGGACCTTCTGGTAAATGTTTTCTTAAGTTGTTATCTAATGGTTGAAACGGTTTGCTAAGTATTCATGTGATATTGCTAGTGTCAGCAAGCGATCTAGGACTTGCTCCCTCATTTCTCTATTCTAAGCCCAACTTGTTCTTTCATTTCTCTATTCTCTTCAAGGTAGGAAACTAATTCTATTATGAAGGAATCTGTAGGACGCACAATTTAATCTTTAGACCTTATAAAAGAGATGGCTAACATTTTTCTGCAATAGCATAGCCAAAATAAGAACTCAAATAATAATCTCATAGCTAGATTCACTTCGCCATCAGCGAAGTATACAGTAAGTAGAAAAAACCTCCCTTTCAGACCAAAGGGAAAGAAAGTTTTAAAGTGAGAATATAATTTTCCTCATGGGCATTGTCTACCTTAGAAAAACTACTACAGAACATGCCTGTGACTATAGACTTGTAGTTCAGGCCACCGAAGATTAGAGATGGGAAACGGGCACTCCCTTGACTTGCATCCTCTGGTCTGCTTTAACACAAACCAGGAGGAAAGGAAAGCTCGGCATCAGAAGCAATGGGTGGCAGGCCTATTAATGGCTGATCTGTACAGTGATCTGCCCTCAAGGAGACCCAACAGGCCAGTCCACTGCAGTGGCTTTCAATGTGGTAAGCCTGGGCTTCAGCAGAAGTCAGCTTGTGAAGAGCCCTGGCAGCTCTGCCAAGAGTTGGATCACTGGAAATGGACCTGCCCTGGAGTCGAAGGATGCCCAGGTCAGAGCCACAGATCTTATTGGCTCTAAGCTGAAAAGCCCTTCACTCAGCCCAACTTCCAAAGTGACCACTGCAGCTGAGGGGATGGTCAAGTAGGGTCAGCAACATTGCAGGCAGAACTGTAAATTTCTTGTTAGAGATGCCCCCTGCCTTTACCTGGCCAGCTCTCCTCCCAGCCCAGCCAAGTCATGAAAGTCAACAGAGTGCCTTCCCCTAGGAGGTTCACACCTCCCTTAGGATATACCCCATGTGAAGAGATAGATAGGTCTGGGCCTCTTAACTTACAAGGCCTAAAGCCCACCAGATTATTATCAAGCCCCTTCTATCAGGTTCTATTTGCCTCTCAATCAGAAAACTTAATTGTAGCTTAGACAGCACCTTTCTTAGCTCCTCTAATAATGACTCTGTCCTTTGTTCTAGGCCCTGTCTAGTGCACTTGGGCCTCATTCCTTTGTAATCATAACCTCTACTCTACCACCAATGGCTCTACTCCCAACATGTGTGTACTGATGGTCCTCTTCCCCACTTAATGCTGTATAATTGTTCAAACCTGGTAAATGCCACTCTTAGGATCATTGGTTACTATCCTCACTCTGTCTTTTATGACCTTGTCTAAATATGATCAGAGTCGGAAAACTTGGAAGGCTTCCATAGCCTTGGCAACTCATGACGACAGCCTAAGATGGTTACTGGCGCCATAAACTAGAGTGTCAATTTGTTGGGTCAACAACAGGAGCCACTGTGCACTTGCTCCTCATGTGGGATCTCTGTCCTTAATGTGCTGTACATTTTGATTTAATGCTATAACTAGTACTCAAACAGTGTGTTTCACTTTGTGTTTCTATGTGGGTGCAAACTGTTGAAATCTTTATACTAAATTGATCTTCTGTATATAAAGAGAATTGAAAATGAATCTTGATGCAAATGGAAGGGGAGAGGGAGCGGGAGGGGGGAGGGTTGCGGGTGGGAGGGAAGTTATGGGGGGGGGGGAAGCCATTGTAATCCATAAGCTGTACACTGGAAATTTATATTCATTAAATAAAAGTTAAAAAAAAAAATTAAAAAAAAAAATTTTAAAAAAATAAAAAAAATAAAATGAGCAGGGCCCAGCGCTGTGGTGTGGAATACCTGGTAAAGCTGCTACCTGCATTGCCAGCATCCAGAGCCAATCAAGTCCCGGCTGCTCCACTACTTTTTTTTTTTTTTTTTGACAGGCAGAGTGGACAGTGAGAGAGAGAGAGACAGAGAGAAAGGTCTTCCTTTTGCTGTTGGTTCATCCTCCAATGGCCGCCACGGCCGGCGCATCACGCTGATCCAGAGCCAGGAGCCAGGTGCTTCTCCTGGTCTCCCATGCAGGTGCAGGGCCCAAGCACTTGGGCCATCCTCCGCTGCACTCCCGGACCATAGCAGAGAGCTGGCCTGGAAGAGGGGCAAACAGGACAGAATCCGGCGCCCCGGCCGGGACTGGAACCCGGTGTGCCGGTGCCGCAGGCGGAGGATTAGCCTATCGAGCCGCGGCGCCAGTCTGCTCCACTTATGATCCAGCTCTCTGCTATGACCTGGGAAAGCAGTAGAAGATAGCCCAAGTCCCTGGGCCACTGCACTTATGTGGGAGACCTGGAAGAAGTTCCTGGCTTCTGGCTTCAGATCAGCACAGCTCTGGCCATTGCGGCCAATTGGGGAGTGAACTAGTGGATGGAGGACCTCTCTCTCTCTCTCTCTCTCTCCCTTTTCTTCTCTGTGTAACTCTGACCTTCAAATAAATAAATAAATCTTTTAAAAAAATGAACACATAATTTTATTCATTTTGGGAAGTTTAGAAGGATATGAAGAAAAAAGCATATGTTTAATCCTCTATATTTAACTGGAAGGCCTTGTTCAGTGTACTCAAGCCAGTGTCTATTTGTCTTCCTAAATGGGAAGTTACATATCCACATTGAGAAAGAAGAATCTGCACTGTTCTTAGGAGTGTTTTTTCTGTAAGACATCATGTGACCTTGCTTTGTAGGATTTAATGAAACAACAGGGACCCAAAAGAGGAAGAATGCGATGGTGAGAGTTACCAGAAATTCATAATTTCTACCATAATAGAAATAACAAAAAAGACTGAAAAAATCTTTCTCTGCCACACACACACACACACACAGAGAGAGAGAGAGAGAGAGAGAGAGAGAGAGAGAGAGAGTTAGGATAAACCCTCTTCAAAACAGCAGATGATCTGTAACATTTCTAAAAACTCATCATCCCTTGCTTATCCATGATCAATAGAATTGGAGTCACCACAGCTCAGGGGAAAAGACTATTCAAACATTAAAGAATCTCACCTTCACCAAATTATACATGTCATCTAGGAAATGATTTGGCACTGGTTCAGACAGAAAGTAAGCACAGAATGAAGCCCTCTGATGGGGATCTGCTTCTTAGTGCCCTGAAATTTGTATTTCATTTGGAACAAAAATGGATCCATGCAATATTTTTTCCCCACTGAAGCAGTAGCTTGGGCTCAAAATAAGAGACAACTAGAATGGTCTTCTTGTATCTTACTTTTGGTGGATTGATCCTGAGCCTATCAGAGTCCCTGGAATGAATTAAAATGAGGTACTATAGATGATGCAGACATCAAGTGTTGTTTCCTTCTTTCCTTCTCTAGCATCTTGATTTCTGTGTCTTAATCCTGATCATTAATAATCTAGTTTTCTCTATTTTCAGTTTGACTTACTGAATGATATGCCTCAGGATGCCTCTAAACACTAAGAAAGCCAAGGAACTATCCTGCATGCGCTACTTACAGCATCAGTTCAAGAATATTGTCTTTTTTCCCTCTCTCCTTTTGCTGATTCAAGACCTAAGAAGTGTTAACATGTTGGCCGGCACCGTGGCTTAACAGGCTAATCCTCCGCCTTACAGCGCCGGCACACCCGGTTCTACCCCTGGTTGGGGTGCCGGATTCTATCCCAGTTGCCCCTCTTCCAGGCCAGCTCTCTGCTATGGCCCAGGAAGGCAGTGGAGGATGGCCCAAGTCCTTGGGCCCTGCACCTGAATGGGAGACCAGGAGAAGCACCTGGCTCCTGGCTTCGGATCAGCGAGATGTGCCGGCCGCAGTGGCCATTGGAGGGTGAACCAACGGCAAAGGAAGACCTTTCTCTCTGTCTCTCTCTCTCACTATCCACTCTGCCTGTCAAAAAAAAAAAAAAGATTAAAAAAAATTAAAAAAAAAAGAAGTGTTAACATGTTACCAGACATGTTAATGACACATCAGTTCTGCTAAAAAATCTCTTGTCTCCTGAATAATCTTAGACAAAATCATTGCACTCACCCCACCACATAAATCCATTCACAAAATATCCTTGCATAACAATTACCTAAATTTATGGTAACTGTTTTTTATCCAACATCTTTTTCATCAGTTATCTACCTCAATAGCACTCAGAGGTACCCTTTCTAGGCCTGTGCTACATTATACATCTTTTTTAAAGGTTTATTTATTTATTTATTTGAAGGGCAGAGTTACAGAGAGAAAGAGAGATGAAGAAAGAGAGAAAGAGATATCTTCCATCCATTGGTTCACTCCCCAATGGCTGAAACAGCTGAAGCTGTGTTGATCTGAAGCCAGAAGCCAAACTTTTTTCCATGTCTTCCATGTGGGTGCAGAGGCTGAAGCATTTAGGCTACCCTCCACTGCTTACCCAGGTGCATTAGCAGGGATCTGGATTGGAATGGAGCAGTCAGGATTTGAATCAGTGCCTGCATGGAATGCCAGCACCACAGGCAGCAGCTTTACCACAGTGCCAACCCCATTAGTATTATAGATCTATAAAGAACAAGGTTACATGATACCCATTCTAAAAATCTCACCTAATATTTTGAATTTACTTTCATCTTTTCTTTTCTACTTCTCTTGGCTTTGTACATAAGGGTATACTAACTCACATTGCTATTAAATATTATTCATAAGTAAAGTACAAGAAAATAAGTTTCATGAGACAGCCAAGAACAGATACAAAGAAGAAAAAATGGTAGCCAAGCTAAGAAGTATACATATTCCCAAAACATATTCGACAAAATAGAGTAACTGGAACAAAAGTAAGTATTAATAACAATAAAAGTATATTGTTAACTACATAAGCTTATGATAAAAGCAAAAAGAGCAACCTATGCAGTTAAGCAGTGACTCTGTGGTTCTTCCTCTGCTTATTTAGCCTAAAGTAATAGGTGTAATCAAAATAGCTTAAATTCTATTTTTTTCTTTTATTTTTTGTATTTGTTTTGGAAATTCCTAACCACTACAATCCCTAGCAAATAAGACTTCATGCTAGCGTCCTTGTCCCTGGCAAATTAGAATTGCTGCTAGCATTAAAGTTATACCCCTTGGATGTTCTGAAATAAGAGACCCATCTTGGACTCCAAAACTGTGAGATAAGAACTCTTATGCATTGTTGACTATGTACATCAAAAAGAATATGACTCCAGGGGCATCATTTGACATAGCAGTTAAGATGCTAGCTAAAACACTTGCATTCCATATCAGAATGCCTGTGTATAATTCTCATCTCTGACTCCTGATCCCAGCTTCCTGCCAATGGAGACCCTGGAAGACAGGGGTGATGGTTCCAGTAACTGGATTCCTGCAACCCACAGGGAAGACTCAAATTAAATTCCTGGCTTCTGGCTCCAGACTGATTGGGCTACCACAGGCATTCAGGGAGTGAATCACTACACGTGAAATCTCTATCTCTCTCTCTATCTCTCTGTTCAATTCTCTCACTCTCTTATTTTAAAAATTCTTATTTCTTTGAAGGGTAGGGAGAGAATTTCCATCCACTGGTTCACTCCCCAAATGCTTCCAACAGCTTAGGCTAGACCAAGCCAAAGCCAGAAGCCAGGAACTCAATCTGGGTATCCTTCATGGGTGGCAGGGATCCAAATACTTAAGCCATCATCTGCTGCCTCCAAGGGTACACATTAGCAGAACACTGGAATCAAGAGCACTGAAATCAGGAACAGAGCCAGGACTCTGATATGGGATACTGGCATCTCAAGTGGTATCTTAACTGTGCCAAACATCTGCCGCTTCTCTTCTGCTTTTCTCCCAGATAATACATTTTTTCATTCTTCTAAGAAATGTGGAGAAAAGGGCTGGAAATTGTAAATCATCTTCCCAGAAATATACAGCATTTTTTAGCAATCTTCAGCTAAGAGTATGACATTAAGCACTTAAATAATTTACCAACCTAATGAATTTATTCCCCTCAAAAACAAAACAGTAACTACAATTCTGGTATCAAGCTTGTTTTTAAAAATATTAATAATAGGAAAGTTAGAAATATAATGGAAAATCATTTATCTTTGTCCAAAGCAGAAATTACAGGATCTAAGTGAAAGTCTGTTGCATGTATCCTCCAAACTGTTGAATATGGTGTTTACATATCCATCTGAGCAGGGAAAATATCTATTATCAAAATTACTGAACTTTGAATCATTTGATTTGCAAGCTTCTGTTGTTATTCAACATGAAGCTACCCAACATAATTGAAAAGCATTGTAGTATAGAAAATACCTCTCATTTGTGGAAAAATGGGATTTATTTGCAACAGCACTGTTTTTTTCACTTATTTTAAGGAGAGGGGGACGTAATTTGGATTGGCCAAGATATATGGGTTCATATCATTCCTCATGCTGAGAAGTTTTATGCCAGAGAAAAATATTTATTTAAGAAGCAAATTATTTTCATATGGGTGTTTTGTTTTGGAAGTTTTCTTCTTTTAGCTTTGTTTTTGTTTTCTGTAAAATGCCAAAGCCATACATGTAACTATTCAGAAGAATGTTTTATTTAAAAAAAGATGGCTCTCAATCTATAATTTTCTCTTGCTGCTGTAAGAAAGGTGCTGGCTGGTGCAATGCTGGTCATGACAAGAAGAGGAAGGGTCTGGACATGAGATTAGATTGTCTTGAAACATTTGAGTAGGAAAGAGAATTTAGGCAGCTTTTTCCATTGCTTAGAGATGCAGAACCAGATAGGAAGTACCAACAAGGAGGAGAGTGTTCACAGAGAAAATCTGTTTTGTTTCAAACCCAAGACTCAGAAGCCTAAGCACAATTTTATCATATGCTTGATATAAAATTATATAATATAGCAGAGTTTGAGCTCTAGAGTCAGAAATATCTGGAATTAAATATTTACTATCCATGCTCTGTCATTTAATTTGGACAGATCATTTAATATCTCAACCTTCTTTTTGTTCATTGGCAAAATTAGGATACTAATACCTGCCTCTTAGATTGCTTGTGAAGCTTTGAGTTAATATATGTAACCAAAAAGCTATTCTATAAATATTAATGATGTCTCTAGATCAGCTCAGAAAGAAGAAAAAATTGGGGGATTTATTATCTGATATACATAATAATTTGAAGGCACTTCAAATAGTTCATTGAAAAGTGAAATTTAAAAGATGAGTTTAGAGACTGGCACTGTGGTATAGTGGGTAAAGCCACCACTTCCAGCACTGATATTTCATATGGGCACCAGTTCAAGTTCCAGAAGCTCCAATTCTGATTCAGCTTCCTACTTTTGTGCCTGGGAATGCAGTGGAGGATGGTCCAAGTGCTTGGGCTCCTGCACCAACATGGGAGATCCTGTAGAAGCTTCTGGCTCCTGGTTTTGGACCAGCTCAGCTCCTGCCACTGCAACCATTTGGGGAGTAAACCAATGGATAGAAGACCTCTCTCTCTCTCACCTCTCTCTGTCTCTGTATTTCTCACTCTCTCCCTAACTCTGTGTTTCAAGTAAATAAATAAATCTCTAAGAAAAAAACATGAGCTTATTTTAGTGCAAAAAATGTTGAATCCATGCATTGTTTTATCATAATATTCATTTTCTATGAACTTTTTTTAACATCTCTCAGATACATGGATTTCAAAAACATTTTGCACCAAAAATAAACTCATCTTTAAACTAATTTTCCATAAAGTTTTTGAAGTCCCTTGAGTCAACTAGTAAAAAATTATTGTTGATTTGCTATGTATCCTTAGAAGTGCTGAGTGTCACAAAGTACCAAAAAGTTATGTCTTTGGGTCAGGTTAAGCCACCACTTATGATACCAGCATCCCATATGAGAGTGTTGGTCCAAGCCCTGGTTGCTCTGCTTCCAAACCAGCTTCCTTGCTAATGTGCTTGGAAAGGCAGCAGGTGATGGTCCAAGGGCTTATGTCCCTGCCATTCTTGTGGTAAAATAAGATGGAATTCCTAGTTCCTAGCTTCAGCATTTGCCCACCTCTGATGTTGCAGCCATTTGAGGAGTGAATCAGCAGACAGAAGATATTCCCCCCTCTCTCTTTTCCTCTCTCTCTGATGTTCTGTCTTTCATACGAATAAATAAATCTTTTTAAAAAAATTTATAGTTTACTATATTAATCAGTAATAAACTCCTGAGAGTCATGAATTAAATTAAGAACATTAGAAAAAGTAAAATGGAGAATTTCTGTATAGGAAGAGGGACCGAGAAGTGAGAAAGCAGAGCTGAGCCAGAATAAGCAGAAAAGACAGAAACCAGGTGAGGATAAAGCAACACAAAGAACAAATTAGGGGTGTGCCTGTATATTTACATTTGTGAGTTGTATATCTGCATAGTGTATGTATGTGTATGTGTGAGAGAAAAACCAAGTACAAGTACTGTATGAATTGCCTCATATCGTAATCACATTTAGTCATAAGAACAACTCTACACAGTATTATTTTCATTTCACAGAAATGGAAACGGAAGTTCAGAAAGGTTAGAGCACAGAACTATCAGGATTTGAACCCAATTCCATCTGTCCCAATACTTAAGTTTTTCTCAAAATTTCATTAAAGGTAAACATAAACAGGGTGGAGTGTTATTCCAGTCAGAGAAGGAGTTCCTTTATATTCAGAAGCCTGTTGATTCTCCATATTGTGATGACACTAAATTTTCTTGGCCTCCAAAATTGGGGTAAATGTCCCATAAATTCAGGTCTTTATTCCACAGACAAAATTTGCAAAATTTTCAAGAATCCCTGGAAAGAATCCTTTTTCCTTCATAGTAAAATTCGCTTCTTACCTACCACTTAACTGCAGCAAATTCTGTTCCTCACTGAGGGAACAATTGATTGTATTGTTATTCATTTGAAGTAGGGAAGGTCACCGCTTAGAACACTGGATATCTATTGTCTAAAGAGCACAGTTTGTATCTTGCTTCAGAGAGAAGATCTTTAAAGATGCCCTGGCTTAGCTGACTTTTCTTCCCCTCCTGCATCCAAGAAACATCCTCGAGGGAGAAAGTCAATTGCAAATCTGCACACTGCAGAGGCTCTGGGGCAGTCAGCTGCAGAATGCAGATCAGCCTATGTCTTCTCTTCTGAAATAAACAGAATCTGTGAAGAGTTTTGAAGGAAAAGTTTTTGAGCAATCAAGACTATGCCTGTGTCAGGTTTGTGAGAGTTTTTTTTTAGTGTGGCAGATACTCAGTTTACTAATTTGCCTGAACTACCCTATGATCAGACAAAAAAACAATTCTCCAATCCAAATTCTAGTGTGTTGCAATTTGAAGCCAGTCCTACTCTAGACTTCATGCCTACTAAAAATACTTATTTTTATTTCTTAGATTCTCCCCAAGTTTTGCATTTGATATGTAAACGTTCTCAATTAGCTAACTCATTAAATAGATCTCCTTTGCAAAATTAAATCAATGATAGGAGGCTGATCTTTGAATGCTGTATGAATTATTCTGCAGTTTCCTGAAAAATAACTCAGTGGAACCTGGAGATACTTTCAATTATTCAGCCACAGAAATTATCAAAGCATACCCCATATCCCTTCTTAGCATCTCAACAAATAGTAATTCTAATTTCCTTTTTTATAGTTACATATTTTTATGAAATTCTCAGAAAAAAAATTGATGGAGCAAAATTTAGGCCAACATTTCTCTGTTGTCACTGATGCTGACCAGGGTTATGAATATTCATGTAGAATTTTTTTTTTAAATCACATGGAGTGACTATCACTTCTTTTTCCTTTCCCCAACATTTTCCCACTGTGACTAGAATAATTTAAAACTGTGGGCTGGGCATCAACTAGATTACATAACCTGGAAGCTTCTATTTCAATGTGTCCAAGTTTGAGGCTTTCAGGAACTCCTTCTAGAGTGAAGATACTGAGGAAGCAGAAAGTTGTCCCAAACTGAGCCCCATGTAGACAGTGAATGAACAGACAATGATCCTAAGAAATGAACTAGGTAAAGCTATAGGTCAGAAGCTCTAAAATGAAAATAAGTCTCCAGTCTTAGCAAAACAGTGACATTTGCAGAACACATGTGTCAGGCACATGTTTTTTGCACAAATTCTTTTCCTTAATCCTCATAAAAACTCCAGGAGGGTGGCAAGATTATCATCCACAGTTTGTAAGTGAGGAAAGTAAGGCACAATAACTGGGAGAGGCAGGGTTTGCAATAAGCAATCTGATTCCAGAGACCATGGAAGCCACTATGCAAGCTTTATTACTCAGGATTCTGCAGAGAAACATAACCAATTGAAGGTATGTATATGTGTGTTTGTGTATGTAGATATGTGCACATATGAGGGACTGACTCATACAATTAGAGAGGCTGAGAAACCCCATGATCTGCAAATTGGATGTCTGGGAAAGTTGGTGGCATAATCCAAAGAACCAGGAGCCCTGGTCTAAGGGCAGGATGTCTCAGCTCAAGTTATTCACCTTCCCTCCCATTTTCATCCTATTTGTGCACTTGGCACATCAGGGGATGCCTGCCCACATTAGTGAGGGTGGTCTTTTTGCTCAGTCTATTGATTCAAAGGCTAATCTCTTCTAGAAATACCCTCACAGACATACCCAAAAATAATATTGTACCAGCTTTCTGGGTATCCCTTAGCCCAATACATTTGGCACACAAAATTAATCATCACATATGCCAATCTCTTACAATTACTTTCCAGACTGAAGGACCCATAAGATCAAAGATGTAATATATCTTATATTTATTTGTATATCACCAAAATTCTAGAACAGTGTCTGGCACATACTAAGTACCTAAAGAATGTTTAATTATTTAACTATATAATTAAATAACAAAATATGAATAAGTACAAATTCCAATCTAGTTTTTCTCATTATCTTCAAATTGATTGGGTACATAAAAACAGGACATTCTCTAATGAAGACTCAGCCAATGGGCAAATAAAATGACAATGCTTATCTGACTCCCACCCTCATCTTTATGGGTACTTTTATTTTTTCTATAATACTAACCAGCCTCCATGGTGTGATACCACCCTTTTCCAGAATTTCAGAAAGAAATTTTCCCTTTTCACAGTTACCCAGGCTTTCAATATGAGACCAATGTGACTCTTGTTTCATAAAGACCTGAGAGACTTGCTGGGGATGGAATTCCAAAGTCTATTTCAGACCTGCATCAGAATCTCAGAGCATGGGGCTTGGAAATAAGTGTTTAAGCAACTTCCCTTATGATTATTGTGGAGACCTGTATTTGGAAAATAAGATTATTATCAAATCCATTCCCTGACAAAGGAGGCTGTAAGTTCCTTTTCAAATAGTCCCTAACTTTGGACTCCAAAATTTCAGGAAATCTCTGAGATCAGCCTCCTCCATGCTGATCATGCTTATTCTTTCTCAATGTCTGATGTTCCTGGTTTCTACCCTGCTGCTCCCACTTGTTTTCAGACTAAGTCCAGCACCACTTGGTTAATTGTCTGACTGAATTGTGTCTGACTTGACTATGGCTTTCTCCCTGAAACCTTCTTGCTAGTCCTTGAGCACCACTGTCCTATATCATACCTGGATCAAACTCATGGGATCTCAACTTCTGCATCTCTCATTCTAAGGCAAGAAGTTGGACATCAGTGAACTGTTCCAAGTTACCAGGAAAGCTCTCCTTCTTCCAAACTTTGTTATTCAATATAGAGAAGAGGAGGGACAGGTGTTGTGGCACAGAGGTTAACCCATGGCCTATGGCCCCCACCATTCCATAGGGACACAGGTCAGACTTCCAATCCAGCTTTCTGCTAATATACCTGGAAAAGCAGTAGAAGATGGTCCAAGTACTTGGGCTCCTGCACCCACATGGGAGTCCCTGAAGACAGTCCTATCATCTGGATTTCATCTGGCCCAACTCTGACTGTTTCAGCCATTTGGAGAGTGAACCAGCAGATGGAAGATTCTGTGTGTGTGTGTATGCATGTGTGTGTGTCTCCCTCTTTCTCTATAACTCTACCAAATGAATAAAATAAATCTTAAAAATTAAGTAGAGCAGAGGACTTAAAAATGCAGACACAGATTCTAGAGTCCGACAATCTTTATCTCAAGACAGATTGGCTGTGACCCCTAGCACATTGTTGGCTTCTCTGCCCTCAGTTTCTCCATTAATTATAATATCTCCCTCACTGAATGACTGTAAAAATTAAATGAACATGTGTAAAGCGCTGAACCCAAGTCTGAGTCATAATAGGTGCTCGGTAAGTACAAGATGGTACTGCTGCTGTTATTATTCTTAGTATTTAGGTGAAATACAGCTTCATGAGTATACAAGAACAACCTTAGAATGAGAAAAAGATGTCAAGAATATGGACTCTTGGGCACACATTCCCACAGACTTACTCCTAAAGATAAAGCTAAAAATTTGCCATGAGACTCCAAACCGCATTAAACTGGGTGGTACTAATACCATCTTACATGTTACAGTGATCATATTAACTGTGCAATTAATCATATAGATAGGATTAAATGTCAAAGGGATAACATAAATAAGACCAAGTGTCTGGTAATAACAATAGATAGAATTAAAAAGGAGAGAATGGTCCAACATGGGAAGCAGGACACACAGCAGACTCATGGAATAACAAACACCCTAAACAGCACCCTGACCTCAGAATCAACCCTTAAGGCATTCAGATCTAGCTAAAAAGCCCATGAGAGCATTTCAGGCACAGAAAGGCAAGACACTGTGGCAAAAAATGATCTACATGAAGGATCTCTGTGAGTGAGAACCCAGTGGAAAGAAGGGATCATCAAAGAAGGATGTACTTTTCTCTGAAGGGAGGAAAGAGCTTGCACTTTGCTTATGGCCTTATCTAAATACTGATGGAGTTTGTGGATTCAAAAGGCTTCCATAGCCTTGGCAGCTCATGTCAAGAGCCTCAGGTGATCACTGATGTCATAAATAAGAGTGTTAATTGTTAAATCAACAAAGGACTCACTGTGCACTTACTTCCCATGTAGGACCTCTATCCTTAATGAGTTGTACTATGAGAATTAACTGTAAAACGTGTTTTCAAAAGGTACTTTATACTTTGAACTGTAAAACGTGTTTTCAAAAGGTACTTTATACTTTGTGTGTCTGTATTGGTGAAAATTGTGGAAATCTTTACTTAGTATAGAGTTGGTCTTTTGTATATCAAGTTAATTAGAACCTAATCTTAATGAAGAATAGGATGGGAGAGGGAGTAGGAGGTGGGACGGAGTAGGGATGGGAGGGTGGGTATGGGGAGAAGAACTTCTATATTCCTAAAGCTGTAACTATTAAATTTGTATTCATTAATTAAAGCTTTCTTAAAAAATATGAACTCTAAGAAGAACTTAGTGAAAAAGAGTTCTGTCTCATCTGGATGTGCTATATGAATAAGAGCATATTTCTACAAATAAACCCACCTCCTCTTCTTATTAATTTTATCAATAGAATACTCTCCCCCTTTTAAATCTTAAATACATAAGCCATACCAGAAAGACAACTTTGCATCTCCCTTTTTACGCAAAGGATTCCAGAATAAGTCATTATGGCATAAAATATTTTCAGCAGAAGTCATCTAAGTTTCTGAAATTCATTGTTTGCAGACTCCATTGTCGTGAGTCCCCTTCCGAAGAATACTTTCAATTTTCCCTTCTTAGAGATATTTGTCAATACCATACCCAAACAAACACAAAGCTATCTTTTCTCACTTTTCCTATTTCTTTCTATCTCATTCTCTATCACATGTGTGTGACACACACACACTTGTATATGCATACAACATATACTAGCAAATACTTAAGAACCCAAAAACAATGCTATCCCCTGAGAGGGAAAAGAAGAGAGGGAAAAATACTTACCTTTTTCATAGATACATTTTTTAATCTTTCAAATTTTGAATCCTGTACAAGCTCAAAAAGTACGTAACTATGAAAGAAAAATGCTTAATTTATAACAATTCCCACAGTTAAGATACTAGGAAGTTATAATATTTGAGAACACAATGCTTATATTATACACATTTAACATAGGTAATGCAAGCAAATGCAATTCTGGTGATCAAATTACAGCAAAGAAAGCTTCACTGCTATACCACTGAGGAATTTCATTCGCATAATACTTGAGAAAGGTAAATAGGTCATAGTTCAGATGAAAACACAATAGGTAATCATCAAAGCTGGTGATGGGTACTCAAGTTTCTGTGCACTTTGATGAAACATACTTGGGTTCTTTCTGCTTTTGAAAATGACTACCCAGCACTGCGGTTCACTAGGCTAATCCTCCGCCTTGCGGCGCCGGCACACTGGGTTCTAGTCCTGGTCGGGGCGCCGGATTCTGTCCCAGTCACTCTTCCTGTCCAGCTCTCTGCTATGGCCTGGGAGTGCAGTGGAGGATGGCCCAAGTGCTTGGGCCCTGCACCCACATGGGAGACCAGGAGAAGCACCTGGCTCCTGGCTTCGGATCAGCGTGGTGCGCTGGCCGTAGCGCACCGGCCGCAGCGGCCATTGAGGGGTGAACTAACAGAAAAGGAATACCTTTCTCTCTGTCTCTCTCTCACTGTCCGCTCTGCCTGTCAAAAAAAAAAAATGACTAAAATTTTCCATAATAAAAATGTTTTAATAGCTTTATTAACATTCTATAAATAAATAGACCAAACTGATTCAAGGATTTGAAGTTTGTGAGGACAGAATTAATAAATAGAAAGACATCATTTCACTAGTGTTTCATAGTAGGAGCACTGGCTCACAGATCAACAAGGGAATCAAAAAAGGCTGGAAATGAAAAGCTCACTAAAGATGAAGGCTACACTACTGTTATCAACAACTATCTTAGAGTTCTGTAAACCAGACCTTCATCTTAGTAAGGTTTTCTAGCTTTATATATAGCAAGTAACTCTCTTCCTTATGATTGAATCACATCAATATTTGCCTTCTTCATATATTCAAGGGCTAAGAAATAGCAATATAATCATCTTCAATTTATCTCCAGTTTTCTACACTTTATATAAATCTACATATTCCACTTTTAAAGAAGTTTGACAAACTTAAGGAATATTACATAGAAAATTTTTATTCATATTTTAAACTCAAGGTGTGCAAGAGTACAATAAATCCATCTCATATATCCAAGCCCACTCAACATCTCATTATCTTGCTGTTTGAGTCCTGAAAAGCTGAAATGTGCCATGAGAACCTACAGAATGTTTACTTGACACTGATATTTCCAGGACCCAGCACTTCTTATCAGTATAGTTGAAACAACAAGAGTGAGTGTTTCCAGTGCTGCTGCTCACACACACACACGCATACACACACACACACAAAGAGAGAGAGAGAGAGAGAGAGAGAGAGAGAGAGAGAATCTTCCATCTGCTGATTCATTCTCCAAAGTTCTCCTCTATTAGGCCTGGCAGTTGGTCTAGCAGTTAAGACATTAGTAAGAATACCCACATCCTACATCAGATTGCCTGGATTCAATATCTTACTCCAGCTTTCTGCTAATGCAAACCCTGAGAGGCAGTCATGATGGCCCAAGTAATTAGGTCCCTGTCATCCATGCAGTAGACCTGGATTGCATTCCTAGCTCCTGGGTTTAGCCTGGCCCAGCCCTGGATGTTGCAGATATTTAGAGAATAAACCAGTAGATGAGAGATTTGTGCTCGCTCGCTCTCTCAGTCTCTTTCTCTTTCTCTCTCAGTGTCTCTCTCTCTGTCTCTGTCTCTCTCTCTCTCTCTCCCCCAAATAAATAAATAAATAAATAAAAACTTTAAAAGAAATTCACCTCTAATATCTATTGCTAAATGGTGGTTCTTTAAATTTTCCTTCAGAAATATACCATTTCCAAATATGACCTAAAGACTAATTTCCTCTGGGAAAAATTAGACACACTCTACTATTCCAATCATGTGTGAAAAGTAAGAGTGAAGTTAGGCCCAGTTAGAGTCAGTAAGTTAATTAAATGTGTATTAGGTGGAGTCTTTGTCCTTGGGCCATTTCCTCCTTCTAATCCTACTGACGATGCCTCCCCTTTTACTTGTGTTAGAAGATGAAAGGCACTGGTTTGGGTTCTGCAGACCTATTTTCTTTAATAATTTTAATAATTTTTTTTGACAGGCAGAGTGGACGGTGAGAGAGAGAGAGAGAGAGGAAGGTCTTCCTTTACCGTTGGTTCACCCTCCAATGGCCGCTGCGGCCGGCGCACCGTGCTGATCCGAAGCCAGGAGCCAGGTGCTTCTCCTGGTCTCCCATTTGGGTGCAGGGCCCAAGCACTTGGGCATCCTCCACTGTACTCGCGGGCCACAGCAGAGAGCTGGCCTGGGAGAGGGACAACTGGGACAGAATCCGGCACCCCAACCCGGACTAGAACCCGGTGTGCCAGCGCCGCAGGCAGAGGATTAACCTACTGAGCCGTGGCGCCGGCCTGCAGACCTATTTTCAAGACCTAGATTCTGTTAATCCACACATAACTACTTTGAAACTTTGAGCAAGAAACTGGATTTCTGCCTCCTCATTAATAAAATGCATATAAAGTATATATTCCAATGACTTCATAGAGGTCTTAGAAATTAAAGGTCTTGGGGCCTGCGCTGTGGCGCAACGGGTTAACACCCTGGCCTGAAGTGCCGGCATCCCATATGGGCACCGGTTCTAGTCCCAGCTGCTCCTCTTCCCATCCAACTCTGCTATGACCTGGGAAGGCAGTACAAGATGGCCCAAGTCCTTGGGCCCCTGCGCCCACTTGGAAGACCTGCAAGAAGCTCCTGGTTCCTGGCTCCTGGCTTCCGATCGGCACAATTCTGGCTGTTGTTGCAGATGGAAGACCTCTCTGTCTCTAGCTCTCTCTGTAACTCTGTCTTTCAAATAAATAAAATAAATCTTAAAAAAAAAAAAATTGAAGGTCTTGCAAAATTACCATGTGTTACTTGCTGGTGCACCCTGGTTTCATGCTGCTTGGGAGAAATCAGATCCCCTTTCAGTGTTCTATACTTCTTGTATTTTTCTCCTATAAAAATACTTTCTTCATCTTTCTTACTTTCCAAATAGTCTAGCCCAGGTGAATTACCATATTCACTCTGCCATGGAAACTGGCCAGGTGAAGATCACCAATGACCTTCATGCTACCTTCTTAAAACAGTTCCTTCTGGGGCCAGCATTGTGGCATAGCAGGTAAGGCTGTCACCTGCGAGGCCGACATCCCATTTGGGTACCAGTTTGTGTCTCTGCTGCTCCACTTCTGATCCAGCTCCCTGATAATGCACCTGGGAAAGCAGCAGCAGATGACCCAAGTCCATGGGCCCCTGCACCCACTTGAGAGACCAAAAAAGCTCCTGGCTCCTGACTTCAGACCTTCCCAGCTGCAATCATTGTGGCCATTTGAGGAGTGAACAAGTATATGGAAGATCTCTCTCTCCCTCCCTCCCTCCCTCTCTCCCTCTCTCTCAGTAAACTCTGTCTTTCAGATAAATAAATAAATATTTTTTAAAATTCTCCTTATTTTCATTCTTCATACACCTAGTTTTTCACCAACTTTTCTAACATATCCCTCTCAATCTTCTTTTGCTGGTTTCTTCTGTCAATTAATTTAAATGTTTTTAATTTTAAGTTTCTCAAATTTTTTGTTTAAATAAGAAATTTGTAGAGATATAAATGTCTTTTTTTGAGACTTCCCTGAATATAAGAGAATAAGGGTCTCCTTGTGTTTAATAAAGAAGACTCATCAGTATTTATATTCATTATTTCCAAGGCCACACATTTTTATGCAAAACTAATGAGATTTCAGGCATTTTAAAGGTTAAAGAATACTTTCACAGGATTTGGCACTATGTGAAGTCATAGTGTGTCTTGCAAGATGCCATTGTTGAAAATATCCACTGCAAGGAAAATTTCGTGATGTGAAACAGAATTTGCTTTTCTGCAACTATGGGAAATTTTTCTCCCTGTGGTACTAACATTTCTTGTACCAGCAATTAGAGGCACCTATAATTTGAAGGCTAGAGCTGGAATTCCATCATCTAGCTCCGTGAACAACAGAAGCATGAGTAAAAATATATCAACTTAAAATTTGAACATTTTCACCATAAAGAAATAAATCTTTAAGGAGATATATATTTACTCCTGATTTGAACGTTACAGTATATGTATCAAAACATCACATGGGGCCTGCGCCGTGGCTTAACAGGCTAATCCTCCGCCTTGCGGCGCCGGCACACTGGGTTCTAGTCCCGGTTGGGGCGCCAGATTCTATCCCAGTTGCCCCTCTTCCAGGCCAGCAATCTGCTATGGCCCGGGAAGGCAGTGGAGGATGGCCCAAGTCCTTGGGCCCTGCACCCGAATGGGAGACCAGGAGAAGCACCTGGCTCCTGGCTTCGGATCAGTGCGGTGTGCCAGCCGCAGCGGCCATTGGAGGGTGAACCAACGGCAAAGGAAGACCTTTCTCTCTGTCTCTCTCTCTCACTATCCACTCTGCCTGTCAAAAAAAAAAAAAAAGAAAAAGAAAAAGAAAAAAAAATCACATGGAACCCCATAAACATGTATGTATATGTATAACATAAAAATAAAGCAAAATAAATTTGAGGGGTGGAGGAAGATGAAATACAGCTTCTAAAAAATTGAGTGTGAATATATCATTGATTGCATTTATTTAGGCTAGCTATCTAAATTTTTAAGTTCCTCTGGCTAAGCCCCAGGCCTCCTCCTGCATTTCTTTCTCTATCCCCTTTTCCAGTTGATTACATCTATTTTTATGGTCTTAAATTAACTTCTCTTTGCAGGTGATTCCCAGATGGTATCTCTAACCTGAGTTCTCTTCTGGGCCTGTGACAGGTATTCAACTGCTTGCTTGAAATCTCCAATTAGAAGATTCAGAGGCAGATCTAGATTAGTATGTCTAAAACTGAATCTTTGACTTCTGTCTCCTTCGACACTGAACTAAATGGTGCCACCGTTCATCTACCTAGCTTTTCAAAAACACAAATCGCAGCCATTCTTGACTCTTGACTTGCTTTTGCATTCCTTCAAACTCATCCACTTGATCCAGTCTCCTTTCGTTTCATTCTAACTGTTATCATCACTGCATCCCTTTTTCTTCAGTTCCACAGCCATTACCGAAGTCCAGGTCATGATTATCTCTTGCCTGAATGATTTCAATCACGTTCTAATGGTTACTTGCTTTCACTCTCGTCACCATCCAATCCATTTTCCCTATAACAGTCAGTGTGAACATTTTAAAGCATAAACAAAAACATGAAGTCTTCTGCTTTCAACAGCTTTCCCTTATACTTACAAAGTCATCCAAGCTTATTAACACATTTTCAAGAACCCACTTGCTCCAACAGCTCCCTATTTCTTCATTTTCTTTCATTTCATCCCACCCTTCTCATAGCAGCATTCCAGTCACATTGCCTTTTTTCAGTTGCTCTAATGTATCCAGTTTTTTTTACCACCTCAGTACTTAAAAACACATGAGTTCCACTACACAGAATTTCCTACACCCCATTTAGATGACTGGCACCATCTTACCCTTCTAGTCTCAGCTCCATAGTCACCTCTTTGGACAGATTTCTTAATGCATCACTTTAAAGAAAATATCCCTACTGATCTCCCTTTGTGGCTCCTTGCTGTTTCCTCTCATACCTCTTATTTCAGAAATTACCTGACACTTTATTAAATATTTCCTTATGCATTTACTATTTTTAAAGGTTTTTTTAAGGATTTATTTATTTGAGAGTTAGAGCCACAGACAGAATGAGGGAGAGAAAGGTTTTCCATCTGCAGTTCACTCCCCAAATGACCACAACCATTGGAGCTGGACCAATATGAAGCCAGGAACTTCTTCTGTGTCTTCTGTGCAGGTGCAGGGGCAAAAGGCACTTGGGCCATCTTCCACTGCTTTTCCAGGCCATAGCAGAGAGCTGGATCTGAAGAGGAGCAGCTGGACATGAACTGGCACCCTTATGGGATGCTGACACAACATGCAGAGGCTTAGCCCACTACACCACAGTGCCAACCCAGTATTTGCTAATTATTATCTGACTCATCCACAAGACTGCACTGTATGAAGACAAAGACCATAACTTAGTTATTATTTGCTGTAAACTGGCATTCAACACTAATCCTAAAACAGTAAAACCCACATAATTTGTTCATAAAAATCCTAATTACAAATTTACAAATTTTAGAACATGTAAAGCAAAGAACACTTGTGGATATTTTCTCTAATTTTTAATGGTTAAAAAAAATCTTCAACTCATTTCATGATCACAGTAATTCTTTGTTATGGAGGGAGTGCATATCAGGGAAATTGCCCTGTGCATTATAGAATATTTAGAATTACTAATGGTATTTTCCCAATAGATGCCAGTAAGGTCACCTTCCCTTGATTACAACAACCAAAAAATGTCTACAAGCATCACTAAATGTCTATGGGGCCAGACAGAGATGAGGGCTGGAGGATACAAACTTACAATTAAAAATCATGGACTTACATAACAAACACTATATCATCTTCTTCTCGCTCCAAAAAATAAAAACAAAACAGTAAGGAAGTTAATGTGCCAAGAGCATAAATGACCTATTTAAGGCTGCTCCTAATTAGGAATAGAGAAACCAGAGCTGTGGCATAGCCGGTGAAGCCACCGCCTGCAGTGCAGACATCCCATATGGGTGCTGATTCGAGTCCAGGCTGCTCCACTTCCGATTCAGCTCTCTGCTGTGGCCTGGGAGAGCAGTGGAGGAAGGATCAAGTCCTTGGGCCCCTGCATCCACGTGGGAGACCTGGAGGAAGCTCCTGGCTCCTGGCTTCAGATTGGCACAGCTCCAGCCATTGCAGCCAAATGGGGAGTGAACCAGCAGATGGAAGATCTCTCTCTCCTCTCTCTCTCTCTCTCTCTCTCTCTCTCTCTCTCTCTCTCTCTCTCTGCCTCTCCTTCTCTCTGTGTGTAACCCTGACTTTCAAATAAATAAATAAATCATATTTTAAAAAAATGAACATCCTGTACCCTGGAAAACCCTATCAGTATTGGTGTGCTCCTTCTCTACCTTCTGTGTATTTCCCTAATGCCCACTGCCTTTCTGCATCTCTGAATACTGCTTTTTGTTCATTTTTGAGGAAACATTGAAACTTTACTATGTGAAAGTCTACTATACTAGGTGCAATACAAACAAATAAGAGCCACAAATTCTCCCATAAGTACTGTCTGCCTGCCTGCTGTAACATCCTTTCAAACTGATACCCATCCGTTCAAAAACCAGCCAGGACTAAACTTTACCACCTGCTATTATACTCTATAAATACCAGGTCCCGTCTGCCTGGCTCTACTTTCTCTGGTTGCTCTAGCAACTACCTGTGTCCATCTGCTGTTCCCACATGGTCTGTTCACCCACTGCTTGAACTCCTCTTCATACAATGGGAAGGTATCACAACCCCTTATCTGAATAAATTCATGATTTCTTATTTCAGGATAAGATGTTTAAGATGACTTAAGGAAATCTAATTTTCTTTACACTGCAGATGATTCTTGATTCTTAAATATTCTGAGAAGAACTGAATCTTTAAGGGGTTTCTCACAAACTGATATAGACACATAAAAGGAAGCAAGAGTATATGAAAAGAGAAAACCAAGGGGTCAACACTATGGTGCAGAAGGGTTAATACCCTGGCCTGCTGTGCCGGCATCCCATTTGGGTGCTGGTTCGAGACTCGGCTGCTCCACTTCCGATCCAGCTCTCTGATATGACCTAGGAAAGCAGTGGAAGATGGCCCAAGTCCTTGGACCCCTGCACCCACGTGGGAGACCCAGAAGAAGCTCCTGGCTCCTGGCTTCGGATCAGTGTGGCTCCAGCCATTGCAGCCAATTGGGGTGTGAACTATCAGATGGAATACCTCTCTCTCTCTCTCTCTCTCTCTCTGCCTCTCCTCTCTGTGTGTAACTCTGACTTTCAAATAAGTAAATGTCTGAAAAAAAAAAAAAAAGAAAAGAGAAAACCAAGAGAAATGGATTTGAAAAGGACCACCTATCCAAGCAGCTCATGCAGCCAAGAGAGAAGTTGGAAGTGGTTAAATGCAAAGAATAGGCCTCAGAGAACTGTTGCATCCATTATGTATTTTCTCAAGTTCTAGAACACTGATTCTCAAGTGAGACACCAGGAAAACAGAAATTGTCCTTTTTGGAAATTTTGTTTTCCATCCTCAATATTTTTGTTTCTCTGTCCCATTAGTTCTAAGTTTGCATTTGGCCTCTTTACTTGAGGCCACATTGAGATTGAATACCGAGGCCCTTCTGTTTTCCATTTCTGCTTCTTTTTTTTTTTTTGACAGGCAGAGTGGACAGTGAGAGAGAGACAGAGAGAAAGGTCTTCCTTTTCCGTTGGTTCACCCTCCAATGGCCACCGCGGTAGGCGCGCTGTGGCCAGCGCACCGTGCTAATCCGATGGCAGGAGCCAGGTGCTTATCCTGGTCTCCCATGGGGTGCAGGGCCCAAGCACTTGGGCCATCCTCCACTGCACTCCTGGGCGACAGCAGAGAGCTGGCCTGGAAGAGGGGCAACCGGGACAGGATCAGTGCCCCAACCGGGACTAGAACCTGGTGTGCCGGCGCCACAAGGCGGAGGATTAGCCTAGTGAGCCGCGGCACCGGCCCCGTTTCTGCTTCTTACAAAGAATATAATCCTGGGTACTACATCAATATCAGTTGGTTGTTTACTATCTGCACAACCTCAAAGAAGTCACTTCATCTTTTAGAACCCAGTTCTTACTAAAAGGAGAGATAGATAATATCTTAATAAAATAATTAAAACTTACTGACACATATGTCATGATTACAACTGTATTATAAGAGATAATATCATTACAAGTATTCCGGAATGAATCTGGGCTGGCATAACACCCTTCTTCCCTCCCCCCAAAAATTCTGATTTTCTTGGTGGAGTACTCACATAACCATTTTTAGTTCTGTTCCTAGATGAATAAGTGACTTGTGGCTTAACTCAACAGATATATCCTACCATCCAGCAGGTCATCAAGATAGAATTCAGGGAGACTCAATGTCAGCCAAAGAAAGAAAGTATGAGTATCAGAAATTGTTCAAGATCATTGAAGGAGTCTCTCTAAACACAAATCTTGTGGTGTACGATATAAAATCATTTTGACCCTGAAAGGAAGGGGTCTCCAGCTGTCAGTGTCCTTTATGGAGCCTGATAATAAAGCAATGACATACGACACTGAGCAGAAGGGTAAGGAAAGGGATGACATTGTAAGTTGAACTTCACTTTAAATCAAATCTACCACAGCCAACAGGTTCCTTTATTGTTCTGAACTGTTTGTATTTGATTTTATGTTGGAAATTGGAGCAAGCATGAGAGCCAGGCCTGACCATTCAGAGCACATTCATCCTTCAGCATAACACTAGTTATGCTAACTAGTGTTCAGGGATGCTACAAAGGGGCCAAGCAGAGCTTCCTGAAGGGCTGTTCACCTGCACTCCTAGAGAAAAGTGCTTCTTTTCTTCCTCATGGTTGCTGAGCATTTTCTCCTTGCCCTTTTCAATGAAAGAACCTGACTCAGAAATGAGTGTCTCTCTCTCTCTCTCCCAATCACATTCTTTGAATTACAGAACCTAGAAGTGCGAAATCCAGATCTAGCCTTTGATTTTTTTAGTTACATGAAACAAATTCCTCTTGCTTAATGAATGTAAGCTGTATTTCTTCTCATTGTAGCTGAATAGGTTTTTACTAGCCCATTTTTGCTAGTTGTAATGTTAAGACCTTGATGTAAATGGGAAGCCATAATTACCACAAATAGAATGGAAAACAATGGCTCAAAAAGTGACTTGGTCAAGGTCACATAGCAAGTAACCAAGAGCTCCTGAACACAAAATTTTCTTCTTCTTCTTTTTTTTTTTTTTTTTTTTTTTTGACAGGCAGAGTGGACAGTCAGAGAGAGAGACAGAGAGAAAGGTCTTCCTTTTCCGTTGGTTCACCCCCAATGGCCGCTGCGGCTGGCGCACCTCGCTGATCCAAAGCCAGGAGTCAGGTGTTTCTCCTGGTCTCCCAAGCGGGTGCAGGGCCCAAGCACTTGGACCATCCTCCTCTGCACTCCCAGGCCACAACAGAGCTGGACTGGAAGAGGAGCAACCAGGACAAAATGCGGTGCTCCAACCGGAACTATAACCCGGTGTGCCAGCGCCACAGGCGGAGTATTAGCCTATTGAGCTGCGGCGCTGGTCAAAATTTTCTTCTTAATTATCATGCTAAACATCTTCTAGATGATCTCCTGAGGTTGTTCACAATTCTCAAATTCTGATTTAGCAGCTAAGCTCTATAGGACAAAAAGGAATGGAGTAGTCTTGATGGATGATCTCACTGGCATGTCTTCAAAAAAAGATTTCATCAAAGGTTTAACATTCTAACTCTTCAACAAAGCTCATAACATCTGTGAGTTCTGTTTGTCATTGTCAAACTGAAGCAGTTCAACATTATTCATTGTCCTCCAAAACTGAGAATGCCTCCCAGGTGGATATTTGTCACCTGTTTAAGGGAATGTATAATATTGGTGCCCAAAAGCAGAGTCAGCAAAACTCACTTTTCACTGCTTGCAAACAAAATCAAAAACAGACACTTTAATGATGTTAAATGACTGCATCTTCTCATAATGTTAAACCCTGTTAATTCCAGGGGTTTGGGTGTGATGGTTGTGGTGGTGGTGCTAGTATCTTGAGAATAGACATTTAAATCCAAACAGGATGAATTCTCCTAAGGAAAAAAAAAGTAACCTCTGTTAATTCGTTCAGAATAAGCCCATGGGGTAGGCACTGTGGCACAGCAGATTCAGCTTCCACCTGAAACACCAACATCCCATATGAGCGCTGGTTCATCTTGTGGTTGCTCTACTTCCTATCCAGCTCCCTGCTGACACACCTGGGAAAGCAGAAGATGGACTACGTTCCTGGACCTCTGCCACCCACAGGGGAGACTTGGATGAAACTCTTGGCTCTTAACTTCAGCCTGGCCCAGCCCTGGTCATTGCTGCCCTCTGGGGAGTGAACTACTTCCCTCTTCCAGCTTCCAAAGCCTACAACATTCCTTGGATTCTGGTAACATCATTCCAGTTTCTGCTTCTATCATCACATACCCTTCTCCCACCTTTGACATTCTTGCCTCCCTCTTAGAAGGAACTTTTGGATTACATTTAAAAGGCAAAATTTATATCTAAAGAGAAACCAGAGTATTGGATTACATTTAAAGTCTGCAGCATAATCCCACCACAGGGCCCTTAACTAAACACATCTGCCAACTTTATTTATAATATTCATGGATTCTGGGGACTAGATGTAGACATCTGCAAGGAACCATAATTCAGCATACCATGATTAGGAAGGCTGATTCCCACTGCATACAAGGAAAGAGGGAGAAATTTTAAAATAAGAGTTTACAAATGAGAATGCTAGACTGCTTGTTGGGTGCAGTGGAACAGATATGGATGAAAAGCAGTCATGCAAGGTTATATAGGAACAGGCTTATATACAACATGGTACAATCAGGACAGGCATAGGAAAATTGGACCTGGAATTTGAACAGAAGAATAAGTTGTAGGCCTCATTCAATGTGAGAACTTACACTCCTATGAATCACTCCAGTTCTTAAGACTGTAGGGTGACAGATTGACCCTCTTAACAATGTGAATGTAAGAACAAACTCAAACATAAAACATAAGCCTAATGCTTGGAATGCAGTAACCTATAAATGTTATCTATACAGTAATACAAATACAACAATAATTATTTGAATGTTTAACTTGTGAAATAATTGGGTATTTTGGCCAGGAAGATTTATAATTTCTTTGGTTTTCATTGCTGTTATTTTCAACAGAAAGCTAAAAAGCTGTTTTTCTCAGAGACAGCCATAATTTTTCTAAGTAAAGGGGATCATTTTTGCCTGAGGTCTGTCTCTAACCAACAAGAAGAAATTATTGATTCCCAACTTGTTAGGTGATCTGCACTCTTCATGGCAGGAGCTTTAAAAGGGTAAAGTGTGCTCTACATCCTCAGGAGTAATGCACTGTAGTTAACATGGACAAAATTAACTTATTTAGAACACAGGGTAAAATAAGGGACAGCATTGAATTCAGTCTAAATTCTATAGAATAGACTACAAGTGCAATAAAATCTCAGGAGAAAAACAGATTAGTATAGACTCAAATAGTCAGGCAAGACGTCAGGCAGAAGATAGAACTTGAAGGATGAGTAATATTTGCATACACAAAAGGTGACTGGAGACTTGGAAAATGGGATGGGCAGAGGCAAAGGCTAGAGGCCAAAGAGAGTAACCATACTTGAGAGATGCCAAACCCACTTTTTTTTTCAACCTGACAGATTGGGTGATACTACTCTGAAATTGCTATACTTTGGTACTCTTGATTATGCTAAATTAGTGTAGGGTTTGGGCTCTTTTTTAAAGGATCACTACGTGTCAGCTGCCTCCAGTCAAAGGAAGGACAAATACAAGTTTTCAACCTCACAGTAACTATCCCAAGAAAAATCTGAACAAAGGCCACCGTGGGCTTAAACTCATTTGTCTGACTTCTTCCACCCCAACTTTTAACTAAAAAAAACTCCTTTTTGATCTCTTTAAGAGTTTAAGATCTCTTAAGGAGTTTAAATTAAGTTCATTAACACAATTCATATATGTTGGGTATTTTTTTCAGAGTGCTCAAGAAATTCTCAACCCTGGAAATATATGTAAAAATAATTTCACAAAACACAAGGTGTGATTCCTAATATAAACACTGAAATGCAGATTATTTAAGGAATTGGTGCATTGAGGGACAGCAAACTACGTTCTTATACTGCTCCCTCCTGGCAGAAATCTAAGACAGCCTAAATGTTTTGCATTTAAGAAACTAGCTCAATTTCCTTCTAAATAAAATATCTCTTTTGTAATTTCTTTGCCCATTCCTGTTGAGAGGCAGCTATAGGTAATTTCTTTGCTGTAAATAGTTACTTAAGATGAGTAATCAATTAATGCTAAAGTGAAAACAGCTGTGGTGCCCTGAAATGGCAATAAATATGGCAAAATTACTCAGCTGTATTTGTAAAAGCAATGAAGCTGAGAAGAAACAGAACTTGCTGCTTGATTTAGAGAATAGATGGTAGGCAGTTTACTCAGATACCAAATGTATCTAAATCACAGGAGGATTTCATTAAACATAAGGGAAGCAGCAGGAATACCTGAGTTTTCTTTCTGGATAAGACAGAGGAAAGGGAAAGCCAATTTCTACAATATTGTGGCTAACTAGAGATCAATTCGTGGAATGAATCCTAGCCTCTTGCTTCCCGAAGCTTAAAAAAACAAAAGGTTGAGAGATGACTTCAGTAGATATAATTCCTTTTAATCCAGACACAGCCTCTGATAAAAATGCAGTTATGATAGAATAGGATATACCACATACAATAAAATAAAAAATATCACAGAAACAAAAAACAATAATATCTTGGTATCTTAATCCAAGCAATGTTTATTTCTTACTCAAACAAAATTCACATGTGTAAGACTCATTGGTCTTATAATGTATTGTAATTGCCTATTTATTTGTTTTTCTTTTTTTTGACAGGCAGAGTTAGAGAGAGAGAGAAACAGAAAGGTCTTCCTTCCATTGGTTCACCCCCAAATGGCCGCTGTGGCAGGCGCGCTGCGCCGATCCGAAGCCAGGAGCCAGGTGCTTCTCCTGGTCTCCCATGCGGGTGCAGGGCCCAAGCACTTGGACCATCCTCCACTGCCTTCCCAGGCCACAGCAGAGAGCTGGACTGGAAGAGGAGCGACGGGGACAGAATGCGGCACCCTGACCGGGACTAGAACCTGGGGTGCCGGCACTGCAGGCAGAGGATTAGCCTAGTGAGCCACGGTGCCAGCCTATTTATTTGTTTTTCAAAGCAGACCATTAACTGCCTCTATTTAGTTCTTGCTGATGAATCTCCAACACTGGTACAACATCTGGCACATAGATACTCAAAAATATTTATTAATGGAAGATAGAAGATGTAGGCTGGGAGCTTCCAAGATAGTGGAATAGGGAGGGAATCCTAGTCCAGGAGAAGATAGTTTTAAAAAAGTGGAAAATGCAGTCTCAGGGAAGAGTTAGGGAGAAAATGGCAGAGGAAACTCTACACAAATTAGAAAACACAGTGGGCCTATGTGAAGCGCATGGATGCCCACAACTCAGGACACCAGCAGTTGAGAGCCTCTGCACCAATGTTGGAGAGTGAAGAGAGACCAGACCACAGCAGCTCAAGCCACTGACAATGAATCATTGCAGGGAGAGCCTAGAAGGAACCCAGTTTGGAGCCCCATGGGGGATAGTGTACCTGCCAAACTAGAGGAGAAAAAAAAAGGGACACGTTTCTTTCTCCCTGATCACTTTACAATAGTGTCCTGTAATGAGCTGATAAAGTAGGTGTCATTTTGGACATATGAAACAGCTGTGCCAGCTCCTGTCCACACCCAGCCACCAGCTGAGTGGAAACTCCTAACTCCGATGGGGACAACTAACAGGAGGCTAGGAGGTCGTGACTGTGGGAGGTTTCTGTGCTAGAACTGTGAAAAAAATTGAAGTTGTGTGGGAGGACTCACAGTGTGGATGGGACTTTGGGCACTCCCTGTGGGAGACTCACATGCTCAGGGCTTCCTGATTACCTGGTAAGAGACATTTCTGGGAATCTGAAGTTACACTGAGGACTACACAGATCCTTTGTGTGGTCCTTGGGAGAGAGCAAATATTATACCCACTGGAGCTAGCATTCAGGCACTGGACTCCTTTGTGGAGAGGAGCTCAGCTGAGTAGGATAAACTTCCCTTCTGATTTAAAAAAAAAAAAAAAAAAGGGAGAGAGAGATTTATCCCACCAAACCTGGGTGTATCACCTTACACACACCCTTCACCCTGGAGAACTGAACAGAGCTCCCTGGCCACACCAACTACAAGCCTCTAGATATTCAATGAAAGTAGACACTCCACTTATCTAAAGAGGAATAGTACAAAGATAAAAGCCACCACAGCAAAAAACAAAGAAAAAACCAATGAATAGCTCCACAAATGCCAAACAACAAACGCACCAATTCAAGTAACAAGAATAAGAAAGATAACATGACACCCTCAAAAGAACACAACACTTCAATACTAGATTGTGAAAATGACGAGATGCAATCAGACTTGCCCCAAATGGTAGAGTTAGAAACGTTCCAGGGGAGTCCAATTCAATCCCATCAAGGTGGCATTTACCAATGCCATCTCACTAGTCAAAGTAATCAGTTTCAGTTCACAATAGATCATAATGATAGGATTAAGAGTCAAAAGAAGCACATAAACAAGACTAGTGGCTGAAAATAGTAACTGATAGAATTAAAAAGGAGAGAACAATCCAACATGGGAAGTGGGATACACAGCAGACTCATAGAATGGCAGATGTCCTAAACAGCACTCTGGCCTCAGAATCAGCCCTTAAGGCATTTGAATATGGCTGAAGAGCCCCTGAGAGTATTTCAGGCATGGAAAGCCAAGACACTCTGGGAAAAAAAAAAAGACAAAACCAAAAATAACACCTAAATGAAAGATCTCTGCGAGTGAGATCCCAGTGGAAAGAACGGGCCATCAAAGAAGGAGGTACCTTTCTCTGAAAGGAGTGAACTTCCATTTTGACTATGACCTTGTCTAAATAAGATTGGTGTTGGCAAACTCAAAAGGCTTCCATAGCCTTGGCAACTCATGACAAGAGCCTAGGGTGATTACTTATGCCATAAACAAGAGTGTCAATTTGTTGGGTCAACAACAGGAGTCACTGTGTACTTACTCCTCATGTAGGATCTCTGTCCTTAATGTGTTGTACAATGTGAATTAATGCTATAACTAGTACTCAAACAGTACTTTACACTTTGTGTTTCTGTGTGGGTGCAAACTGTTGAAATCTTTACTTAGTATATACTAAATTGATCTTCTGCATATAAAGATAATTGAAAATGAATCTTGATGTGAATGGAATGGGAGAGGGAGCGGGAGATGGGAGGGTTGCGGGTGGGAGGGAAGTTATGGGGGGAGGGGAGCCACTGTAATCCAAAAGTTGTACTTTGGAAATTTATATTTATTAAATAAAAGTTAAAAAAAAGATGATGAGATGGAGAAATGCCAGAAATGGAATTCAAAAAATTGATCATAAGATTACATAGAAGTAATAAGAAGCAAATATGCAAACTACTGAAATCTGTACATGACATGAAAAAAAATTTCTCCCACAAAATTGAGATCTTAAAGAGAAATCATAATGAAAGGAAGAATTCAATAGACCAAATAAAAAATGCAGTGGAAAGAACAAGTGAAGCAGAAGAATATCTGACTTAGAAGAAAAAGCACAGGGAATTTTACAGTCAAACCCAAACCAAGACACTATTGGAACTCATGGAAGAGTCTGGTAGCAGGATATAAAGTGAATACACAAAAATCAACACTGTTTGTATATATAGACAATGCCAAGGTTGAGATAGAGCTTCTAAGATCATTCCCAGTCACAATAGTTACAAAAAAAACCAAATACCTTGGAATAAATTTAACCAAGGATGCCAAAGGTCTCTATGATGAGAACTACAAAACATTAAAGAAATAAATAGAAGAAGATATGAAAAAATGGAAAAAATCTTCCATGTTCATGGATTGGAACAATCAGTATCATCAAAATGTCCATTCTTCCAAAAAGTAATTTACAGATTAAATGCAAAGTCAATCAAAATACCAAAGACATTCTTCTCAGATCTAGAAAAATTGATGCTGAAATTCATATGAAGGCACAGGAGACCTTGAATAGCTAAAGCAATCTTATACAACAAAAATAAAGCCAGAGGCATCACAATACCAGATTTCAACACAAACTACACTACAAGATAGTTATAATCAAAACAGCCTGGTACTGGTACAGAAACAGATGGATAGACCAATGGAACAAAACAGAAATGCCAGAAACCAACCCGAGCATCTACAACCAACTTATATTTGACAAAAGAGCTAAAATCAATCCCTTGAGCCAGGACAGTCTCTTCAACAAATGGTGCTGGAAAACTGGATTTCCATATGCAGAAGTATAAAAGACCCCTACCTCACAGCATACACAGAAATCTACTCAAAATGGATTAAAGATCTAAATCTATGACCCAACAACATCATATTATTAGAGAACATTGGGGGAACACGGCAAAACATTGGCACAGGCAAAGACTTCCTGGAAAAGACCTCAGAGGCACAGACAGTCAAAGCCAAAATTAACAAATTGGATTACATCAAATTGAGAAATTTCTGTACAGCCTGAGAAACACTCAGGAAAGTGAAGAGGCAACTGACAGAATGGGACAAATTATTTGCAAACTATTCAACTGATAAACGATTAATAACCAGAATCTACAAAGAGATCAAGAAACTCCATAACAACAAAACAAACAACCCAGTTAAAAGATGGGCCAAGGACTTAAGCAGACATTTTTCAAAAGAGAAAATCTAAATGGCCAACAGACACATTAAAAAATGTTCAGCATCACTAGCAATCAGGGAAATGCAAATCAAAACCACAACTTCATTTCACCTCACCCTAGTTAGAATGGCTTTAATACAGAAATGAACAAACAACAAATGCTGGCAAAGATGTGGGGAAAAATGTACCCTAATCCACTTGTTGGTGGGAATGTAAACTAGTAAAGCCACTATGGAAGACAGAATGGAGATACCTCAGAAATCTGAATATAGACTTTCCATGTGACCCATACTTCCCACTCCTGGTAATTTACCCAAGAGAAATGAAATCATCAAATAAAAGACTTATCTGCACCTCCAGTTTACTGCAGCTTAATTCACAATGGCTAAGACATTGAATCAAACTAAAAGCCCATCAACCAAAGACTGGATAAAGAAATTATGGGATATGTACACTATGGAATACTACACAGTGATAAAAAAATGAAATCTGACCATTTGCAACAAAATTAATGAATCTGGAAAACATCATATTTAGTGAAAGAAGCCAGCCCCAAAGGGACAGATACCATATGTTCTCCCTAATCTGTGAAAACTAAAAGAGCACCTAAAATGAAATCTTTAGAAGTGAAATTTACAACGCAAGTAGGGATGACTTGAGCTGCCCTTGTCTTGACTGTTGAGGAACAGTTTGTTTATTTATTTATTTAGGTTTTTTTCCTTCATACTATTTGTTGAACTCCTTACTTAATTATATGTGTATAAAGTCAATTGAGAATGCATCTCAGTAAAAAATAAGAGTGGGACTAAGAGAGGGAGGAGGAATTTTGTAAATGTAAATCTGTATAGCTCTGCATATATTCCTATGGACTTACTTCTTTTTTTTTTATTTTTTGACAGGCAGAGTGGACAGTGAGAGAGAGACAGAGAGAAAGGTCTTCCTTTTCCGTTGGTTCACCCTCCAATGGCCGCCGCGGTAGGCGCGCTGTAGCCAGCGCACAGCGCTGATCCGATGGCAGGAGCCAGGTGCTTCTCCTGGTCTCCCATGTGGTGCAGGGCCCAAGAACTTGGGCCATCCTCCACTGCACTCCCTGGCCACAGCAGAGAGCTGGCCTGGAAGAGGGGCAACCGGGACAGGATCGGTGCCCCGACCGGGACTAGAACCCGGTGTGCCGGCGCCGCAAGGTGGAGGATTAGCCTAGTGAGCCACGGCGCCGGCCCCTATAGACTTACTTCTAAGTAAGTAAGGGTACAGTTTAAAATCTTATCATGGGACTCCAAATCCCATTGAGCTGGGTGGTAAAAATTCCATCTTAAGTGTTAAAGTGATCATCTTCAGTGTTAAGTGAACATATAGATAGCACTAAGTGTTAAAGAGATCATATAGATAGGATCAAGTGTCTGGTAATAATAATGATAGAATTAAAAGGGGAGAATGTTCCAACATAGGAAGTAGTCCACAGAGAAGACTCAAGGGATGACAATCGCTTTAAGTAACACTCTGATTTCAGAATGAGCCCTTAAGCCTTCCTGGTTTGGCTGAAAAGCCCATGAGAGCATTTTAGGCATGGAAAGCCAAGACACTGTGGTAAAAAAATGTTCTACATGAAAGATCTCTGTGAGAGAGACCCCAGTGGAATTAAGTGGTCATCAAAGAAGAATGTACTTCTCTCTAAAAGGAGAGAACTTCTACTTTGCTTATGACCTTGTCTAAATACTGATGTTGTCTGTGGATTCAAAAGGCTTTTATAGCCTAGGAAGCTCATGTGAAGAGCCTCAGGGGGTCACTGACATCATACATAAGAGTGTTTGCTGTTAAAATAACAACAGGAGTCACTGTGCACTAACTCCCCATGAAGGACCTCTGGGCTCAATGAGTTCTATTATGAGTGTTAACTGTAAAATCAGTTCTCAAACAGTTTTGTGTATGTGTGTGTGTGTGTGCTCAAATTGTTGAGATCTTTACTTAGTATAGAGTTGATCTTCTGTGTATAAAGTTAATTCAAAATGAATCTTAATGGAGAATGGTACTGGAAAGGGGAGAGGGAGGAGGAGTATTGGGAGTGTCAGTGAGAGGGTGGGTTTGGTGGGAAGAATAACTATATTCCTAAAGTTGTACTTATGAAATTTGTATTCCTTAAAAAATAAATTTAGAATAAATAAAAAAATTTAAATGAAAAACACGAATGAAGATATAGATGAATAAATGAACCAATCACATAACTCTGACTTCTCCTATACCATTTCTGTACTCCAGGTGCAGAACATTTAGTGAATGCCCTTTTTTAAGATTTATTTATTCATTTGAAAGAAGAGTTACAGAAAGGCACTAGCAGAGGCAGAGAGCTAGAGAGACCTTCCATCTGCTGGTTCACTCCCCAAAACACCACAAGGCCTGCAGTTGGGCCTACCTATCATCAGAAGCCAGGAGCTTCTTCCAAGTCTCCCATATGGGTACAGGGTTCCAAGGACTTGGACCATATTCCAATGCTTTACCAAGCACATTAGCAAGGAGAAGAGCAGCCAGGACTTGAACAGGTGCCATATGGGATGCCAGCACTACAGGTGGCAGCTTTACCTGCTACGCAACAGGGCTGGTCCTGTGAATGCCCATTTTATATTGGAGTAATGTCATGTTGTCCTCCTAGACCTCTGACACGTAGCATTTCTGTGTCAGTTATGAAATCTTTTTTTAAAAGATTCATTTATTTATTTGAAAGGCAGAGTTACTGTGAGAGAGGGAGAGAGAGAGGAGAGAGATTTTCCATCTGCTGGTTCACTCCCCAAATGACAGTGAAGCCAGGAGCCAGGAGCTTCATCTGGGTCTCCAATACAGATGCCAAGGCTAAAGCACTTGGGCTATCCTCTGCTGCCTTCCCAGGCACATTAGCAGGGAGCTAGATCAGAAGTGGAGCAGCTGTTATGTGAACTGTCGGACCCTCATCAGCAAGGGTCCAATGCAGTCACGACACGGTCACTGTTCATCGGTTCTCAAGGAACTTTCACTCTTTCTCGGTTCTCAAGGAACTTTACTCATGGGAACAGAAGGAAAGTGAGGAAAGTGAGGAGAGGAGAAAAGAGGAGGAGGAGGTGGCCGTGGCAGCAGCAGCGGCCCCCCGCCCAGATCCCAATGTCCCTTTATATCCCAAGTCCCATGGAGCATGTGCTCCACAGCCAATAGCGGTTCTCTTCACGTGAAGTTTATGCTAATGTCGTCCAATCAGATGAAAGGACATGTATAGCCTCAGGTCGAAAGTTCATCTGTTTCACCTGGTTCTTCCTAGATGTTTATGCAGAGTCCATTCTGTTCCATCTGTTTCACCTGGTTGTTTTCGTAGGACTTGTGGTCGACTGATTGCTGTAAGCTATGTAGATACAAAAATGAGGAGGTTCCCACAGGTGGCCAGCCTGCAGTTCCCCACATGAACCAGTGCCCATATGGGGTGCCAGCATTGTAGACAGCGGTTTAACCCGTTATGCCACAGCACTGACCCCATATGCAATCTTCTTAAATGTCTTTTTGGGAGGCCCTTGACAAATGAGAGGTGTGACTAAATACAGGTAGGGAACAAATACTCTCAGCAAACAGGCTTTTTAATACTTGGATTAGGAAGATGGTGATAGATGTACGACATGGCCCATAGATGTATGATAAGCCCTTAGAAATAGCCTATCTGGGGAACCACTTCAGAAAACCAAAAAGGAAATTCAAGACCCCAGCAGTTTATAGGGGACAAACAAAAAGGGGAAAATATTCCACTTAGGATTATTTCAGCTGGGATTTTTAAAAATAAAAGAAAATGTTATGATATGATTACTCATTAAAACAAATATGTGTGTGTGTATATATATATATATATATATATATATATATATACACATATATGGGCAGGCATTTGGCACAGTGGTTAAGACGTCACTGGGATATTAGCATCCCATATTGGAGTGCCTGTGCCCGAGTCCTGGCTCCATTTCCAATTCTAGCTTCTTGGTTAATGTGCACTGGAGGCACTGGGTAATCGCTCAACTAGTAGGATCCCAGCCACCCTTATAGGAGACCTGGATTGAGTTCTCAGCTTCTGTATTTGGTCTGACTCAGCATCAGTTGTTGGAAACATTTGAGGAGTGAACCAGTAGATAGATTTCTCTCTCTCTCTCTCTCTCTCTCTCTCTCTCTCTCTCATATTCTCACTCTAGCTCTCTTCCTCTCTCAGTGTGTGTGTGTCTCTTCAAAATAAATATTCAAAAATATATATACATATATATGTATATATATATATTTAAAATCTCAAGGCCATATCAGCAAAGTGGGAGACCCCAAAAGATCCTCCTTCCATTTTATTCTTCTTTTCTGTAGCCCTCAATTTGTCACCTCCCAAATACTAGCTAAATTTATAGTGTCATCAACCATCTTGAATCCACTTCTTTAAAAGTCATACCACTCATGCCTGTTACTTTAGAAAAGGCACTTTTAATCGTTATGCTTCATTGCATATCAAACTGGCAGCTTTAGCTATCTGTATCCTTGAATTAGACAGGAATCATCCATATGATTATAAAATAATTTATAAATTATTACAGGGAAAAGGAAATGTGTTGTAGAAGGTAGGATATAAAAGTTCTGTACCATAAATCTTGTAATTTAATAAGAATTATACCAATAGGTAAGGTACTGAGTTTGTCTATATATGTCTATGTGTAAGGTTTTAGAAAATGAGAAATTCAATGGATCATAGTCCCATCCTTGACATTAAAAACTGGCTCACAGTTTGTGTTAACATCCAGAGCTGCTAGCTCCTATTTCTTCTTCCTTCTTGGCCCCAATGCACCTGATAGTTCATTTCCACTAGAAGGTACCAATCCCCACCATCATCCTGTGATTAGGAGAACTGCAGTGTTATAGGGCTTACATTTGTCTGACCTTTTGCATACTCACATTAGGCAATAATGACTATTTCTGGACTGCAAAATACTAACTGAAGAACAGATAGATTATATAGCGTGTATCCTAACTGGCATGTTGCTATGGTTTTGCACTGAAAGAACAGAATTCTTGCCATTGGGTTATCTGAAATCTGCAGGATTGCACCAAATTGTTTCTTCTGTGCAACAGACTGTCCTGTAAACACAGCTCCATCTGATCATGACTGCTCTCAGATCAGTAGGGAATGTGAGTTGGTTTTAGGGTCATGTCTTCACTGAGAGCAGCAGTATCTACAAGGACTTAAGTAAAACTGAAACTGAAGCATTGACCTCTGCTGATAGGTTAACTTTCCTATATTATTATCTTTCCCCCATGCAAAAAAAAGTTATTGATTATGAACTACAAGAACATTCAACTGGGAATACAGCACTCATGTACTTAAAACCCATCAAAGGTATGCCCTGCTCTAAAGATAAAATCTAGATCTGTTGCATGGCACGCTGTTCCTTGTATGGTCAAGGCTCTGAATGCTCTATCCTCATTTCACCTTACTCTCCTCAGTTCACTGTCTCCCAGTCACACTCACCTTCTTCAATTTATTTCAAAACTTCCTGGAAAACACCAAGTTTTCCCCTAAATTAAGATCTTTGCGTATAATATCTCCTTTACTTGGAATGATTATCCCCCATTCCCAGACCACCTTAATTCTTATGAATACTTTTTAAAAGATTTGTTTTATTTATTTGAAAGAGTTACAGAGAGAGGTAGAGACAGAGGCCTTCCATCCACTGGTTCACTCCCCAGATGGCCGCAATGGCCAGAACTGCCCTGATCCAAAGCCAGGAGCCAGGAGCCTCCTCCAGGTTTCCCACATGGGTTCAGGGGCCCTAGGACTTGGGCCATCTTCTATGGCTTTCCCAGGCCATAGCAGAGAGCTAGATCGGAAAAGGAGTGGTCGGGACTAGAACTGGTGCCCATATGGGACGCCGGTGCTTCAGGCCAGGGCATTAACCTGCTGTGCCACAGCGCCTGCCCCTAATTTTTACGAATTTTGAAAGTCTCAAATTAAATACATCATCATGAGATAATCATCATTCCAGTTGAAATTAATATGACTTATTCCTTTTCACTTTCATTTTCCTACACTTTCATTTCGTAGTTCTCATAAAAATTTGAAATGAATTGCAAATTTCTGTGATTTTTAATACAAGAGTACTTCAAAAAGTTCTTGTAAATAGAGTTAAAAGATACGTTTATTTTGATGCAAAGTATTTTGAAATCCATGTACACAAAAGGGTCTTCATAAAGTTCATGGAGATTAAATGTTATAGGAAACTATGCTCAGGGGCCGGTGCTGTGGCGCAGCAGGTTAATGCCCTGGCCTGATGCCAGCATCCCATATGGGTGCCAGTTTGAGACCCAGCTGCTTCACTTCCAATATAGCTCTCTGCTATGGCATGGGAAAGCGTAGAAGATGGCCCAACTCCTTGGGCCCCTGCACCCATGTGGGAGACCTGGAAGAAGCTCCTGGCTCCTGGCTTCGGATCGGCACAGCTCTGGCCATCGCAGCCAGTTGGGGAGCGAACCATTGGATGGAAGACCTCTCTCTTTCTCTGCCTCTCCTCTGTCTATGTAACTCTGACTTTCAAGTAAATAAATAAACCTTTAAAAAAAAAAGAAAACTATGCTCATATTTCAAAATTTTTGGCATCAAAATAAACTTACTTTTTTTTTTAACTTTTATTTAATGAATATAAATTTCCAGTGTACAGCTTATGGATTACAATGGCTTCCCCCCCCCCATAACTTCCCTCCCACCCGCAACCCTCCCCTATCCCGCTCCCTCGCCCCTTCCATTTGCATCAAGATTCATTTTCAATTCTCTTTATATACAGAAGATCAATTTAGTATAAAGATTTCAACAGTTTGCACCCACATAGAAACACAAAGTGAAACATACTGTTTGAGTACTAGTTATAGCATTAAATCACAATGTACAGCACATTAAGGACAGAGATCCCACATGAGGAGCAAGTGCACAGTGGCTCCTGTTGTTGACCCAACAAATTGACACTGTAGTTTATGGCGCCAGTAACCATCCTAGGCTGTCGTCATGAGTTGCCAAGGCTATGGAAGCCTTCCAAGTTTGCTGACTCTGATCATATTTAGACAAGGTCATAAAAGACAGAGTGAGGATAGTAACCAATGATCCTAAGAGTGGCATTTACCAGGTTTGAACAATTATACAGCATTAAGTGGGGAAGAGGACCATCAGTACACACATGTTGGGAGTAGAGCCATTGGTGGTAGAGTAGAGGTTATGATTACAAAGGAATGAGGCCCAAGTGCGCTAGACAGGGCCTAGAACAAAGGACAGAGTCATTATTAGAGGAGCTAAGAAAGGTGCTGTCTAAGCTACAATTAAGTTTTCTGATTGAGAGGCAAATAGAACCTGACAGAAGGGGCTTGATAATAATCTGGTGGGCTTTAGGCCTTGTAAATTCAGAGGCCCAGACCTATCTATCTCTTCACATGGCGTATATCCTAAGGGAGGTGTGAACCTCCTAGGGGAAGGCACTCTGTTGACTTTCATTACTTGGCTGGCCTGGGAGGAGAGCTGGCCAGGTAAAGGTAGGGGGCATCTCTAACAAGAAATTTACAGTTCTGCCTGCAATGTTGCTGACCCTACTTGACCATCCCCTCAGCTGCAGTGGTCACATTGGAAGTTGGGCTGAGTGAAGGGCTTTTCAGCTTAGAGCCAATAAGATCTGTGGCTCTGACCTGGGCATCCTTCGACTCCAGGGCAGGTCCATTTCCAGTGATCCAATTCTTGGCAGAGCTGCCAGGGCTCTTCACAAGCTGACTTAAATTTTTGTCTACTTTCATTTTATTTGAAAGGCAGATAGAGCGAGAAAAAGACAATCAAGGAGAGAAAGATCTTCTACCTGCTGGTCCACTCCCCAAATGCCTGTAACAGCTAGGGCTGGGCCAGGAGCCGGAACTCAGTCTGGTTCTTCCACTTGGGTGGCAGGGACAAAATGCTTGAGCCATCATCTACTACCTCCCATGGAGTGCATCAGCAGGAAGCTGGATCATAAGCAGGGTCACCAAGACTAAAACCAGATACTCTAGTATGGGATTAGGTGTCCCAAGCAGTGACTTAACTGCTGAGCCCAATGCCTGTCCCTAAAGTTATCTTTTAATCCTACTGTACCACAACCTTTTCAAAGTATCCTCAGTTATATCTCCCCTGGAATCAACAGCCATGTCTTTTTGGTCTATGCTATAATCCTGACACTTACCATGAAATTGGCACTTGTTATTGAATGAATATATCATTCCCCACTACTTCCATCACCATCTAATTAGTAATTAGGAGGTATTCTATGTCTATTTACTCATTTATTAAGTATTAAAATTTAGGAAAATTAAAAGAGATATTGCCTTCAAATAGCTTATGAATACACTGAGGAATTATGACAGGGTAAACAATAGCAAAATACAAATGAAACAGCAATTCTTATTGGGTCCTGGGAACTCAACACTGGCAATCCTAGACACACAGCCAAAGGATATGCTGAAAGATAACATATCTGGATCAGAAGTCATTCTTAGTTTTTCACAAACCTCTAACCAGGACTAAAGAGGCCCAAAGATTGAATAAGGCAAAGAAAAAACACTTTGAAAGATATTTATAGGAATAGAATAATGTGATGTTTAACCTCTCTTTCTCCTAAAGTCGTATAAAGGTCAGCAAGAGAATCCTTCAGAAACACAGGAGAACACAATATGGGTGTTGTGGAGGTAGCGGAGGCAGGTGCTCACACAGAAAGCTGGACCAGAATCTTTTTGAAAAGATTCTTCCTTCAGGATGAGGGGAACCCCAGGATGCACTGCCAACAGGTAGGAGTTAAAGGGGATGTCAACAGTCTCAGCTACCAGAAAAAGACTGTCCAAAGGGTTCTTACAAGTGTGGCACAATAAAATCCAAACGGTTACTGTTAGGGAACCATTCATGGAGAAAGTAATTGTAGCGCCTTTTTTTTTTTTTTTTTTAACTTTTATTTAATGAATATAAATTTCCAGTATACAGCTTATGGATTACAATGGCTTCCCCTTCCCATAACTTCCCTCCTACCCGCAACCCTCCCCTCTCCCGCTCCCTCTCCCCTTCCATTCACATCAAGATTCATTTTCAATTCTATTTATATACAGAAGATCAATTTAGTATAAAATACTTCAACAGTTTGCACCCACATAGCAACACAAAGTGAAACATACTGTTTGAGTACTAGTTATAGCATTAAATCAAAATGTACAGTACATCAAGGACAGAGATCCCACATCAGGAGCAAGCGCACAGTGGCTCCTGTTGTTGACCCAACAAATTGACACTCTAGTTTATGGCGCCAGTAATCACCCTAGGCTGTCGTCATGAGTTGCCAAGGCTATGGAAGCCTTCCAAGTTCCCCGACTCTGATCATATTTAGACAAGGTCATAAAAGACAGGGTGAGGATAGTAACCAATGATCCTAAGAGTGGCCTTAACCATGTCTGAACAATTATACAGCATTAAGTGAGGAAGAGGACCATCAGTACACACAGGTTGGGAGTAGAGCCATTGGTGGTAGAGTAGAGGTTATGATTACAAAGGAATGAGGCTCAAGTGCACTAGACAGGGTCTAGAACAAAGGACAGAGTCATTATTAGAGGAGCTAAGAAAGGTGCTGTCTAAGCTACAAGTAATTTTTCTGATTGAGAGGCAAATAGAACCTGATAGAAGGGGCTTGATAATAATCTGGTGGGTTTTAGGCCTTGTAAGTTAAGAGGCTCAGACCTATCTATCTCTTCACATGGGGTATATCCTAAGGGAGGTGTGAACCTCCTAGGGGAAGGCACTCTGTTGACTTTCATTACTTGGCTGGCCTGGGAGGAGAGCTGGCCAGGTAAAGGCAGGTGGCATCTCTAACAAGAAATTTACAGTTCTGCCTGCAATGTTGCTGACCCTACTTGACCATACCCTCAGCTGCAGTGGTCACTTTGGAAGTTGGGCTGAGTGAAGGGCTTTTCAGCTTGGAGCCAATAAGATCTGTGGCTCTGACCTGGGCATCCTTCGATTCCAGGGCAGGTCCATTTCCAGTGATCCAACTCTTGGCAGAGCTGCCAGGGCTCTTCACAAGCTGACTTCTGCTGAAGCCCAGGCTTACCACATTGAAAGCCACTGCAGTGGACTGGCCTGTTGGGTCTCCTTGAGGGCAGATCACTGCCCAGATCAGCCATTGATAGGCCTGCCACCCATTGCTTCTGATGCCTAGCTTTCTTTTCCTCCTGGTTTGTGTTAAAGCAGACCAGAGGATGCAAGTCAAGGGAGTGCCCGTGTCCCATCTTTAATCTTCGGTGGCCTGAACTACAAGTCTATAGTCACAGGCATGTTCTGTAGTAGTTTTTCTAAGGTAGACAATGCCCATGAGGAAAATTATATTCTCACTTTAAAACTTTCTTTCCCTTTGGTCTGAAAGGGAGGTTTTTTTTTTTTTCTACTTACTGTATACTTCGCTGATGGCGATGTGAATCTCGCTATGAGGTTATTAGTTAAGTTCTTATTTTGGCTATGCTATTACAGAAAAATGTCAGCCATCTCTTATAAGGTCTAAAGATTAAATTGTGCGTCCCACAGATTCCTTCATAATAGAATTAGTTCCCTACCTTGAAGAGAATAGAGAAGTGAAAGAACAAGTTGGGCTTAGAATAGAGAAATGAGGGAACAAGTCCTAGATCACTTGCTGACAATAGCAATATTACATGAATACTTAGCAAACCGTTTCAACCCTTAGATAAGAACTTAATAAAACATTTACCGGAAGGTCCAATGCCTTCTATAAATTTTAAGAATCATGTATTTGAAAACACGTCTTAAATATCTAACATGGTGTAGTTTGTTTAACCAGTAAACTTAAGCACAACCATATAAAATGTTTTTAGTTTCTTTCTACTAACAAGTTTAAAACATATGATACACAGATTCAGGTCATACAAATTAAAATGTATCTTTGATTGATTTTAGCAGCTTAAATTTATGGACAATCTTATCTAAAAGCCATTTAAAATAAAACTCTTAATAAAATTTCCCCCTGTGGACATACAATATGTACGCACATATAACATAGCATAATAGACCAATATCAAAATCCAAAATATCTGGTTGAAATAATATTCCTTAAAATCATGACATAACATAGACCAAATCTGATCATTGTTACAAGGTGATTATTCAAGTCTTTGAAAATAAGCACATAATTAAATAACCCATAGCTCTTCATCTCCTCCCTCTCTTTTTCTACTCTTAGATTTAACAGGGATCACTTTTCAGTTAAAATTTAAACACCTAAGAATAATTGTGTGTTAATTACTGAGTTCAACCAATAGTACTAGAACCACAACAACAACAACAAATACTAAAAAGGATAAAGTATTACATTGTACATCTAAAGTCAGGACAGGAGCTGATCAGTTCATTGTTGCTTATAGTCCATTTCACTTAACAGGTTTCCCCTTTGGCACTCAGTTGTCACCGATCAGGGAAAACAAATGATATTTTTCTCTTTGGGACTGGCTTAATTCACCCGGTTAGAATGGCTCACATTCAGAAATCTACCAACAATAGATGCTGGAGAGGATGTGGGGAAAAAAGGGACACTAACTCACTGTTGGTGGGAATGCAAACTGGTTAAGCCACTATGGAAGTCTGTCTGGAGATTCCTCAGAAACCTGAACATAACCCTACCATACAACCCAGCCATCCCACTCCTTGGAATTTACCCAAAGGAAATTAATTTGGCAAATAATGTAGCGCCTTTTGAAACAAAGTAACTATAGCGCCCTTTGAAAGAAAGTAATTGCGCAGTAGTGCAGCTTGAAAGAAAAGTAGAAAGGTAACCACCCTAGCTGGTAAAACTTGAAAACCGACCACCTAACCACAAACTGTTGTTGCCATGACTATGGGACCCTGGGGGGTCAGAATGTGGGCGGGGCTAGCCTCTAGAAACTGTATATAAGGGGACCCTCAGACGCTGTAAACCAGAGGTTGCTCAGCCTCTCTCCCCTGGTCCGTAGTGCCTAGTGCCCGCAGGAGTAGGCTTGAGCGATCTCTCCTCCTAGTTGCCTAGAGTATCAATAAAGTGTGTTTAGCTTAACCTTCCTCAGTCTCCTCGACTCTCCCTTCGCGGTAACCCGGCCAGTTCCCGAAGGGGGAGATCCTGACAGTTACCCCTGTCATTAAAGAAAGCATCAGCAATAAAATTAGCTCGGATAAAGCAAGTAATATTTTGTTCTTTCTCTGTAAATTCAGCACACACATGAGCTCACATGTGCTTGCATACACACACACACACACCCTTATGCATGCTCAACTCTAGAGGACACAAAAGTAGAGAGAGAGAGAGACAGCCAGCTAGCTCCCATCCACTAATGCATTCAAATGCCTGCAACAGCTAAGGCTGGGCTGTGGCTGGAGTAGGGAATTGGGAATGGAATTCAAGTCTCCCACATGGGTGGCAAGAACCCAATTATTTGAAACATCACCTCTACTTTCCAGCATCTGCACTTGCAGCTGGAGCCAGAAGTCAAACCCACAAAGTCCTACATGGAACATGGACACATTAACTGCTAGGTTAAATGCACATGCCAATTTATCAAATTTTTAATTAATAAATGAATAAAGGAAGGTTGACAAAAAGGAAGAGAGGAATGAGGGAAGGAGGAAGGAAGGAAGGAAGGAAGGGAGTGAGGGATGGAGGGAGGGAAAAGAAAAGAAAAAAAAAAGAAGATAAGGAACACAATATTTTTCCTGAAAGTGCTTGAATTACTAAGGTAAAAAGCTGTAGACATATGAAAATGCCTTGTAGCACAAAGTACTATACACTAAATGGCCCTGATACTGAGGACCATCTGAACTCAGAAGAAATAGATAAAGTCAGATTTGAGGGAAGTATTCAAGTGTGTTGCTTGGTTTTGTTTGTTTGTTTGTTTGTTTTTGTCTTGTTTTATTTGGGGGGTGGATAGATATTAATCAAATGTGCCCAGCAGCCAGTGCTGTGGCACAGTAGGTTAATCCTCTGCCTGCGGTGCCACCATCCCATATGGGTACCGGTTCTAGTCCCAGCTGCTCTCTTCCCATCCAGTTCTCTGCTATGGCCTGGGAAAGCAGTAGAAGATGGCACAAGTCCTTAGGATCCTGCACCCACGTGGGAGACCTGGAAGAAGCTCCTGGCTCCTGGCTTCAGATCAGCGCAGCTCCAGCCCGTTGTGGCCATTTGGGGAGTGAACCAGTGCATGGAAGACCTTTCTCTCTGTTTCTCCCTCTCACTGTCTGTAATTTTATCTCTCAAATAAATAAATAAAAAATCTTTTAAAAAAAAGTGCCCAAAGAGAAATCATTACATTTACTTATAAACTCACTATTTTCAAAAATTACATAACTGGCCAACAAATCCTAAGTAATATATACAATCATTATTTAATCATTTTCAGTTCTAGGAATTTTTGTTAGGTTTTCTCAAGATATATTGTATTCTAAATTTATGTTTTAGAAAATTTGTGTGTTAGAAACTTAATCCACAAAGTCATGTGATAAAGACATTTGTAGGTGGGACCTTTGGTGACTGAATTATAAGGGATCTGCCCTCATCATTACATTAATTCATTATTGGGTTATCTAGGGAGTGGCTTTGCTACTAAAGTAAAGTGGCTCTGGCAAGCTTGTTTTATCTTGGCAGGTAAAGTTCTCTACTATGTCAGAACCCAGCAAAAAGGCCCAGATGCTGACTACATGAAAGCATGATGCTCTTAGACTTCTCAGCCCCCAGAACCATGAACCAAATAAACCAGTTCTTTACGAATTACCCAGTCCCTGGTATTCTGTTATAGCAACAGAAAATGGGCTGAGATACATGATGTATGTTTTCTTAAAGCAACAAAACGTTCAAATAGGACTTTTCTTTAGTCAAGTGATGTTCAAGTTTTAGGGTAATTAAGAATCTTACAGGCCAGCGCCGTGGCTCACTAGGCTAATCCTCTGCCTGCGGTGCCGGCACCCCAGGTTCTAGTCCCAGGTGGGGCACCGGATTCTGTCCTGGCTGCTCCTCTTCCAGGCCAGCTCTCTGCTGTGGCCCGGGAAGGCAGTGGAGGATGGCCCAAGTGCTTGGGCCCTGCACCCGCATGGGAGACCAGGAGGAAGCACCTGGCTCCTGGTTTTGGATCAGCGCAGCGTGCCGGCCGTAGTGGCCATCTGGGGGGTGAACCAATGGAAGGAAGACCTTTTTTTCTCTCTCTCTCTCACTGTCTGACTCTGCCTGTAAAAAAAAAAAAGAATCTTATAGCATGATTTTAAGCATGCAGATTCCTAGTCCCTACCCCAAGCCTTCTGAATACAATCTCTAGGGTAGAACCAGGCATCTTCACCTAATTTTTTTCTCTCATGTAATTTCTTGGCAATTAATTTGAGAACAGTGCCCTAGAATTTTGTTGTCATGGGAACTAAACTTCTGTATTAATGGTAAAGATGTTGTGATTTAATGGAAAAGGCTTTTTAGTAGAAGTTAAATATCAATATCTCAAAGATCACTATTTTCTTGCTAATGTTTTCAGAGTATATATTTTGTCCAGTATCTTTCAGATGTTAATCATCTTCCAAAATTCTGGCTTCAGCTGACAATTGATACGTTAATTTAAGGGAACACTGTGAGTTACTTTATATCACTTGCCTTCTTTGGGGGGATTTCTCAATGTATTAACTATGCCTCTAGAACTTTGAAAATTTAGACATACACCAAGTATCCTATGAAGTTACTGTAATATTGAATACTGTTTTACCTTGAAGTGAGTTTTATAATCTTGAAAGATTAAACTTCACCTTAAATATGCACAGCACCCTGGATTTAAGAAGTCTCTGTTACTTACATTTGGTTACCCAAGTTGGTGACAAGGTCCACCAATCACCATTACTAATGAATGTATGCTAGACATGCACAGGGAGCATGGGATTTAAGAACTTAATGTATTACATTCTGTTTATTGTCTGGTGAGAAAACAACGTTCCCTACAGAAAGACATTCACAACCATGAGGCTGGTGAGTCTTTATTACCAGACTGAACTAGACTCGAGCATATGTAATGCCAAAATTGTCTGTGCAAGATGCTTGTGAACAAAACAGTGGCTCCTTTTACACTTTCTCCTGAAAAGAACCAATTCTTAATGTTTTAATGTGAAAAGATTTGGAGCCAAAATAATAAAAACAAAGTAACTGAGCACTTACTATGTACTACACACTCTGCTAAGTACTCTCATGATAGCTTGTAATAGAGGTTCCACTAACATCCTCATTTTACAAATAAGAAAACTTGGGATTAATTGCCCAAAGTTATGTAGCTATTAAATAGCATAGATGAGGGGCCAGCACTGTGGTACAGCAGGTAAAGCCCGGCCTGAAGTGCCAGCATCCCATATGGTCGCTGGTTCTAGTCCCAGCTGCTCCTCTTCCAATCTAGCTCTCTGCTGTGGCCTGGGAAAGCAGTAGAAGATGGCCCAAGTCCTTGGGCCCCTGGACCCACGTGGGAGACCCAGAGAAAGCTCCTGACTCCTGGCTTCGGGTTGGTGCAGCTCTGGCCATTGCGGCCATCTGGGGAGTGGACCAGCACATGGAAGACCTCTTTCTCTGTCTCTACCTCTCTCTGTAACTCTATCTTTCAAATAAACAAAATAAATCTTCAAAAAAATAACATAGATGATATTTGAATTTGTGATCATCTGACTCTGAATCTTCTGCTACACTTGTTACCAAAAATTATCAGATCCTGGTGAACTGCAATGAGCAGTGTGCTGAGATTCAACAGATAAAAATGTTCTTGTCTCAGCTGTGACACAAAGTAGCTGGATAGTTTTGACCACAATATTTCCCCTCTTCAGATTTCCATTTCCTCTTCCATAAAGAGTGGTAATTGGACTACTCAATGAGTAATAAAATTGCTTCCAATATTAATATACCATGATTTAAGAGCAGCCACTTTGCACAAAAAGAGGAATAGAAAGACAATGAGAGCCATCTGGATGTGGAATGATGAATGGCAAAAGCTGTTGGAGGCGATAGTTTCAGATTAGCATTCAGTGCCAGGGACCCACATACCACATTACCAGTCTCCTGCAAATTGCCTGCAGCTGCACTGATCTAGAGGCCACTTAAAGTGCAGAACCCTTAACAATTTTTCCAAGGTATTTAGTCTTGGGTTTCCCTGGGAACCCATCTAGCCCCATAAAATTAGATGCTTGTCATTTTGCCAATGTTGCTGTTAGAAGTGTAGCAAAGTTTTTGTGTTTGATCTCAATCATCACTTCATTCTAGATAGAAACAATGCCTTTGCAAATTCTTTTTTGAGTAGATGAGTAGAGGATTAACCCATCAATCAAGAAATAAAAACAATTTAAAGAAATGAGCACAAAAATATGATAATGGTAGACAATCTGCATTATTCTTGTAACCTATGTATCTGCTGCTGATTTGATAGGGCCATGCCACAATACACATGCTCCCAACCCATAACGCTCTTCCCAAGATTTCTATAGAGTTTTAGGGACTTATATTTTCACTATTTATTCCTATGTAGAGATCTACAGGATTCTCATTCTCACTCATACTAGTTTCTCTCTAACCTCTGTGAACCCAAATATCTTCCAAATTATAACTTCCACAGGGCAGTGTGGGAGAGGACAAAGGTGGGTTTCTTCACAGCACATAGAGCAGGGTAAACCATTGTAAATTTGATATTCAACATTACTCTTCCTAAAATTTCTAAATCTGACACTGGGAGATTTTCAGTAGCTGTAGTTCATCTCAAAGTACTGGCTTCTCACATTGTTTTCTGACCCTGTCTCCCCATCTCCTTGGATCCTTAATCTCTTAGAATACCCTTTCAAAAACCATGAACTCAGAATGTTCTTAGGCAGAAAAATTGGCTGTTTCTCTTTCTTTCTCCTTCTTGATCATGTCCGGACCCTATCTTCATAACCCTAAAAGAACTCTGCCACTGGCATGCTACATCATGGAAAATTGCCAGTGCCTCCATTGCTGTTACCCAATCACTACAAATATGTTATTTGAATGTAAGTGAGGTTCTATATTTCCCAGGCTCACAACATTTGTATTATTCTAAAAAAAAAAAATTCTGATTCTGAATGATGAAGATTGATATAAAAAGAAAAAAGTTGGGGTGAACATTTGAGATGCCACTATCCCATATCAGAATGCTTGGGTTCATGTCCTGGCTCCATTGTTTTTTTCCCCAAAAAAAGCTTTTATTTAAGAAATACAAGCTTCATGAATTTCTTAAGTACAACTTTAAGAATATAGTGATTCTCCCTACCATATGTGCCATCACACCCACTTTCCCATCCCTCCTCCTCCTCTCTCTACCATTCCCAGTCCCATTTTCCACTAAGACCCATTTTCAATTAACTTCATACACAGAAGACCAACTCCATACTAGGTAAAGAGTTCAACAATTTGCACACACACACACACACAAAACTATTCCTCAACAGTCGAGACCAGGGCTGTTCAAAGTCATTGCATCGCAAAGTTAATTTCACTTATTTTTTAGAAACTTAATTAACCTTAAAGAAGTACCCAAGAATGATACATCTTTTGGGAGCACTTAATCATAACTATAACTTATGAGACATAATAATTTCCTCCACTTAATACATTAAAAGAAAGTAAGTCCTTGAGAACAAGTTTTTTTTTTTATTTTTTTTTTATTTTTTTTTTTTGGGGGGGGATTTCTTTTTTTTTTTTTTTTTAACTTTTATTTAATGAATATAAATTTCCAGTGTACAGCTTATGGATTACAATGGCTTCCCCCCCCCCATAACTTCCCTCCCACCCGCAACCCTCCCCTATCCCGCTCCCTCGCCCCTTCCATTTGCATCAAGATTCATTTTCAATTCTCTTTATATACAGAAGATCAATTTAGTATAAAGATTTCAACAGTTTGCACCCACATAGAAACACAAAGTGAAACATACTGTTTGAGTACTAGTTATAGCATTAAATCAAAATGTACAGCACATTAAGGACAGAGATCCCACATGAGGAGCAAGTGCACAGTGGCTCCTGTTGTTGACCCAACAAATTGACACTCTAGTTTATGGCGCCAGTAACCATCTTAGGCTGTCGTCATGAGTTGCCAAGGCTATGGAAGCCTTCCAAGTTTGCCGACTCTGATCATATTTAGACAAGGTCATAAAAGACAGAGTGAGGATAGTAACCAATGATCCTAAGAGTGGCATTTACCAGGTTTGAACAATTATACAGCATTAAGTGAGGAAGAGGACCATCAGTACACACATGTTGGGAGTAGAGCCACTGGTGGTAGAGTAGAGGTTATGATTACAAAGGAATGAGGCCCAAGTGCACTAGACAGGGCCTAGAACAAAGGACAGAGTCATTATTAGAGGAGCTAAGAAAGGTGCTGTCTAAGCTACAATTAAGTTTTCTGATTGAGAGGCAAATAGAACCTGACAGAAGCGGCTTGATAATAATCTGGTGGGCTTTAGGCCTTGTAAATTCAGAGGCCCAGACCTATCTATCTCTTCACATGGGGTATATCCTAAGGGAGGTGTGAACCTCCTAGGGGAAGGCACTCTGTTGACTTTCATTACTTGGCTGGCCTGGGAGGAGAGCTGGCCAGGTAAAGGCAGGTGGCATCTCTAACAAGAAATTTACAGTTCTGCCTGCAATGTTGCTGACCCTACTTGACCACACCCTCAGCTGCAGTGGTCACTTTGGAAGTTGGGCTGAGTGAAGGGCTTTTCAGCTTAGAGCCAATAAGATCTGTGGCTCTGACCTGGGCATCCTTCGACTCCAGGGCAGGTCCATTTCCAGTGATCCAACTCTTGGCAGAGCTGCCAGGGCTCTTCACAAGCTGACTTCTGCTGAAGCCCAGGCTTACCACATTGAAAGCCACTGCAGTGGACTGGCCTGTTGGGTCTCCTTGAGGGCAGATCACTGTACAGATCAGCCAGTAATAGGCCTGCCACCCATTGCTTCTGATGCCGAGCTTTCCTTTCCTCCTGGTTTGTGTTAAAGCAGACCAGAGGATGCAAGTCAAGGGAGTGCCCGTTTCCCAATTCTAATCTTCGGTGGCCTGAACTACAAGTCTATAGTCACAGGCATGTTCTGTAGTAGTTTTTCTAAGGTAGACAATGTCCATGAGGAAAATTATATTCTCACTTAAAAACTTTCTTTCCCTTTGGTCTGAAAGGGAGGTTTTTTCTACTTACTGTATACTTCGCTGATGGCGAAGTGAATCTAGCTATGAGATTATTATTTGAGTTCTTATTTTGGCTATGCTATTGCAGAAAAATGTTAGCCATCTCTTTTATAAGGTCTAAAGATTAAATTGTGCGTCCTACAGATTCCTTCATAATAGAATTAGTTTCCTACCTTGAAGAGAATAGAGAAATGAAAGAACAAGTTGGGCTTAGAATAGAGAAATGAGGGAGCAAGTCCTAGATCGCTTGCTGACAATAGCAATATCACATGAATACTTAGCAAACCGTTTCAACCATTAGATAACAACTTAAGAAAACATTTACCAGAAGGTCCAATGCCTTCTATAAATTGTAAGAATCATGTATTTGAAAACACCTCTTAAATATCTAACATGGTGTAGTTTGTTTAACCAGTAAACTTAAGCACAACCATCTAAAATGTTTTTAGTTTCTTTCTACCAACAAGTCTAAAACATATGATACACAGATTCAGGTCCCACAAATTAAAATGTATCTTTGATTGATTTTAGCAGCTTAAATTTATGGACAATCTTATCTATAAGCCATTTAAAATAAAACTCTTAATAAAATTTTCCCATGTGGACATACAATATGTACACACATATAATATAGCATAATAGACCAATATAGCAATTTTAATAATAGCTTTTAAAATCTTTAACTCTTTTTGTAGATTGCCAATTGATTTGAATTGCTTTTTCTTTTTAGTAACCTCAGTTAACCATACTTTCTCTCAGTTGGTACTGTTAATACATTATTGGCTTCATCTGTTTACAGAGCCATCCCAAAGTACTGAATACAATAAAAGTGGCTGGAAAAAGTCCATAGGAACCTATAGGAGGACAGCTAAACACAGAACCAACAACGCTTTAGTTTTATGAGCAGCAGATCATATATAACTGTGGATGACAAAAGACTTTAAGTCGCCATGTTTAAAATTATAAACTCATCAACCAACAAGAGGCACTTGCTTACTTCACAGTATTTTTGAAAGCACCTGTAGGATTTTACAAGTATTTAACCCTTTAAGCCTCTGGGGCTTTCTCATTAAGATAACTATCATGTCTAGTAACACAAGATCATTAGACTTTTTAATTCTCAAACATTTGTATTAATAGCATTTTCCATTATAGAAACTTAAAGTCTGGTACCACATCACATCTTGACAGTCCTTCTAATATACTCCAAATAGACTGATTAGTTGGTGTCTCTATAAGATGAGAGACATAGGTCCTTCGATTTTTTCAGTTGGGCCCAAACTGGAAAAACCAAAGTCCAGGATTTACTGGAAATTTTAGAGACCAGATTGTTTGAAACTTTGATTTTTTGAATGCCTGTCAAGAATGCCAAGAAGGCTCAAAATCCAAAATATCTGGTTGAAATAAGATTTCTTAATATCATGACATAACATAGACCAAATTTGATCATTGTTACAAGGTGATTATTCAAATTTTTGAAAAAAGCACATATTTAAATAACCCATAGCTCTTAATAAAAATTCAGCTGTTTTTGAACAATTAGAATTTAACAGACATCAAGAGAACATAATAGATTACTTTAACACATTGCTTTAACAGAGCATCAGAGTTTAATTCTATGTCAAAGAGAAATTGAGCTTCCTGTGATCTTTTGCTGTGAGGTTTCCTTCCTTTACCTTCTTTCATATTGGTGACCATGTTTCTGTGTTTCTGTGTGTAAGACATCTTTAAGCATCTTTTGCAGGGCAGGATGAGTGGCAACAAATTCTTTCAGTTTCTGTTTGCTATGAAAAGTCTTAATTTCACCTTCATTCACAAATGAGAGCTTTGCAGGATATAGTATTCTGGGCTGGCAGTTGTTCTCTCTTAGTACCTGGGCTATGTCTCGCCATTCCCTTCTAGCTTGTAGGGTTTCTGATGAGAAGTCAGCTGTGAGTCTAATTGGAGATCTTCTAAGAGTGATCTGACGTTTCTCTCTTGCACCTTTTAGGATCTTTTGTTTATGTTTCACTGTGGTGAGTTTGATTACAACATGTCGTGGTGAGGATCTCTTTTGGTCATGTTTATTAGGGGTTCTATAAGCTTCCTGTACTAAGATGCCTCTGTCCTTCTCCAAACCTGGGAAATTTTCTGCTAGTATGTCACTGAAAATGCCTTCTAATCCTTTCTCCCTCTCCATGCCTTCAGGAACTCCTAGAACCCGAATGTTGGGTTTTTTAATAGTATCCTGTAGATTCCCGACAATATTTTTTAGATTTCTAATTTCTTCTTCTTTTCTTTGGTTTGCCTGTTTCCTTTCCTGTTCTCTGTCTTCTAAGTCTGATATTCTCTCTTCTGCTTTGCCCATTCTGTTTTTAAGGCTCTCTAATGTGTTTGTCATTTGATCTATTGAACTCTTCATTTCATTATGATTTCTAGTCACTATCAGAGTTTCTTGTTCCACTAGTTGTTTCATTTCATTTTGATTCCTCCTTAATATTTCACTTTCAAGAGAGAGATTTTCTATCTTGTCCATGAAGGATTTCTGTAGTTCAAGAATTTGTTTTTGAGAACTTCTTAATGTTCTTATCAATTTTTTGAGATCTGCTTCTTGCATTTCTTCGATCTCATCATCTTCATAATCTTGCATTGGGGTGTCTTTTTCATTTGGGGGCGTCATAGTTTCTTCCTTGTTCTTGTTAGCTTGGTTTTTGCGTTTGTTGTTTGGCATGTTGGAGATATTTGGTTTCTTCACTGTGGTGTTTTTTCTTGTTACACTATGGCTCTATATTAAGTGGACTGTCTGCTTTCAGTGGAGCCTTAGAGGCTTGAGATGAGTGTGGACTGAGAGCTGTGTTTGGTTCCTCAGGGTTGAGGGTGTGTCAAGGATGACACTCCCAGGTTAGGTGTGGTAAATCTCTCTTTCTTTTTTTGATTTAAAAGGGAAGTAATTCCGCACAGCTGAACGTAATTGGAGGTAGTTAGCAGGCAAATGATATACCCACAGGAGCCAGAGATCGGAAGCTCTTTCCCGAGGGCCACACAGGGAGTCTCTTTTGCCCTCAGTGTGGGCTCCAATTCTCCTGCAGTCTCCCACTGGGTTGCCAAGTTAGATGCTAATCTCCTGTTATTTCACCCCTCCCCCCAGAGTCAGGTTTTTCTGCTAGGCTCAAGGCCGGTGCAGACCTGAGGTCGCCCTGCTTATGACGTATGTCCAAAATGGCGCCTGCTCTGTCTTGCTCGCCTTTGAGAGGTAAGCGGAGAGAGAGAAACTTGTGTCCGTATCAGTCACTTTTTTTATTTTTTTTTCTCTCTCTTCTAGTTAGCCTGGTGAACTTTTCCCCACGGAGTTTCAAGCCTCGTTCCCTCTAGCCTCCTCTTTCCGCTTGCCTGCTGGTATCTCGGGCTATGGAGGTTCGGCTCACCTCGCGTTCCAGCGCTGGTGCGTTGAGTCTGCCGCTGGTGTCCCGAACTTGGGCTCCCACGCTCTCCACGCAGGTCCACTGTGAATCACTAGTTCCGGAAGAGTTTCCTCTGCTGTTTCATCCGCTACTCTTCCTTGACCCTGCAGTATCTCCACTTATATTGAACTTTCTCTCCCCCCGGACTAAGTGTGCTTCCTGCCTATTCCGCCATCTTGCCCAGTGGGGGTGAGAACAAGTTTTATCATTAATGAAGGAAGCACCTGAGAAAACAAGCAATGTAGTTGGACACTGAGGCATAACTAAAACTTATGAGACATAAGAATATTCTCCATTTGATACGCTAACACAAAATAAATCTTTGAGAACAAGTTTTACTGTTAACTCTCATAATACAACTCATTGAAGACAAAGGTCCCACATGGGAAGTTAGTGCAGTGACTCCTGTTGTTAATTTAAAAATTAACACTCTTAAGTATGACATCAGTGATCACTGGAGGCTCTTGACATGAGCTGTCTAGGCTATGGAAGCCTTTCGAATTCACAAACTCCATCAGTATTTAGACAAGGCCATAAGCAAAGTGGAAATTCTTCAGAGAAAAGTACCTCCTTCTGTGATGACTTTTTTTTTTTTTTGACAGGCAGGGTGGACAGTGAGAGAGAGAGACAGAGAGAAAGGTCTTCCTTTGCTGTTGGTTCACCCTCCAATGGCTGCAGCAGCCGGCGCACTGTGGCCAGCGCACCTCACTGATCTAAAGCCAGGAGCCAGGCGCTTCTCCTGGTCACCCATGGGGTGCAGGGCCCAAGCACTTGGACCATCCTCCACTGCACTCCCGGGCCACAGCAGAGAGCTGGACTGGAAGAGGGGCAACTGGGACAGAATCTGGTGCCCCAACCGGGACTAGAACCCAGTGTGCCAGCACCGCAGTGGAGGATTAGCCTATTGAGCTGTGGCACCAGCCCTGTGATGACTTCTTTCTACTGGAGTCTCACCAATTAAAGTCCCTAATGTAGGATGTTTTTTGCCAACTGTCTTGGCTTTCCATGCCTGATATGCTCTCATGGGCTTTTCAGTCAGACCAGAATGCCCTAAGGGCTGATTCTCTGGTCAGAGTGCTACTTAAAGCGATTGTCATTGTAGGAGTCTGCTGTGTGGCCTGCTTTCCATCTTGACAGGCTCCAATTTTGATTCTAGCTTCCTGTCAATATGACACTGTGATGCAGCAGATAATGGCTCAAGTGCTTGGAGCCCTGCCACCCAAATTGAAGACCCAGATTCTGGGCCCTGACTCCATGCATAGCTGTTGCAGGCATTGGGATAGTGAGCCAGAAGATGGAAGATCTCCATCTCTCTGCTTTTCACATAAATAAATAGATAAAATTTTTGAAAATAAAATTCTTTTTTTAAATCATTTATTTAATTATTTGAGAGACAGAGTTACAGAGGAAGAGAGAGGGAGAGACAGAGAGAGAGGTCTTCTATCCACTGGTTCACTCCCCAAATGGCTGCTACAGCTAGAGCTGGACCAATCCAAAGCCAGGAGCCAGGAGCCTCTTCCAGCTCTCCCACATGGGAGCAGGGGCCAAAACATTTGGACCAACTTTCACTGCCTTCCCAGGCCATAAGCAGAGAACTGGATCAGAGGAGGAGCAACCAGGACATGAACTGGTGCCCATATGGGATGCCAGTGCTGCAGGCAGAGGCTCAACCCTACATCACATCACCACCCCTAAAATTCATTTTAAAATTACTGATTATCAACCTAAAAAGTTATTTTTCCCACTTCTCTCCACTTCTTTCATATTAACTTCAAACACAAAAACACCTCAACTTATTCTTTCCATCACCTATTTTCTGAGAAAAAAATTACCCAGCATCCCCATCTTCATAAATATTTTTGTTTTTGTATTTTCTTCCCAAATTCCCTTTTGAATTATCCTCACATTTTCAAAATTTTTTGCATTTTGCATTTTGTACTCTCTTTCACTTCTTTTGTTATAGACTATCCTTTATTTTTTTAAATGATGATTTATTTATTTGAAAGTTAGAGAGAGAGAGGGAGAGTCAGAGAGCGAGGTCTTCCATCTGGTGGTTCACTCCCCAAGTGGCCACAACAGCTAAGGCTGAGCCAATTCAAAGCCAGGAGCCAGGAGCTTCATCTGGATCTTCTATGTAGATGTCAGGGGCCCAGATATTTGGGTCATATAATTCTGCTTTTCCCAGGCCATTAGCAAGGAGCTGGATTGGAAGCAGAACAGCTGTGACTGGTGCCCATAGGGGATACCAGCATAATAAGTTGTGGCTTTACTGGTTATGCCACAACACCAGCCCCTCTCACTTCTTTTTTAAACAATTCATTCATCATTCCTGACTGGTCTGATAAGCATAATAGATAAAAGAAAGGAGGGAGGGTAGGTACAAACAGTTATCATTTTCAGTTAATGGGAAAGAAAAGGGGACTATGTGAAAATTCACACATTACCATTTTTACCCCTTTTACAGACAAATTAAAATTTTAGAATGAATGGAAACAACCAAAGTAAATACAGCAGACTCAAGCAGTGACAGTTGTCATGCTTGGAATTTTTAGGAGTTAAAAGAGATAACATGGCAGGAAAAAAAATTAAAGTTCTTTTTGATATAATAAAAAGCATAGCAGAAAAGAGGTTTCATTTGAGAACTATACCTAAAAATGACAGCTGTGCATTGATTTAAAAGCAACAACTATTAAAGAAAACCAAAAACTACAATGTACTGCATATTTGTAAACAGCATATTTGTAGCTCTAGGCAACATTCCGGCAACAGAACAAAACAGAAACCAGTATGAAGAAATCCAGTCTAAGTAAGTGTTGACACCAAAATACATACACAGAAATCTCCTGAAATAGTTAATGTTTATTGATTGCAATCAACAGAAAAGATCTTGACTAATTGAGAAAGTTATTATAAAAATATTGGTATCAAGGAATATACAGAGTGGACAGGTAGGTTTCAATCTGGCCATCTCTCTCCTCTGTGATAAATATTGAATGATTTTTTATTTATTTATTTATTTTTTATTTTTTTTTTAACTTTTATTTAATGAATATAAATTTCCAGTGTACAGCTTATGGATTACAATGGCTTCCCCCTCCCATAACTTTCCTCCCACCCGCAACCCTCCCCTCTCCCGCTCCCTCTCCCCTTCCATTTGCATCAAGATTCATTTTCAATTCTCTTTATATACAGAAGATCAATTTAGTATAAAGATTTCAACAGTTTGCACCCACATAGAAACACAAAGTGAAACATACTGTTTGAGTACTAGTTATAGCATTAAATCAAAATGTACAGCACATTAAGGACAGAGATCCCACATGAGGAGCAAGTGCACAGTGGCTCCTGTTGTTGACCCAACAAATTGACACTCTAGTTTATGGCACCAGTAACCATCCTAGGCTGTCGTCATGAGTTGCCAAGTCTATGGAAGCCTTCCAAGTTTGCCGACTCTGATCATATTTAGACAAGGTCATAAAAGACAGAGTGAGGATAGTAACCAATGATACTAAGAGTGGCATTTACCAGGTTTGAACAATTATACAGCATTAAGTGGGGAAGAGGACCATCAGTACACACAGGTTGGGAGTAGAGCCATTGGTGGTAGAGTAGAGGTTATGATTACAAAGGAATGAGGCCCAAGTGCACTAGACAGGGCCTAGAACAAAGGACAGAGTCATTATTAGAGGAGCTAAGAAAGGTGCTGTCTAAGCTACAAGTAATTTTTCTGATTGAGAGGCAAATAGAACCTGATAGAAGGGGCTTGATAATAATCTGTTGGGCTTTAGGCCTTGTAAGTTAACAGGCCCAGACCTATCTATCTCTTCACATGGGGTATATCCTAAGGGAGGTGTGAACCTCCTGGGGGAAGGCACTCTGTTGACTTTCATTACTTGGCTGGCCTGGGAGGAGAGCTGGTCAAGCTAACAAGAACAAGGAAGACACTATGACGCCCCCAAATGAAAAAGACACCCCAATTCAAGATTATGAAGATGATGAGATCGAAGAAATGCAAGAAGCGGATCTCAAAAAATTGATAAGAACATTAAGAAGTTCTCAAAAACAAATTCTTGAACTACAGAAATCCTTAATGGACAAGATAGAAAATCTCTCTCATGAAAGTGAAATATTAAGGAGGAATCAAAATGAAATGAAACAACTAGTGGAACAAGAAACGCTGATAGTGACTAGAAATCATAAGGAAATGAAGAATTCAATAGATCAAATGACAAACACATTAGAGAGCCTTAAAAACAGAATGGGCGAAGCAGAAGAGAGAATATCAGACTTAGAAGACAGAGAACAGGAAAGGAAACAGGCAAACCAAAGAAAAGAAGAAGAAATTAGAAATCTAAAAAATATTGTCGGGAATCTACAGGATACTATTAAAAAACCCAACATTCGGGTTCTAGGAGTTCCTGAAGGCATGGAGAGGGAGAAAGGATTAGAAGGCATTTTCAGTGACATACTAGCAGAAAATTTCCCAGGTTTGGAGAAGGACAGAGGCATCTTAGTACAGGAAGCTTATAGAACCCCTAATAAACATGACCAAAAGAGATCCTCACCACGACATGTTGTAATCAAACTCACCACAGTGAAACATAAACAAAAGATCCTAAAAGGTGCAAGAGAGAAACGTCAGATCACTCTTAGAAGATCTCCAATTAGACTCACAGCTGACTTCTCATCAGAAACCCTACAAGCTAGAAGGGAATGGCGAGACATAGCCCAGGTACTAAGAGAGAACAACTGCCAGCCCAGAATACTATATCCTGCAAAGCTCTCATTTGTGAATGATTTTTTTAATTAACACCAAGGCCAAACCACTAATGTTGACTATTAACTGTGCATAATAGGGCCCTTTCCAACCTTCTCTCTCCCTTCATCTACAAGATGTACTCACACTGGTCACCTCATGGCTCCTCACCCACTTTTGTCCTATAACCACAGGGCTTTTGCACATATTCTCCCAACTTTCTAAGTACTTTTATGTTTCCTACCACTCCTTCAACTACTTCTCCTATATTCCTCTTGTAGGAAAAATATTAAGCTTTGCTTCTCATATGAATTCAGATTTGGACACATATACGAAAACAAAACAAGATTATTAACTTCAGTGGGAAAAATAAAGTTTGTAAGAAGAGTAATTACTGTAACTACTGTATGCCACACATCTAAGCTATGAGTATTATTTACAGACAGCAATCAACATTAAATTTTCTGACCTAAACTAATATGTAACTCTACTGAGGATACAGGAATATGACAGTATTTATATGTATTAGGGGGAAAAGATAGGGAGAGTGACAAAATAAAAGTAAATCTTTTCTTCCACAATTAATAAGTCCCAGAAAAGTCTGTACTGAAAACTGAAGACCTAACACTAAAAGCCTATTATTTAGAAGCTTGAAAATGAATCTAAAAGAAATAGCTGGACTAGCTTAAATTATTTGCTTCTGAAGGATTTAAGTGGGTGAAAAAAAGCACAAAATAGAGTTAGGAAGTAATTACTGTCTTTAAAATATATCTGAGAAACTGATTTTTAAAGCCAGGTTTACATAGATCCTTCATTTTAAACTCACAGGATTTTTAAAGATTATTTATTTATTTGAAAGTCAGAGCTACAGAGAGATGGACTAATTTTCTATCTGCTGGTTCACTCCCCATATGGCCACAATGGCCAAGGCTAGTATAGACCATAGCCAGAAACCAAAATGACAGGATTTTTAAGAAGTTAAAGGAAAATTAAAATACAGAAGTAATGATGAAGACATAAATGATGTTAATGCATGCTGTAAAAATGTGTGTCACTTAAAGATGGGCCACCAGTTAGAGCTTCTCTAACAATGCACTTTTTGACAGAAATTATATTCAAAAAAAAATTTCTATGATTATAATTAGCACCTGGTGTCTAAAACATATTCTCATTTTAAATTGTTTATTGGCAGGCTTTCCAGAAATGGTAGGTCTCTAGGGAAGAGTTGCTTACAAGACTTTCGTCCCTGGCTGGCGCCGTGGCTTAACAGGCTAATCCTCCGCCTTGCGGCGCCAGCACACTGGGTTTTAGTCCCGGTTGGGGCGCCAGATTCTATCCTGGTTGCCCCTCTTCCAGGCCAGCTCTCTGCTATGGCCTGGGAAGGCAGTGGAGGATGGCCCAAGTCCTTGGGCTCTGCACCCGCATGGGAGACCAGGAGAAGCGCCTGGCTCCTGGCTTCGGATCAGCAAGATGCGCCAGCCGCGGTGGCCATTGGAGGGTGAACCAACGGCAAAAAGGAAGACCTTTCTCTCTGTCTCTCTCTCACTATCCACTCTGCCTGTCAAAAAAAAAGAGAAGACTTTCGTCCCCTAAATGCATCAAACCACTGAAGACATATTTTTCAAGATGAAAAATTATGCTTGGTGGCCCACATATATTTTAAGGCAACTATTTCTGGCATGTAAAATAGTAAGAAAATCATGTACTAAAGTGGAGAAAGTGTAAGCTAGAAATTCTAAAATCACAACTGTAGTTTGTATTGTATTTCTGTTGGACTCTACTGCTCTGTTCTTAGCTCTGTTATTTAGTGCTTGCACATTAGTGATATTATTGTGAGTCACTTTACTGGGCTAGCATTTTCTTAAATATAAAATGAGGATGGGAATAGACAGATGTGCTCCAAAGCCCCTTCTCACTCAGGAATTTTATAAGTGGAGTATCTTAAAATGTGAGGGAAGTTAATGAAGTCTAGACTTGAAAAGCCAGCCAGTGTTCACTCCATCATGCTGTACTTCCCTCCCTGCCATCATCAACTCCAGCCAGATAGTCTCACCAACACACAGTGTCACCCATCACCACTATGTGTGCTTTGCTGAATGATTTACAATGATTCCATTACATGCTAATCTCTGCACTTTGAAATCAGTATTATCACTCTGTTTCCCATATGAGGACATTAAAACCTGAAAAGGTTAGTTGACACTGGAAGGTCTTCAAGCCAAAATTTGGAAGAGTGAGGATCCATATTTCTCTGATATCACAATGTTAAGTCTCCACCATGATGCTCTGCTGCCCTGAACAGAAACATGGTTTTCCTTTGAAACCGAAATTGTATCTCCAACTTTGTGAGCTAATACATCTCTTCTGTGTTGTTTTTCATTTCTGGATACTCAACACATGAAAAGGATCATTAATGAACAGTATGTGCCATAATATTTTGAACTTCTGCAATCTTTGCTATAAAACAAAGATGACATTTCAAGACATATTTACGGGGGCCGGCGCTGTGGCGCAGTGGGTTAACGCCCTGGCTTGAAGCGCCAGCATCCCATATAGGCGCTGGTTCTAGTCCCAGCTGCTCCTCTTCCAATCCAGCTCTTTGCTACGGCCTGGGAAAGCAGTAGAAGATGGCCCAACTCCTTGGGCCCCTGCACCCATGTGAGAGACCCAGAAGAGGCTCCTGGCTCCTGGCTTTGGATCGGCACAGCTCCGGCCATTGCAGCCAATTGGGGAGTGAACCAGCAGATGGAAGACCTCTCTCTCTTTCTCTCTCTCTGCCTCTCCTCTCTCTGTGTAACTCATTCAAGTAAATAAGTCTTTAAAAAAAAAAAAAAGACATATTTACGGGGCCGGCGTTGTGGCGCAGCCGGTTAATGCTCTGGCCTAAAACGCCGGCATCCCATATAGGTGCTGGTTCAAGACCTGGCTGCTCCACCTCTGATCCAGCTCTCTGGGCTGGGAAAGCAGTAAGAAGATGGCCCAGGTCCTTGGGCCCCTGCACCCATGTGGGAGACCAGGAAGAAGCTCCTGGCTCCTGGCTTCAGATCGGCCTACTTCCGGCCGTTCTGGCCAATTGGGGAGTGAACCATTGTATGGAAGACCTCTCTCTCTCTCTCTATCTGCTTCTCCTCTCTCTATGTAACTCTTTAAAATAAATAAGTAAATCTTAAAAAAAAAAAAAAAAAAAAAGACGTACTTACATGAGGGAGACTAGAAAAATTTTATTGAAATGCATACTATGAAAAAACTATGTATGGAATTCAAAAATTTTTTCTGCCAAAATAAACTTTTCTTTTAATTCCATTTTTTCGTGACATTTAAAATTACATTACTTATTTGAGTGGCAAAGAGGCACAAGTAGTAACAGAAAAGCGTTCTCATCCACTGGTTTACTCCCCAGATGCTCACAACAGCCACAGCTGAGTCAGTCCTGACTGAAGCTTGGAGGCAGGAAATCAATTTGGAACTCCCACATGGCTGGCTATAATTCAGTCACTTTAAGCCATCACCTACATTTGCAGGAAGCTGAAGTTAGAGGCTGCAGGTAGGTTATTGAACCTAGGCATTCCAATACAGGACGCAGGCATCTTAACCACAAAATAAAACAACTTCTTCCCATGAACTTTCTAAAAATACCCTCATAAAATAATATGAGATGCTTGGGTTTTAAAGAGTAAATAAATAAATATTACATGACCATTGCCCACTTCAGACGAATGACTGTGAATAGTTATTGCAACATTATTGTCTTACTTTTTAATAATAAATGGGTTTCATTTCTAAAATGATGTATTCCTTTGGATATGGAAAACATTTTGTCTCTTTTATAATGTGTTATTTTGGTTAGGGGAGGAAACGAGATATTAAAAGGAACCAAGAGCCAACTTGGAAAGACTTCTGGTGGCCTAAGATGGGACAATTTGAGTATTCATAAAGAATAATAGCATCTGATTAAAAAACAACAGATATTTGAAAAGAAACAAAAAACACCATTGGTCATCACCGTAATTTGCTGTGTCACCAACTTGTTCTTAAAATTGTCAAAGGGAATAAATCAAGGATTTAGCCCAACTTTTCTATATAAACTATTTCAGCAAAACCAACAGTTGCTGAAGAAAAAGTCTTTTATGGAACATTACCAGCTAATAAATTCAGAAAAAATAATATTGGAAAATCATCATTTTCCAACTCCTAATAAAATAAGGATTACGACAATGATCATCACAGATGCCAAGACCAATACATAAAGTTTGACAAAGAGCATTAAAATGAAGAAATCAAGATAGCACCACCTGAAAGTGGAGCATCCGATTCAGTTAAGTAAAGACCAATGAGATTTCCGGGGCAAGATGGCGGAATAGGCAGAAGCACACTTAGTCCGGGGGGAGAGAAAGTTTAATATAAGTGGAGATACTGCAGGGTCAAGGAAGAGTAGGGGATGAAACAGCAGAGGAAACTCTTCCGGAACTAGTGATTCACAGTGGACCTGCGTGGAGAGTGTGGGAGCCCAAGTTAGGGACACCAGCGGCAGATTCAACGCACCAGCGCTGGAACGCGAGGTGAGCCGAACCTCCATAGCCCGAGATACCAGCGAGCAAGCGGAAAGAGGAGGCTAGAGGGAACGAGGCTTGAAACTCCGTGGGGAAAAGTTCACCAGGCTAACTAGAAGAGAGAGAAAAAAAAATAAAAAAAGTGACTGATACGGACACAAGTTTCTCTCTCTCCGCTCACCTCTCAAAGGCGAGCAAGACAGAGCAGGCGCCATTTTGGACATACGTCATAAGCTGGGCGACCTCAGGTCTGCACCGGCCCTGAGCCTAGCAGAAAAACCTGACTCTGGGGGGAGGGGTGAAATAACAGGAGATTAGCATCTAACTTGGCAACCCAGTGGGAGATTGCAGGAGAACTGGAGCCCACACTGAGGGCAGCAGAGATTCCCTGTGTGGTCCTTGGGAAAGAGCTTCCGATCTCTGGCTCCTGTGGGTATATCATTTGCCTGCTAACTACCTCCAATTACGTTCAGCTGTGCGGAATTACTTCCCTTTTGAATCAAAAAAGAGAGAGATTTACCACACCTAACCTGGGAGTGTCATCTTTGACACACCCTCAGCCCTGAGGAACCAAACACAGCTCTCAGTCCACACCCATCTCAAGCCTCTAAGGCTCCACTGAAAGCAGACAGTCCACTTAATATAGAGCCATAGTGTAACAAGAAAAAACACCACAGTGAAGAAACCAAATATCTCCAACATGCCATACAACAAACACAAAAACCAAGCTAACAAGAATAAGGAAGACACTATGACACCCCCAAATGAAAAAGACACCCCAATTCAAGATTATGAAGATGAGGAGATTGAAGAAATGCAAGAAGCAGATCTCAAAAAATTGCTAAGAACATTAAGAAGTTCTCAAAAACAAATTCTTGAACTACAGAAATCCTTCATGGACAAGATAGAAAATCTCTCTCGTGAAAATGAAATATTAAGGAGGAATCAAAATGAATTGAAACAACTAGTGGAACAAGAAATGGTGATAGTGATGAGAAATCATAATGAAATGAAGAATTCAATAGATCAAATTACAAACACATTAGAGAGCCTTAAAAACAGAATGGACGAAGCAGAAGAGAGAATATCAGACTTAGAAGACAGAGAACAGGAAAGGAAACAATCAAATCAAAGAAAAGAAGAAGAAATCAGAAATCTAAAAAATACTGTCAGGAATCTACAGGATACTCTTAAAAAACCCAACATTCGGGTGCTAGGAGTACCTGAAGGCATGGAGAGAGAGAAAGGATTAGAAGGCCTTTTTAGTGAGATACTAGCAGAAAATTTCCCAGGTTTGGAGAAAGACAGAGACATCCTAATACAGGAAGCTCATAGAACCCCTAATAAACATGACCAAAAGAGATCCTCACCACGACACGTCGTAATCAAACTCACCACAGTGAAACACAAAGAAAAGATCCTAAAATGTGCAAGAGAGAAACGCCAGATTACTCTCAGAGGATCTCCAATTAGACTCACAGCTGATTCTCTTCAGAAACCCTGCAAGCTAGGAGAGAATGGCGAGACATAGCCCAGGTGCTAAGAGAGAAAAACTGCCAGCCCAGAATATTATATCCTGCAAAGCTCTCATTTATGAATGAAGGTGAAATAAAGACCTTTCAAAGCAAACAGAAACTGAAAGAATTTGTCGCCACTCGTCCAGCCCTGCAAAAGATGCTTAAAGATGTGTTACATACAGAAACACAGAAACACGGTCACCAATATGAAAGAAGGTAAAGGTAGGAAACCTCACACCAAAAGATCACAGGAATCTCAATCCATATATTAGAAAGTATCTTTGGCTAATGGCAGGGCAAAGTTACTCCTTCTCAATAGTCACATTGAATGTTAATGGCTTGAACTGTCCAGTTAAAAGACACCGATTGGCTGATTGGGTTAAGGAACAAAACCCATCTTTTTGCTGCTTACAAGAAACTCATCTTTCCAACAATGATGCATACAAACTGAAAGTGAAAGGCTGGAAAAAGATATACCACGCCAACAGAAATGAAAAGAGAGCGGGCGTAGCCATCTTAATATCGGACAACATAAACTTTACCACAAAAACTGTTAGGAGAGACAAAGAGGGGCACTATTTAATGATTAAGGGATCCATTCAACAGGAAGATATAACGATTATCAACGTATATGCACCTAATTACAGGGCACCAGCTTATTTAAAAGACTTGTTAAGGGACTTAAAGGGAGACTTAGACCCCAATACAATAGTACTGGGGGACTTCAATACTCCACTCTCAGAGATAGACAGATCAACAGGACAGAAGATCAACAAGGAGACAGTAGATTTAAACGACACTATAGCCCAAATGGATCTAACAGATATCTACAGAACATTTCATCCTACATCTAAGGACTTTACATTCTTCTCAGCAGTACATGGAACCCTCTCTAGGATTGACCACATACTAGGCCATAAAGCAAGTCTCAGCAAATTCAAAAGAATTAGAATCATACCATGCAGCTTCTCAGACCACAAAGGAATGAAATTGGAAATTGGCAACTCAGGAATCCCTAGAGCACGTGCAAACACATGGAGATTGAACAACATGCTCCTGAATGAACAATGGGTCATAGAAGAAATTAAAAGAGAAATCAAAAATTTTCTGGAAGTAAATGAGGATAACAGCACAACATACCAAAACCTATGGGATACAACAAAAGCAGTGTTAAGAGGAAAGTTTATATCAATAGGTGCCTACATCAAGAAATTGGAGAGGCACCAAATAGATGAGCTTTCAAGTCATCTCAAGGATCTAGAAAATCTGCAGCAAACCAAACCCAAACCCAGTAGGAGAAGAGAAATAATTAAAATCAGAGAAGAAATCAACAGGATTGAATCCAAAAAAAACATTACAAAAAATCAGCCAAACGAGGAGCTGGTTTTTTGAAAAAATAAACAAAATTGACACCCCATTGGCCCAACTAACTAAAAAAAGAAGAGAAAAGACCCAAATCAATAGGATCAGAGATGAAATGGGAAATGTAACAACAGACGCCACAGAAATAAAAAGAATCATCAGAAATTACTACAAGGACTTGTATGCCAGCAAACAGGGAAATCTATCAGAAATGGACAGATTCTTGGACACATACAACCTGCCTAAATTGAGCCAGGAAGACATAGAAAACCTAAACAGACCCATAACTGACACAGAAATTGAAACAGTAATAAAGGCCCTCCCAACAAAGAAAAGCCCAGGGCCAGATGGATTCACTGCTGAGTTCTACCAGACATTTAGAGAAGAACTAACTCCAATTCTTCTCAAACTATTCAGAGCAATCGAAAAAGAGGGAATCCTCCCAAATTCTTTCTATGAAGCCACCATCACCTTAATTCCTAAGCCAGAAAGAGATGCAACATTGAAAGAGAATTACAGACCAATATCCCTGATGAACATAGATGCAAAAATCCTCAATAAAATTCTGGCCAATAGATTGCAACAACACATCAGAAAGATCATCCACCCAGACCAAGTGGGATTCATCCCCGGTATGCAGGGATGGTTCAACATTCGCAAAACAATCAACGTAATACACTACATTAACAGACTGCAGAAGAAAAACCATATGATTCTCTCAATAGACGCAGAGAAAGCATTTGATAAAATACAACACCCTTTCATGATGAAAACTCTAAGCAAACTGGGTATGGAAGGAACATTCCTTAATACAATCAAAGCAATATATGAAAAACCCACGGCCAACATCCTATTGAATGGGGAAAAGTTGGAAGCATTTCCACTGAAATCTGGTACCAGACAGGGATGCCCTCTCTCACCACTGCTATTCGATATAGTTCTGGAAGTTTTGGCCAGAGCTATTAGGCAAGAAAAAGAAATTAAAGGGATACAAATTGGGAAGGACGAACTCAAACTATCCCTCTTTGCAGATGATATGATTCTTTATTTAGGGGACCCAAAGAACTCTACTAAGAGACTGCTGGAACTCATCGAAGAGTTTGGCAAAGTAGCAGGATATAAAATCAATGCACAAAAATCAACAGCCTTTGTATACACAGGCAATGCCACGGCTGAGGAAGAACTTCTAAAATCAATCCCATTCACAATAGCTACAAAAACAATCAAATACCTTGGAATAAACTTAACCAAAGACGTTAAAGATCTCTACGATGAAAACTACAAAACCTTACAGAAAGAAATAGAAGAGGATACCAAAAAATGGAGAAATCTTCCATGCTCATGGATTGGAAGAATCAATATCATCAAAATGTCTATTCTCCCAAAAGCAATTTATACATTCAATGCAATACCCATCAAGATCCCGAAGACCTTCTTCTCAGATCTGGAAAAAATGATGCTGAAATTCATATGGAGACACAGAAGACCTCGAATAGCCAAAGCAATCCTGTACAACAAAAACAAAGCCGGAGGCATCACAATACCTGATTTTAGGACATACTACAGGGCAGTTGTTATCAAAACAGCATGGTACTGGTACAGAAACAGATGGATAGACCAATGGAACAGAATAGAAACACCAGAAATCAACCCAAACATCTACAGCCAAGTTATATTTGACCAAAGATCCAAATCTAATCCCTGGAATAAGGACAGTCTATTCAATAAATGGTGCTGGGAAAATTGGATTTCCACATGCAGAAGCTTGAAGCAAGACCCATACCTATCACCTTACACAAAAATTCACTCAACATGGATTAAAGACTTAAATCTACGACCCGAAACCATCAAATTATTAGAGAGCATTGGAGAAACCCTGCAAGATATAGGCACAGGCAAAGACTTCCTGGAAAATACTCCAACAGCACAGGCAGTCAAAACCAAAATTAACATTTGGGATTGCATCAAATTGAGAAGTTTCTGTACTTCAAAAGAAACAGTCAGGAAAGTGAAGAGGCAACCAACAGAATGGGAAAAAATATTCGCAAACTATACTACAGATAAAGGGTTGATAACCAGAATCTACAAAGAAATCAAGAAAATCCACAACAACAAAACAAACAACCCACTTAAGAGATGGGCCAAGGACCTCAATAGACATTTTTCGAAAGAGGAAATCCAAATGGCCAACAGACACATGAAAAAATGTTCAAAATCACTGGCAATCAGAGAAATGCAAATCAAAACCACAATGAGGTTCCATCTCACCCCGGTGAGAATGGCTCACATTCAGAAATCGACCAACAACAGATGCTGGAGAGGATGTGGGGAAAAAGGGACACTAACCCACTGTTGGTGGGAATGCAAACTGGTTAAGCCACTATGGAAGTCTGTCTGGAGATTCCTCAGAAACCTGAATATAACCCTACCATACAACCCAGCCATTCCACTCCTTGGAATTTACCCAAAGGAAATTAATTTGGCAAATAAAAAAGCCATCTGCACATTAATGTTTATTGCAGCTCAATTCACAATAGCTAAGACCTGGAACCAACCCAAATGCCCATCAACAGTAGACTGGATAAAGAAATTATGGGACATGTACTCCATAGAATACTATACAGCAGTAAGAAACAACGAAACCCAGTCATTTGCAACAAGATGGAGCAATCTGGAAAACATCATGCTGAGTGAATTAAGCCAGTCCCAAAGAGAAAAATATCATTTGTTTTCCCTGATCGGTGACAACTGAGCGCCAAAGGGGAAACCTGTTAAGTGAAATGGACACTATAAGCAACAATGAACTGATCAGCTCCTGTCCTGACTTTAGATGTACAATGTAATACTTTATCCTTTTTAGTATTTGTTGTTGTTGTTGTTGTTGTTCTAGTACTATTGGTTGAACTCAGTAATTAACACACAATTATTCTTAGGTGTTTAAATTTTAACTGAAAAGTGATCCCTGTTAAATCTAAGAGTGGAAAAAGAGAGGGAGGAGATGAACAATTTGGAACATGCTCAATCGGACTGGCCGCAAATGGTGGAGTTAGAAATGTGCCAGGGGATTCCAACACAATCCCATCAAGATGGCATGTACCAATGCCATCGCACTAGTCCAAGTGATCAATTTCAGCTCACAATTGATAGTTCTGATAGGTCTAAGAGTCAAAGAGATCACACAAACAAGACAAGTATCTGCTAATACTAACTGATAGAATCAAAAAGGGAGAGAAAGATCCAACATGGGAAGTGGGATACACAGCAGACTCATAGGATGGCAGATGTCCTAAACAACACTCTGGCCTCAGAATCAGCCCTCAAGGCATTCAGATCTGGCTGAAGAGCCCATGAGAGTATAGCAGGCATGGAAAGCCAAGATATCATGGAAAAAAAAAAAAAGACCTAAATGAATGATCTCTGTGAGTGAGATCCCAGTGGAAAGAACGGGGCCATCAAAGAAGGAGGTACCCTTCTCCGAAGGGAGGAGAGAACTTCCACTTTGACTATGACCCTATCGGAATAAGACCAAAGTCAGCGAACTCTAAAGGCTTCCATAGCCCTGGCAACTCATGACTAGAGCCTAGGGAGATTACTGACGCCATGAACAGGAGTGTCAAATTGTTAAGTCAGCAACAGGAGTCACTGTGTACTTACACCCCATGTGGGATCTGTCCCTAATGTGTCGTCTAAAGCGAAGTGATGCTATAACTAGTACTGAAACAGTATTTTTATATTTTGCGTTTCTGTGTGGGCACAAACTGATGAAGTCTTTACTAATTATATACTGAATTGATCTTCTGTATATAAGGAGAATTGGAAATGAAAAAAAAAAACAACCTGGTGTTAAAATGGAAATGGCATAGAAAATTAATTAATTTGAAAAAAAAATTATGTAGGATCTCTGTCTTTAATGTGCTGTACATTGCTATTTAATGCTATAATTAGTAATCCAATGGTAGTTTTTTCACTTTGTGTTGCTATATGGGCAAAATGTTGAAATCTTTACCTAATATATACTAAACTGATCTTCTGTATACAAAGAGAATTGAAAATGAATCTTTACATGAATGGAAGGGGAAAGGGAGCGGGAAGGGGGAGGATTGCGGGCGGGAGGGAAGTTATGGGAGGGGGGAAGCCATTGTAACCCATGGGCTATACTTTGGAAATTTATATTCATTAAATAAAAGTAAAAAAAAAAAAAAAAAAAAAAAGAAAGTGGAGCATCCAAAATTAATTATATGTCTACTCTGTAATACAAAAAAAAGTACAATGCATTTGTGTTAACAAAAAAAAAAAAAAAAAAAAAAGAGGGAGAAAGAAGAAAAAGAGGGAGTGAGGGAGGAGAATATAATTAAGCTTCCAGAGCTCTAATTTTCCATTTACAATAAATACGGAGGATACAGAAAAAGTTAAGCAACACATCAGAAGAAATCAGTCTACCATATCTACAATGCAGCACAGTCTGCCGGACAATAAGCTTTGTTTGCTCAAAAAATAGATAACATTCTTTAACAAAATGTAAAAAGGGAGACACTATTATAGATTAAAATAGTTGAGAATACAAAAACCAAATGCAATGTTTACACTTTGCTTAGATCCTGATTCAGACAAACCCATTCTAAAATGCTATTTTTGAAATATCAAGGAAACAATGCCACCTGGGCATTACATAATGTTTAAGAAATTATGGTTAATTTCATTAGTATAATAAAAGAAGTGTGATTGTGTTGTTTCAAAATCCTCCAATGTCAGAAATGCATGATAAACTAGTATCCCAAATGATATTTGGAATTTGCTTTAAAAGATGAAATATGCCACCAACAACACCAGCAATAGTAGTGGTAGTTAATATTAGAAACAATAATAGGGTTGGGAAATAGTTAAAGTTTAAAAAAATGTTTACGGCCGGTGCCGTGGCTCAACAGGCTAATCCTCCGCCTTGCGGCGCCGGCACACCGGGTTCTAGTCCCGGTCGGGGCACCGATCCTGTCCCGGTTGCCCCTCTTCCAGGCCAGCTCTCTGCTGTGGCCAGGGAGTGCAGTGGAGGATGGCCCAAGTGTTTGGGCTCTGCACCCCATGGGAGACCAGGAGAAGCACCTGGCTCCTGCCATCGGAACAGCGCGGTGCGCCGGCCGCAGCGCGCTACCGCGGCGGCCATTAGAGGGTGAACCAACGGCAAAGGAAGACCTTTCTCTCTGTCTCTCTCTCTCTCTCACTGTCCACTCTGCCTGTCAAAAAAAAAAAAAAAAAAAGTTTACAATGTGGAAAGTAGGCCAGCGCAATAGGCTAATCCTCTGCCTGCGGTGCCTGCACACTGGTCAGGGCACTGGATTCTGTCCCAGTTGCCCCTCTTCCAAGCCAGCTCTCTGCTGTGGCCTGGGAGGGCAGTGGAGGATGGCCCAAGTCCTTGGGCCCTGCACCTGCATGGGAGACCAGGAGAAGCATCTGGCTCCTGCCTTCGGATCAGCGCGATGCGTCGGCCGCAGTGCACCAGCCGCGGCGGCCATTGGAGGGTGAACCAACAGCAAAAGAAATACCTTTCTCTCTGTCTCTCTCTCACTGTCCACTCTGCCTGTCAAAAAAAAAAGAAAGAAAAAAAAAAAGAAAAGGAAGTAGATGATAGGCACGTTAGAGTTCATTATATTTTTCTCTATTTCTGTATACGCTTGAAAATTTCCATAATAAAAGTAATAGAAATCCCAAATAATGTGAAAGTAAATCTCATGAGTGAGGTAGTAATTAAAATGTGTTTCTTCCCTTCTAGCCAAAACTATGTCTGACTAGACCTTATTTTCCTGCATGTTTTAGGAGTCAATTTCAAAAAGAACTGGGTTTTCTGCTTGGTGTCCTTGAACAACTGTGCTTCTACATCTGTTGCTTTCTTTATCAGTCAATTCAAGAAGTTGAATAATTGGGTCACTGGGGTCTTTTCCAACATGGTTCTAGGGCTGTTTTGATCAGTGACAGAATGACTGGATAGGGGAATATCTTTTATATAATAATAATCTTTTGAATATTTAAGTATTCATTTTAAAAATAGCTTTATTAGATAAAATGACTACTTTTATTTGAGAATACAAACTTGACATGTTCAAGTGTTCTAAATCAATACTATGAATAAGAGCTTATGGAGAAACTGCTTTAATTTACTTTTTTCAGTAAGAGTGGACTCCAAATCTCTGGAAATCTTTACCTTCAAATATTAATTCAAACCTGATTGACTACATGGTTCCAGTTAGCAGATAATAGCTTAATTTACTACAATGAATAGACTAGTTGCCCCTTTACAACTCAAAGATTTTCAAAACAAGAATCTTGTTACAATCAAGTTAAAAAAAAAAAAAGGAGGTTTCCTACCAATTATACTGTGACATGTAGTGAAACTTGTGTATCATATATTTAATGACCAAATCAACTATCCATTACACTCACTCTTTGTACACAGAGAAGGGAAGTGAGCCCAGCAAGATAATTCAATTTTGAGTTCTTAAAATATGGTTTGCTTTTTTTCATCCTCACTCCAATAACTCTTCCAAAACTCCATTCTATACTTTTTTCACTTTTGGAAATTTTTCCAGTCTAGAGTTAAAAAAGTAATCATTAAGTGTAATGTTTCTCTGTTGAAATCTTTACTTAATATGTACTAAATTGATCTTCTGTATATAAAGAGAATTGAAAATGAATCTTGATGTGAATGGAATGCAAGAGGGAGCGGGAGATGGGAGGGTTGTGGGTGGGAGGGAAGTTATGGGGGGGAAAAAGCCATTGTAATCCATAAACTGTACTTTGGAAATTTATATTTATTAAATAAAAGTTTTTTAAAAAAGAGTAATGTTTCTATGCCTTTGTTAAATTGCCACAAATGTGATTGGTTCTTAAACTGTTTTCATAATGCAGAGATGTTTTTCATATCCAGTGTTGACCCTTTCTACTTTAGCTGATTTTCAATTTAAAGCCACTGTTTTTAACGTGCACTCAGTAAAATAAATAAATATTTGTATTGGAACATGACAGATAAAATTAATTACAAATATAATTAGATTTAAATTACAAGTATAATTAGATTTAAAACTGAAAGATTTGAGTGGTGGCTAATTACCTTAAAAAATAAAATTGCAACTAATTTGACTTTATTATTCAATGTGAATACTTTCTTATTTATGGCAAATAAGAAATGAACTTGTTAATAACTTCACCTGTTAAAAGATGTCAAATTTGAAAGAGTAGAATTTGATGCTGAGTTTTAAAGTTTTTAAAAATATCTCTGGCTTCTTACCCTATCTTAGGAATAAAATAATCACATTTAGATTTAGAATTCCGAATCATTTCTTGGTTCACTATGTGATCCTCCAGCATCTACCATCCACAGCCCTAATCACACACCAGACTAACAGAGTCATCCAGTCTTGGACTGTGAACTTCCAAACTAGGTTTCAATGGTAATGCTAAAGACATAATGTTCTAGCATAAGGACTGTCCATCATAGTGTCTTTCACATCACAAGACCTCAGTTACAATCACAAAAACATCTAGATCTGAAGGCTTCTCCAACAATGAACAACTGCACTGGAGGTTAATGCTACTGATGGCTCTTTACTGACAAGCATCACCCCAAGGTCACTGACCATGATAATGACTATAATGTCACAGGACAGCAGATGAGTGGAAAGGGGGGTGAAATTGCTAATCACAAAGATAGCATCTCTCCTGAAATCAGAACACAGCTTCCCTGACTTTGACATTCAGCACATAAAAAGAGAATCAATGGAAATGGAACATTTGGAACTAAGAACCAAAGTATCCAACAGAGGTGCCTCCTTCAGAGCACAACTCAGCTACTGAAGACTGCAGCCAGCAGAACAGCATGGAGCTATTCATCATCATGTCATTGACCAGGGCATGATACTAATTTGGAAGTGAAATCCCAAGGATCTGCCATGCATGCTACCCTGTGACCCCTGCCTTCCAGAGTCATGCATAAAGCACAGCCACAAGAAGTTCATGAAACAGCGGAAGGATGGACTATCCCCCTTAGTGCAGCTAATTACCTGCTGAAGAAGATTATGTGCCCCATTCCTTTAGCTCCCTGCAGGTACAGAAGAGGGGGCCAGAGACATTTTCTTCACTCATTCCTCTGCTGATGCACATGTTGGTTGATTCCATATCTTAGCTATTGTGAAAAGCACAGCAATAAACATGGTAGTACAGGTGTCTCTGATATGCTGCTTTGATTTCCTTTAGATATACCCAGAAGTAGGATAATTTGATAATGTGATAGATCTATTTTAATACTTTTAGGAACCTCCATATTTTTCTCCATTTGTTTTTTGTTCTCTTATATGATCTCCAAACTGAACTGGCCTCCTTCTATTTGTTCATAATAACTCTCATTAGGAAAATGGGAGACTGATGGCCAGAACAAGCCCATTGATAGTCATGTAAATCAAACCTGTACTAGTTTTTAGTGGCATAAAAGAGGCCCCAGCTGTGGTAAAGACTAGTCTGTGTCTTCACAGACTATTGAGTTGGGGGGTGGGGGAGAGAACTGGTGTGGAAATACAGCATAAAGCTTTATCTGTGTTTCCATGGTATTATGTTGAAGGTCAACTTAACTGGTGGACAGGTTAGATGGAAGGAAATAAACAATGCTTTTGTGGGTATTAATACAAAATGTGTATAAAGAGAGAAATAGATTCAGAATTTTGGGAGAGTTAGGTGACCATCTTTTATTTCATTTTCCTAAACCCCTTAAATTGTTTAAGGAAATGAGAGGTCTCACGAGTTTGAAACAAAGTATTGCTTTTGAATTTCCCATGAATTTCACATCAGGCTTTAAAATCTCTACTAGGTAATCTGGCATTGAAATATGTGAACTTCCCTTAAAATAAAATACAAATATAAATTATCAACTTTGTAAAAGTCTTTTGGGACACACTTGAAATATCTGTTAAATTTAATTTCTAAACCAAGGAAGTATATTTTAACCTTAAATAGACTATTATGGGGGCCGGTGCTGTGGCATAGTGGGTAAAGCCACCACACTCAGTGTCGGCATTAAAATTAAAAAATTAAAAACTAAGCATTAAAAAAATTAACAAACTAGGGCCTGGCACTGTGGCGCAGTGGGTTAAAGCCCTGGCCTGAAGCACCGGCATCCCATATGGGTGCCAGTTCTAGTCCCAGCTGCTCTTCTTCTGATCTAGCTCTCTGCTATGGCCTGGGATAGCAGTAGAAGATGGCCCAAGGCCGGCGCCGCGGCTCACTAGGCTAATCCTCCGCCTTGCGGCGCCGGCACACCGGGTTCTAGTCCCGGTCGGGGCACCGATCCTGTCCCGGTTGCCCCTCTTCCAGGCCAGCTCTCTGCTGTGGCTAGGGAGTGCAGTGGAGGATGGCCCAAGTCCTTGGGCCCTGCACCCCATGGGAGACCAGGAGAAGCACCTGGCTCCTGCCATCGGAACAGCGCGGTGCGCCGGCCGCAGCGCGCTACCGCGGCGGCCATTGGAGGGTGAACCAACGGCGAAAGGAAGACCTTTCTCTCTGTCTCTCTCTCTCACTGTCCACTCTGCCTGTCAAAAAAAAAAAAAAAAAAAAAAAAAAAGATGGCCCAAGTGCTTGAGCCCCTGCACCCATGTGGGAGACCAGGAAGAAGCTCCTGGCTCCTGGCTTTGGATCAGCGCAGCTCCAGCTGACTTCGAGTGAACCAGCGGATGGAAGACCTCTTTCTCTCTGCATCTCCTTCTCTCTCTGTGTAACTCTGACTTCCAAATAAATAAGTAAATCTTTAAAAAAAAATAGACTACCACATTACCTATCTTCCAGCAATGCCACTGCATATTACTCCACGCAAATGATGCCCCTGGGACCAGACTACATGCCTGTGCGTAGTGGCCTCAAATCTGGCAACTGAATGTCAATTTCATAAAAATGTTCTATCAACAGACACTTCATAAGCTCTGTTAATTAACAAAGTTTCTGGAGCCAGCATTGTGGCACAGCAGGTTAAGCCATCAAATGCAACGTCAGCATTCCCATATGAGCATCAGTTCAAGTCCCTGCTGCTCTACTTCCAATCTAGTTCCCTGCTAGTGTGCCTGGGAAAGCAGCAGAGGATGGCCCAAGTGCTTTGGCACCTGCCACTGACAGAGAGACCTGGGTAGAATTCTAGGCTCTTGGTTTCAGCCTGGCCCAGCCCTAGCCATTGTGGCCATTTGGGAAGTGAACCAGTAGGTGGGTGATATTTCTTTCTCTCTCTCTCTCTCTCTTTCTCTCTCTCCTTCTCTGTCATCTTCCCTCCCTTCCTTCCTTCCTCCCTCCCCTCTCCCTGTTTTTCTGTAAGTCTGCCTTTCAAATAAATTTTAAAAATCTTTTTAAAAAAATAACCTGTTTCCATGACAATAGATTTGGTTAAATATTGATGAGATATTTGAAGACTTAGATGCCAGAATTTCTTAATATTAAAGTAAAAAGTGGGTAGATACCGGCAACCTTTGCATTCATTTGGTTGGGAGAGATTACCAAACCAGATATATAATCCAAATCCATGATGTGATAGTAGGCATTCACCAAACAAACACAATGAATACCAAAATTCTTTTGTGCTCTATAAAAAAGACATAATAGGGGCTGGGGCTGTGGCGCAGCAGGTTAACACCCTGGCCTGAAGCTCCGGCATCCCATATGGGTGCCAGTTCAAGATCCAGCTGCTCCAGTTCCAATCCAGCTCTCTGCTATGCCCTGGGAAAGCAGTAGAAGATAGCCCAAGTCCTTGGGCCCCAGAAGAAGCTCCTGGCTCTTGGCTTCAGATTGGCACAGCTCAGACCATTGCAGCCAATTGGGGAGTGAACCATTGGATGGAAAACCTCTCTCTCTCTCTCTCTCTCTCTCTCTCTGTAACTCTGACTTTCAAATAAATAAATAAATCTTTAAAAAAGATTTATTAAAAAAAGACATAATAAACACTCCAGTGCTCATCACAATATAAAGCTTCTCTAAGTGCCTTGCTTTTAACAAAATATTGTCACAGACATCTTACCTTTTCTTTGTGTGACGACAGTATGAAGTGGTATTATTATTGGTGTTGTTATTTTATTATTTTTGACACAAGAATAAACTGAAGTTTACAGAAATTAAACATCATAACCAGGTCACAGCAAGTGTTAGCACCGAAGCTGAAACACATGATTTCTAAATCCAAGACTTGAGCACATCCCACAACCCAAGGTCAAATTCCATATGAGTCATTCTTTAATTCCAAAACATAAAAGCATAATGAAGGGAAAACTAGGTCACTTGAAATACTTGTGATAAAGAAAACTGTGAAAAATAAAAACACACAAGTCATGTTTCCTACTGATTTGAAAATTTAAGAATAAGTGGGACAAAACAAGTAGCCAATAAGTCAGCCTCTTCCATTAAGAAACATTTTCCCCTTTAGTGATTGGCACATTTTCTCAGGAAAATGAAATTGGAAGTTGTCTTCAGAGCCCAAAACCTTGGTTCTCATCTCTGAGTCCCTCTGTGAGCCTCCTCTTCCCTCCTCTTCTCAGCTCTCCTCCTGGGCTTTGGCTCCCAAGCTGCATTTTCCGTCTGTCACCACTTTCCCTGAGGAGGGGCTTTAATGGATGGTAACTTAAAAACCAGTAAGCCAGCAGAAGGCATGGGGTGTACCATGTTGCTTAGCATGGCAGTGTTTAGGAAAACCAGGGAATGTTCAGAGTGCTCTACCATGAAGCAGTCAACAGTCCTTCTTTTCTAGGATCTCTATTTCATATGCTTCTAATAGCAACTGTTTTGACTAAACACTCACTTTAGTCTTAGAACCTCTACTATTTTGACATGATCTCCTCTATCCCTAGGCCCATATTTCTCTTCCAAAAGACTTGCCAGAAAGTCCTGGTTTGTTTGCCCAGCACCTGTTCCCACAAATTTCCCCCTCTTTAATAATAAACCTGTATTGTCATATCATATCTATAGTGATGGGATAAATGAAGGAAAGTGAAAGTTTGAGAAACATTTAACTAATCCTAGTCTTTCACTTTGGAAATAGCAAATTGAAATGCAATGGTGTTACATGTCTTACTTAAAGTCATACAACTGACTCTGCCAGAACCAGTGCCATCCTTAGCATTTTTCACAGCATCGTCCTAGAAGCAGGGACATATTCAGAATACCTGCGGTTATTCAAAACCAAGAAAGATAGCATGCTATTACAAAGAGGGATGATTTCCCTTGCATTTGGATATAATTTTCTATTTCACTTAAGGTATACAAATTTCTTTTTTTTTTTTTTTTTGACAGGCAGAGTGGACAGTCAGAGAGAGAGACAGAGAGAAAGGTCTTCCTTTGCCATTGGTTCACCCTCCAATGGCCGCCGCGGCTGGCGCTCTGCGGCCGGCGCACAGTGCTGATCTGATGGCAGGAGCCAGGTGCTTCTCCTGGTCTCCCATGGGGTGCAGGGCCCAAGGACTTGGGCCATCCTCCACTGCACTCCCTGGCCACAGCAGAGAGCTGGCTTGGAAGAGGGGCAACCAGGACAGAATCCGGTGCCCTGACCGGGACTAGAACCCGGTGTGCCGGCACCGCAAGGCGGAGGATTAGCCTAGTGAGCTGCGGCGCTGGCTTTAAGGTATACAAATTTCATTCATTTCATATATACAGATTTAGGAATATAGTGATATTTCCGAGCCTACTCTTCACCCTCCCTCCCTCCCACCACACTCCCATCCTTCTGCCTCCTCCCTGCCCTATTCCCACTCTTAATTTTTACAAAGCTTTATTTGCATTTTACTTTATACACATAAGATTAACGTTGCACAAAGTAAAGAGTTCATATGAAGAAAAAAACACTGTTCTTCAACAGTAGAGACAAGGGCTGTAAACAATCATCAAATCTTGAAATGTCAATTTCACTCCAATACATTACCTCTTAGGTACTGTATTAGTTACCACAGATTAGGGAAAACATATGGTATCTGTCTTTTGGGGACTGCCTAATTTCACTAAGTATAATGGTTTCCAGTTGCATCCATTTTTTTAAGATTTATTTATTTTATTCAAAAAGAAGAATTAGAGAGCATGAGACAGAGACAGAGATCTACCAAGTGGCCACAACTGCTGGAGCTGGGTCAATCCGAAGCCAGGACCCAGGAGATTATTCTGGATCTCCCACATGGGTATAGGGGCCCAAGCACTTGGGTTATCCTCCCCTGCTTTCCTCAGGTAGTAGCAGGGAGCTGGATTGGAAATGGAGCAGTGGGCACATAAACCAGTGCCTATTTGGGATGCCAGCACTGCAGGTGGAAATTTAACCTACTATGCCACAGTGTTGGCCCCTGTATCCATTTTGTTGCAGAAGACAGGATTTCATTTTTTTTACCACTGTGTAGTATTCCATAGTGTATATATACCATAATTTATATATATATATATATATGGTCTAGATTAATGTCCCTTTGTTTAAAGACTTTCTAGCCTCTTCTACTATCCCATTTTCAATCAAAGACTCTAATTATAGAATGAATGTTCATTAATATTTGAAAGAGATGTGGCCAGGAGAATAACATTCTGCTAAAAGCTCATTATCTTTTGTGCTTACTAATAGAACCACATATACACATTCACATACACTCTATTCAGAGAGGTACACGAAAAATAAAGTCATAAAAACTGCTTCTTTTTTCTTCTAGTTATGAAGAACTGAAATGAGAAACAAGTCATTCTGTGGCCCTTTAAAAGTGCTGAGCAACAATATCTGAAATTTTCACACAGATCTTTAATTGTTGTAATAATTTTACTGTTAGAATATCATCAATTTTTTCTTAGAAAGTAAAGATAATAAAGGCCTACTATTTAATTCCATGCCAAGGCTGAGTCTCTGTGTAAATAAACTTTGGCTAAACAGTAATGGACTGCTTTCTCAAGGGTGAGTGGAATAATCCAGCATTGTTCTGTGGAAGATTGCAGTGTGAGTCAACATCTTCTGGATTTCTGGATTTGCTAGCTCTCTTCTGTTTTGGAATTAGCACCTATTGGGTGCAAGGAGGGTGGGCACAGTATCAGGAATACACAAGGGACAAAGAACTCAGAGACATGGTTCTTTACATGGTCAAAACCAAATAAAAGTCCAAAGTCCATTAAAAAAAAAAAAAAAGAAAACTTACTAACGCATTCCCAATAATATGCAGTGAACAGTAATTTCAGAGCCTTTCTTTTTTTTTTTTTAAGATTATTTATTTATTTATTTGACAGGTAGAGTTACAGACAGTGAGAGGGAGAGACAAGAGAAAGGTCTTCATTCCATTGGTTCACCCCTCAAATGGCCGCTGCTGCCGGAGCTATGCTGATCCGAAGCCAGGAGCCAGGCGCCCCCTCCTGGTCTCCCATGCGGGTGCAGGCGCCCAAGCACTTGGGCCATCCTCCACTGCCTTCAGGGGCCACAGCAGAGAGCTGGACTGGAAGAAGAGCAACCAGGACCAGAATCCGGTGCCCATATGGGATTCTGGCGCCAAAGGCAGGGGATTAGCCAAGTGAGCCACGGCGCCGGCCCTCAAAGCCTTTCTTTTCAACAAAACTCTAGTCTCAGGAAATTGCTGTACCAAGTGCTGTGCTACTGCCCTTTCTATTTCTGATTAATTAGCTCCATGCAAATCATCTAAACTTTATGAACTGCAGCCACCCATGCTGGGAAATAATATAACACTAGTATTATCTACTGTAACATTCAAAAAACTTACTAAAAAGTATTTGTTGCATACCTCAATTCAAAAATAACTGAGCATCTTATATTTTACATGGGAACCCTAATGATCATGTGAACCCTGGAAATCAGGATGATCTGCCTAGAACAACCTTCAAAAATCATAAGTGTGAACCTGGGATCTAATAAGGATATTTAAAAGAAATGAAAATATGCTATTTTAATTTACTGCCTTAAGGGAGTTTCTTTTCTTTGCAACCCTAAAAGGGTTTACTACCAAAACATGTATCTTGTCTGTTTTAACTGTTCTGTTTGAAAAGACAGAGGAGTGATACTAACAAGACTGTTGTGAACCAAATATGGAAACTAAAAATATGAAAATACTTTGTAAACTAGATTTTGGGCACTTCCAGGTAAAAATGCTAGGTTGAACATATGTTCCACCTAAAAACTCTGCTAAAATAGCATGAAAAGGATTTTTCAGGCAAAAACTCAAAAGGAAAGAAAAAAAAACAGAACACAGAATGGAAAGGAGACACCAGCAACAGTCTCCAGATATCAGGTAGGCAAGTGAAGCTGACTTGGACCTTCTAGACCAGACGAGCCAAATAGCACCAAGAAACCTCCATCAACAACAGGTAGAGAATAACAGTCCCTCAGCCCACTACTCTTCAAGTCCTTTATCAACAAAATGATGGGACACAAAAAAAAATAGTAGCTGTCAGAAGTCATTAATTTTGGGTGATTCATTACACAATTCTGGAACACATCATACAATACAAAATGGAATTGGTGTCATGAGGACATAGGGCTCTATGGGACATGGGTAGAGAAGAGTTCACAATGACAGTGGTATTTTAGCTTGTCAGAACAAATAAATAAAAACTTCAGGCAGTGTATACCATAAGTCAAAAGACCTCTGTCTCAGAGAGCTTTGGAGAACCCCCAGATACTGGTCGGAAGTTCCCCCTAAATTGTGAAGGTATATAAGGATAAACTGAGAAGGAATATCTAAGGTGGTAATGGGAAAGAACAATAACCACATTAAAAAATCAGCTTCAATTCTAAAAATAAGATTATGAAAAATGCATTATTTCCCAATACATTTCAAATATTGCTATCTGAAGAAAAATTTCTTGCTAGTTCAAACAGAGATCTTGAACTTTAATGTAAGTATTATTGCTTTTTCTTTATATGGACTGGATTGAAAAAAAATTATGTTGCAACTGACAGAATGCCAGTTGAAACCATCTTAAGCAACGGAAAAACTCCATTGAATCATGAAACTGAACTTCTCCAAGAACTTAAATAATATTTTCATTCTCTATTTCTCTCTCTTATTGCTTCCTTGTATTGTTTCATTCTTTCCTATCATACAGAAGCTTTGACCAGAATATATTGAGCTGGTAACTTCAGAAATGACTAAGTCAACCAAATTAGTAAACTCGGAGAAATGTAAAAGTGTCTGGAGGATTCCAAGATGGCGAAGTAGGAAGGGAGCCTACTGCTCCAGTCTAGGGGAAGATAAATTTAAAAACGTGGAGAGTGCAATCTCAGGGAACAGTCAGGGAGAACCCTGCAGAGTAAACTCCATGCAAATTAGAGGGACACTGTGGATCTATGAGGAGGGTGTAGATGAGACAACTCAGGACCTCAGCAACAAAAGCCTCAGCACCAGCTTTGGAGCATTAAGTAAGATCAGACTGCAGGAGTCTAAGCCACTGGTGATAAAGCTGCAGGAAGAGCCTGGCGTGATTCTCTTGGAACCCTGTGGGGGAAGGTGTACCTGCCAATCTAGAGGGGGAAAAATAGGGGACATGTTTCTCTCTCCCCACTCACCCATCACTGGTGTCCTGCAACTAGCCAAGGGAAGGCAGGCACCAATTTGCACATATATAACAGCTGAGCCAACTTGTGTCCGTGAGCCCTGCAACCAATTGAGATGAGATGCCGAAGTCTGGATGGAAGAATTGACAGGGGGCTGGCTGTTCATGACTGTGGGAGCCTTGTGTGCTAGGACTATCCAAAGACTGTAGCTGCGTAGGAGAGCACAAGGTGTGGCTGGGTCTTTGGGAGTTGTTGTGGTTAGGTGTACATGCTCGGGGCACCCTGATTCCATGGTGAGGGTCATAGCCGTAGGAACTGTGCTCACACCGAGGACTACACAGATCCTTTGTGCAGTTCTTTTGGCAGCACAGATGAATACTGCAACCATTAGGGCTAGTTCCCAGGCATTAGTCTCCTTAGAGGAAAGGGGGTGAGTGTGAGGCTATGCCAATAGAGCTGAACAAACCTTCACTCTGACAAAAAATAAAAGGGGGAGGTGGATTTAACACGTCCAATTTGGATATCACCATGGACATTCCCCTCACTCGAGCACTGAACAGAGCTCCCTGGCAATATTCAGCACATGCTTCTGAATATTCACTGATTGAGAAAACTCTGCTAAGCCACAGGGGCATAATCTAAAGGCAAAAGTCATCACAGGGGAAAAAAAAAACTCCACAAAAGCCTAAAAATAAACGCAGGAATTCAAGAAACAAGAATAAGGAAGACAGGCCTGGTGCTGTGGCATAGCGGGTAAAGCCTCTGCATGCAGTGCCAGCATCCCATATGGGCACTGATCTGTGTCCCAGCAGCTACACTTCCAATCCAGCTCTATACTATGGTCTGGGAAAGCAGTGAAAGAGGGCCCAAGTCCTTGGGTCCCTGCACCTGCATGGGAGACTCAGAAGAAGCTCCTATTTCCTGGCTTCAGATTGGCATAGATTTGGCCACTATAGCCATCTGGGGAGTGAGCCAGCAGATGGAGGACCTCTCTCTCTCTCTCTGCATCTGCCTCTCTGTAACTCTGCCTTTGAAATAAATAAATAAACCTTTAAAAAAAGAATAAGGAAGACAATACAATGCCACGAGGAACACAACAACACTTCAATACTAGAATGTGAATAATGAAGAGATTGAAGAAATGCCAGAAATGGAATTCAAAAAACCGATTGTAGGATACTTAGAAGTAATCAGAAGCAAATCCATGAATTTAATAAATCCACACATGATATGAATGAAATTCTTTCCCATGAAATTGAATTGTTAAAGACAAATCAAAATGAAATATTAGAAATGAAGCATTTAATAAATCAAATAAAAAATGCAGTAGAATGCCATAACAGATTTGGTGAGGCAGAAGAAAGAGTATCTGAGTTAGAAGACAAATCTCTAGAAATTTTACAGCCAGATCAAAAATAGAAGAAGAAATTAGGAAAATAAAAAAACAGTGTTGGTGATTTATGGGATACAATCAAATGACCAAACATATGGGGCTTAGGAGTTCTTGAAGGTGTGGAAAGAGAAAATGGATTACAAGACAATTTTGGTGAAATAATTACAGAAAACTTCCCTAATTTGGAGAAAGAAAGGGACATCCAAACAAGAAGCACATGGAATTCCTAACAGACATGACCAGAAAAGATCTTCACCATGACACATTGTAGTCAAATTCTCCACAGTAAAACATAAAGAAAAGATTCTAAAAGGTGCAAGAAACATCAGATTACTCTCAGAGGATCTTCAATTAGATTCACAGCTGACTTCTCATCAGAAACCCTCCAGGCTAGGAGAGAATGGAGAGATATATTCGAAGTCTTAAGAGAAAACAATTGTCAACCCAGAATACTGCACCATGCAAAGCTCTCATTTATGAATGAAGGTGAAATAAAGGCCTTCCATAACAAACAGAAATTGAAAGAATTTGTCACCACTTATCCAGCTTTACAAAAGATGTTTAAGGATATGCTGCACACAAAAACACATAAACATGGGCATCACATGAAGACAGATCTTGCAGTGAAAGTACAAAGGAGGGGGCCGGCACTGTGGCACAGTGGATTGAAGCCCTGGCCTGGAACGCCGACATCCTGTGTGGGCGCTGGTTCTAGTCCTGGCTGCTCCTCTTCCAATCCGGCTCTCTGCTGTGCCTGGGAGAGCAGTGGAGGATGGCTCAAGTCCTTGGGCCCCTGTGCCTGTGTGGGAGATCCAGAAGAGGCTCCTTGCTCCTGGCTTCTGATTGGCGCAGCTCCGGCCGTTGAGGCCATCTGGGGGGATGAGCCAGCAGATGGAGGCCCTCTCTCTCTGTCTCTGCCTCTCTCTGTAATTCTGTCTTTCAAATAAATAAAATAAATCTTTTTAAAAAAATAAAAAAGTAAAAGTACAAAGGAAATCAAAAGTAAAAAATAGGAATAGTTATTGAACAGTGACAGGCCAAATCATTACTTATCAATAGTCACCATGAATGTAAATGGCCTTGACTCTTCAGTTAAAAGGATTCAGGCTGGATGAATTGAATAAAAACCAAAACCCAACTGTTTGCTGCCTACAAGTAACACATTTCACCAACAAAGATACACATAGACTGAAAGTGAAAGGATGGAAAAATATCCATGCTAACAGAAACCAAAAGAGGTGGTTTAGCCATCCTAAAGCAGATAAAATAGACTGTAACACAAAAACTGTTAAAAGAGCAAAGAAGAGCACTATGTAATAATTAAGGGGTCAATTCAAAAGGAAGATGTGACTATTACAAACATATGTGCACCTAATTACAGGAAACCTGGCTATTTAAAAGAAATGTTAATGGATCTAAACAGAGATACAGACTCAAATACAATAGTAATGGGGGATTTCAATATCCCACTTTCAGCAATGGACAGATCAACCAGACAGAAAATCAGCAAGGAAACAACAGAGTTAATCAATACTTACACCAAATGGACCTAACAGATATCTACAGAAATTATCCTTTGACAGTTGCAGAATATACATTCTTTTCACCAGTGCATGTAATTTTCTCTAGGACAGGCCACATGCTAGGCCATAAAACAACTCTCAGCAAATTCAAAAAAACTGAAATCATACTATCCATCTTCTTAGACCACAATGCAATGAACCTAGAAATCTGCAACTCAGGAATCTCTAGAACATATGCAAACACATGGAGACTGAACAACATGCTCCTGAAAAATCAAATGACGATGACAACACAACATAGAAAAACTTGTGGATAGAGCAAAAGCAGTGTTAAGGGGAAAGTTATATGAAGTGGTGCCTATATCAAGTAATTGGAAAGGCACCAAATAAATGAGATATCAATACATCTTAGGATCTAGTAAAACAACAGCAAACAAAACCCAAATCTAGTAGGAGAAAAGAAATAATTAAAACCAGAGAAAAAATAAAATTGAAATAAAAAGTACAAAAAATCAGCAAAATGAAGAGCTGGTTATTTGAAAAATAAACGAAATTGACACACCATTGGCCCAACTAACCAAAAAAAATATGAAAAAGATTCAAAACAATAAAATTGATATGAAAAAGGAAAGGTAACAACAGATACCACAGAAATAAAAATAATCATCAGAAATTACTACAAAGAGCTGTATGCCAACAAATCTGGAAATCTAGAAGAAATGGATAGATTCCTGGACACATAAAACCCACCTAAATTGAGCCATGAAGACATAGAAAACCTAACAGACTAATAACCAATGCAGAAATTGAACTGGTAATAAAGAACCTCCCAGGAAAGACAAGACCAGGACCAGATGGCTTCACAGCTGAATTCTACCAGACATTTAAAGAAGAACTAACTTGGGGCTGGCACTGTAGCATAAGAGGTAAGACCACTGCATGCATTGCAGGCATCCCATATGTGTGCCACTTAGAATCCTAGCTATTCCACTTCCAATATAGCTCTCTGCTATGGCTTGGGAAAGTAGTAGAGGAGGGTCCAAGTCCTTGGGCCCCTACATCCATGTGAAAGACCTGGAAGAAGCTCCTGGATCCTGGCTTTGGATCAGGCTCCAGCTATCACCGGCACTTGGGGAGTGAACTAGCAGATGGAAGATCTCTCTCTCTCTCTTTCTGCCTCTGCCCCTATGTAAATCTGCCTTCAAATAAATGAATCAATCTTTAAAAAAGAAATAAAAGAACTAACTCCAATTCTTCTCAAGCTACTGGAAAAAAAATGAAAGGGAGGGAATCTGCCCAAACTCCTTCTATGAAGCCACCACCACCTTAATTCCTAACCTGAAAAAGATGCAACAGAGAATGAGAACTACGGACAAATTTGCCTGATGAACATAGACACAAAAATACTCAACAAAATACTATCCAACAGAATTAAACAGTATATCAGAAAGATCATTCACTTGAACTCAGTGGGATTTATCCCTGGTATGCAGGAATGATTCAACATTCGCAAATCAAACATTGTGATACATCGCATTAACAAACTGAAGATCAAAAACCATATGATTATCTCAATAGATGCAGAGAAAACACTTGATAAAATGCGACACTCTTCCATGATGAAAACTTTAAGCATACTGGGTACAGGAGGAACATTCCTCAACACAATCAAGGCAATTTATGACAAACTCATAGCCAGCATCCTATTGAATGGGGAAAAGTTAGAAGCATTCCCACTGAAATCTGGAACCACATAAGAATTCCCATTCTCATCATTGCTATTCAATATAGTCCTGGAAGTTTTAGCCAGAACCATTAGGCAAGAAAAATAAATCAAAGAGATACAAATTGGGAAGGAGGAAGTCAAACTATCCCTATCTGCAGATGACATGATTCAACATATATATATATATATGTATATATATTCAACATATATATAACATATACATATATATATATATATATATATAAGGGATCAAAAAGACTACACTAAAAGACCACTGGAACTCATAGAAGAGTTTGGTAAAGTGACAAGATATAAAAGTAACACACAAAAATCAATAGCCTTTGTATACACAGACAATGATAAGGCTGAGATTGAGCTTCTAAGATAAATCCCATTCACAATAGCTACAAAAAAAAATCAAATATTGTGGAATAAATTTAACCAAGGACATGAAAGATTTCTATGATGAGAAGTTCAAAACATTAAATCAAGAAATAGAAGAAGAGACCAAAAAATGAAAAAATCTTCCATGTTCATGGGTTGGAAGAATCAATATCATCAAAATGTCCATACTACCATAAGCAATTTACAGATTCAATGTGATACTAATCAAAACACCAAGGACATTCCTCTCAGACATGGAAAAAATGATGCTGAAATTCATATGGAAACATAGGAGACCCCAAATAGCTAAGCAATCTTAGCTTAAAACAAAATAAAAGCTGGAGGCATCACAATGCCAGATTTCAAGACATACTACAGGGCAGTTATAATCAAAATACCCTGGTACTGGTACAAAACCAGATGGACAGACCAATGGAACAGATTAGAAATATCAGAAATCAACTCACACTCAATTTCAGTTCACAATTGATCATAATGATAGGATTAAGAGTCAAAGGGGTCACATAAACATGACTAGTGTCTGCTAATACTAACTGATAGAATTAAGAAGGAGAGAACAATCCAACATGGGAAGCAGGATACACAGCAGACTCATAGAATGGCAGATGTCCTAAATAGCACTCTGGCCTCAGAATCAGCCCTTAAGGCATTCGGGTCTGGCTGAAGGGCCCATGAGAGTATTTTAGGCATGGAAAGCCAAGACACCTGGCAAAAAAAAAAAAAAGACCTAAATGAAAGATCTCTGCCAGTGAGATCCCAGTGGAAAGAACAGGAACATCAAAGAAGAAGGTACCTTTCTCTGAAGGGAGGAGAGAACTTCCACTTTGACTATGACCTTGTCTAAATAATATTGGAGTTGGCAAACTCAAAAGGCTTCCATAGCTTTGGCAACTCATGACAAGAGCCTAGGGTGATTACTGATGCCATAAACAAGAGTGTCAATTTGTTAAGTCAACAACAGGAGTCACTGTACACTTACTCCTCATGTAGGATCTCTGTCCTTAATGTGTTGTACAATGTGAATTAATGCTATAACTAGTACTCAAACAGTACTTTACACTTTGTGTTTCTGTGTGGGTGCAAACTTTAAATCTTTACTTACTATATACTAAATTGATCTTCTGCAAGATGGCATGTACCAATGCCATCGCACTAGTCCAAGTGATCAATTTCAGCTCACAATTGATAGCTCTGATAGGTCTAAGAGTCAAAGAGATCACACAAACAAGACAAGTATCTGCTAATACTAACTGATAGAATCAAAAAGGGAGAGAAAGATCCAACATGGGAAGTGGGATACACAGCAGACTCATAGGATGGCAGATGTCCTAAACAACACTCTGGCCTCAGAATCAGCCCTCAAGGCATTCAGATATGGCTGAAGAGCCCATGAGAGTATAGCAGGCATGGAAAGCCAAGATATCATGGAAAAAAAAAAAAAAGACCTAAATGAATGATCTCTGTGAGTGAGATCCCAGTGGAAAGAATGGGGCCATCAAAGAAGGAGGTACCCTTCTCCGAAGGGAGGAGAGAACCTCCACTTTGACTATGACCCTATCGGAATAAGACCAAAGTCAGTGAACTCTAAAGGCTTCCATAGCCCTGGCAACTCATGACTAGAGCCTAGGGAGATTACTGACGCCATGAACAGGAGTGTCAAATTGTTAAGTCAGCAACAGGAGTCACTGTGTACTTACACCCCATGCGGGATCTGTCGCTAATGTGTCGTCTAAAGCCAAGTGATGCTATGACTGGTACTGAAACAGTATTTTTATACTTTGCGTTTTTGTGTGGGCGCAGACTGATGAGGTCTTTGCTAATTATATACTGAATTGATCTTCTGTATATAAAGAGAATTGGAAATGAAAAAAAAAAAAAACAACCTGGTGTTAAAATGGAAATGGCATAGAAAATTAATTATTTTGAAAAAAAATTATGTAGGATCTCTGTCTTTAATGTGCTGTACATTGCTATTTAATGCTATAATTAGTAATCCAATGGTAGTTTTTTCACTTGATGTTGCTATATGGGCAAAATGTTGAAATCTTTACCTAATATATACTAAATTGATCTTCTGTATACAAAGAGAATTGAAAATGAATCTTTACATGAATGGAAGGGGAAAGGGAGCGGGAGGGGGGAGGGTTGCGGGCGGGAGGGAAGTTATGGGAGGGGGGAAGCCATTGTAACCCACAAGCTATACTTTGGAAATTTATATTCATTAAATAAAAGTTTAATAAAAAAATTGATCTTCTGTATATAAAGATAATTGAAAATGAATCTTGATGTGAATGGAATGGGAGAGGGAGCGGGAGATGGGAGGGTTGCGGGTGGGAGGGAAGTTATGGGGGGGGGGGGAGGGAAGCCACTGTAATCCAAAAGTTGTACTTTGGAAATTCATATTTATTAAATAAAAGTTAAAAAAAAGAAAAAAAAGAAATCAACTCACACATGTACAACCAACTTATCTTTGACAAAAGAGTAAAATCAATCCCTGGAGCAAGGACAGTCTCTCCAATAAAGATGCTGAGAAAACTGGATCTCCACAAACAGAAGTATGAAGCAAGACCCCTACCTTCCACCTTCCACAAAAGTCACTCAATACAGGCTGGCGCCGCGGCTCAATAGGCTAATCCTCTGCCTAGCGGCGCCGGCACACCAGGTTCTAGTCCCAGTCGGGGTACCGGATTCTGTCCCGGTTGCCCCTCTTCCAGGCCAGCTCTCTGCTGTGGCCAGGGAGTGCAGTGGAGGAAGGCCCAAGTGCTTGGGCCCTGTACCTGCATGGGAGACCAGGAGAAGCACCTGCCTCCTGCCTTCGGATCAGTGCGGTGCGCTGGCCGCAGCGCACTGGCCGCGGCGGCCATTGGAGGGTGAACCAACGGCAAAAGGAAGACCTTTCTCTCTGTCTCTCTCTCTCTCACTGTCCACTCTGCCTGTCAAAAAAAAAAATCACTCAATACAGATCAAATACATACATCTATGACACAATATCATCAAATTATTAGAGATGATTGAGGAAACCAGAAATACCATAGGCTAAGAGTTCTTGGAAAAGCCCTCAGAGGCACAGGCAATTAAAGTCAAAATTGACAAATGGGATTACATCAAACTGAGAACATCCTGCACTGCAAAAGAAACACTCAACAAAGAGGCAACCAACATAAAAGGAGAAATTATTTGCAAACTATGCAACTGATAAACAATTAATATCCAGTGTCTATAAAAAGGTCAAGAAACTCAACAACAATAAAACAAACAACTCAGTTAAAAATAGACAAAGGACTTAAACAGACATTTTTCAAAAGGGGAAATCCAAATGGCCAACAGACACATGAAAAAAATGCTCAGGATCACTCTAACCATCAGGGAAATGCAAATCAAAACTAAAATGATGGGGCCAGTGCTGCGGCATATGGGTGAAGCCACCACCCTCGGTGCTGGCATCCCATCTGGGCACCGGTTCAAGTCCTGACTGCTCCACTTCCAATCCAGCTCTATGCTATGGCCTAGAAAAGCAGTAGCAAATGGCCAAAATCCTTGGGCCCCCAGAAGAACCTCTTGGCTCCTGGCTTCAGATAGGCCCAGCTCTAGCTATTGTTGTCATCTGGGGAGTGAACCAGTGAATGGAAGATATTCTCTCTCTCTCTCTCTCTCTCTCTCTCTCTCTCTTTGCCTCTGCCTCTGCCTCTCTGTAGCTCTGTATTTCAAATAAATAAATAAATCTATTTTAAAAACCACAATGAAGTTTTACTTCACCCACAGTTAGAATGGCTTTCATACAGAAATCAACAAACAACAACAAATGCTGGCAAGGATGTGGGAAGAAAGTTACCCTAATCCACTGTTGGTCAGAATGTAAACTAGTACAGCTACTGTGGAAGACAGTATGAAGATACTCCAGAAATCTGAATGTAGACCTACCATATGACTCAGCCACCCAATTCTTGGGAATTTACCCAAAAGAAATGAAATCAGCAGATTCAAAGAGTTATCTGTACTCCCATGTTTATTGCAGCTCAATTCACAATAGCTAAGATGTAGAGTCAACCCAAATGTCTGTCAACTGGAAGATGGATAAAGAAATTTGGGATATGTAATCCATGGAATACTAAACAGCGGTAAAAAATGAAATCCTATCATTTGCAACAAAATAGATGTAACTGGAATACAACATACTTAGTTAAATAAGCCAGTCACAAAAGGTAAAATACCATAAGTTCTCCCTAATCTGTGATAACTAATAGGTCACCTAAAAGATAATCTATGGAAGTGAAATTAATACTTCAAGATGCAATGACTTTGAATACCCCTTGTCTCAACAATTGAGGAACAGTTTTTCATTCTATTTTTTTAACTCTTCTCTTAGTATAGAGTTAATCTTATATGTATAAAGTTAATTGAAAGTATATCTTAGTAAAAAATAAGAATGGGAATAGGAGAGGGAGGAGAAGGAAGGGTGGGAGTGCAGGTGGGAGGGCAGGCTCAGTGGGAAGAATCACTTATGTTCCTAAAGTTGTATTTATGAAATGCATGAATTTTGTATACCTTAATTAAAAGTTTTCTGGGGAAAAAAAGAAAAAGAAAAGTGAAAGTTTCTTCCTCCCCAACTTCTCTTATTATTATTTAAAATCCCAGGGAAAGTCTCTGGCCAATCCATTCACATTCCCACCCTTAGTCCAATCACTGTCAACAGTCAATGGGAGGGATGGCACTGTGGAACAGTGGGTTAAAGCCTCAGCCTGCAGCACCAGCATCCCATATGGGCGCCAGTTTGAGTCCCAGCTGCTCCAATTCCTTTTCAGCTCCCTGTTAATGTGGTTGGGAAAGCAGCAGAAGATGTCCAAGTCTTTGGGTTCCTGCATCCACATGGGAGACCTGGAAGAAGCTCCTGGTACCTGACTTCGGATCGGCTCAGCTCTGGTCCTTCTGGCCCTTTGGGGAGTGAACCAGCAGATGGAAGACCACCCCCCTCCGTCTCTACCTCTCTCTGTAACTCTGTCTGTCAAATAAATAAAAACAAATCTTTTTTAAAAAGTTAATGGGTTAATTTGATTTTTGATAGGCCAAAAGTGAGGGAATGACAGTTCCTACTAGACATAGGAAGATCACGCTGTAAATCAGAAGCATACTGCAAGTGTTGCTTGTGATTTAGAAAACAGAACTCTAGGGTACGTATTGTGGAATAGTAGATTAAGCCATCATTTGGGATTCCCATCTCTCTCTCTCTCTCTCTCTCTCTCACACACACACACACACACACACACAGCTTTTCAAATACATTTAAAAATAAACTGATGTCTAGCACATAGATATGACTAACTTCGCAGAATTAAAATTTAAACAATGAACCTTCACACTGTTCACTCCTAGTAATGTCTTTCCTCACTTCACTTCACTCTAAACTAATTCAATCTAGACATAAGAAATCATAATCTTGAGGAAGTTAAACAACTTTTCTATCATGCTGAAGTTTGCTGGATAGAATTAGCACCCAAATCATCATTTCTGCATTCTTGACATGTGCAGCAAAGACAAGTATCCACATCTCTTGAAAATATGAAGTAAAACACAGACAACAAAAATATCATGAAGGGGGATAAATTTTCCACTCCTGCACAGCAGATTTTAGTTCCAAACATCTCATCCCTCCACAAAACTGCAGTGCAGATTTTGCAAACACGATGGGTTACATAAGGAGGATTATGTACTCTTCATGCAAACTCTGAAGCCAGCTGTCCATCCGGCTCTATTTCTCAGATAGGAAAAAGGATTACTACCCAGCTCCAAAACAACAGTGGGTAGGTACTGATAAATTCAGACTCCCTCACTGCAAGTCAGGAAGAGAAAAATTATTTGACATTTTTGTTCAACTAGATTCTTTTAAGGCAATGACAGTTTGATTATATGATTATCATTTTACAGTTATGTATCAAGTGTGTGCGTCAGGGACCCACACCATTTAGTTAGCTGTTATGGGTTTAATTATTTCCCAAAACTTGAAACACTGAAGTTCTAGTCCCTCTGTACCTCAGAATATTCCTTATTTGGAGATGGCATTTTCACAGAGGTAATCAGGTTAAAGCGAGATCATTAGGGTGGGCACTAATGTAACATAACCGGTGTCCTTATAGAAAAAAATGAATTTGGAAGCAGGCACAGACATATACATACAAGGAGAATGTTATATGAAGATGAAGGCAGAGAGCAGGGCAATAACTACAAGCCAAGGAATATCAAATATCTCCAACAGACCACAAGAAATAGGTGAAAGTCATAGAATGGATTCCCTCTGACAGCCTTCTAAAGGTACCAACCCTGCCCACATCTTGATCTTGGAATTCTGGCCTCCAGAACTGAGACAATAAATTTCTGCTGTTTAAGCCACCAATTATAGTTATGTTAGTTATAGTAGCCCTAGAAAACTAATTCATTGAGCATGAACACACTACCTTTAGTAACAACTTTTTTTTTTTTTTTTTTTTTGGACAGGCAGAGTAGACAGTGAGAGAGAGAGAGAGAGAGAGACAGAGAGAAAGGTCTTCCTTTTGCCGTTGGTTCACCCTCCAATGGCCGCTGCGGCTAGTGCGCTGCGGCCAGCGCATCGCGCTGATCCGATGGCAGGAGGCAGGTACTTCTCCTGGTCTCCCACGCAGGTGCAGGGCCCAAGCACTTGGGCCATCCTCCACTGCACTCTCGGGCCATAGCAGAGAGCTGGCCTGGAAGAGGGGCAACCGGGACAGAATCTGGTGCCCCGACCAGGACTAGAACCCGGTGTGCCGGCGCCACAGGCGGAGGATTAGCATATTGAGCCATGGCGCCAGCCTAGTAACAACTTTAATCTTGTATTACTGCATTCATGCTGCCAATGGATTTATTTTCCCCACAATGAGTAAAAATAACAAATTGAGGTAAGTGCTTCGATATAAAAGGCCCAAAATTCCACTGTTTACCCAGTAAAATTTAATTCTTTTCTGGCCTCTAAATGATTCCAATAACAATCTCAACTCTCAAATTTGGCTGATTATTGTCAAGTAAACTTGATTCCAAATTAACTTATTTAGATGCCCCCTTCAACAATAGGACTTAATACATCTGTTTGTCTCTTTATTGGCTCATAAAAACAGATCATTCAAAGGCTATTTTTCTTCCCCTAACCTGTGACAGTCTGCTAATCAATTTGGCCCTACTTTCAGTGTCAGACATAAACCTCCCTTTCAGTTCTATGTGGGTTCATGTTTATTCTTGTGCAAGGTGTGGGGCAGGGAGAGCAGGTAGTGTTGGAAATGCAAAAGTATTAATTCCAACAATCTGTAATGGTCTCTGTCAGGTAAGCATGAGTACCTAGTATCTACCTAGAAGACAACGTTAAGTTTCTCATCTTTTCTATTCCAAGTACATTCACATCCTACCTAACTAAGAAAAGGAATCAGAGTTAAGAGAAATAGATCTGATATTCCTAATCCCATAACTCCACTGTTTTCTATTTAATAGGATGGTGTACATTTTGGGCTGACCTATTTAGTTCATAGACTCCAACTCACTGTTCAATCGGTGTATGAAGTTCAAAATTCTTTTCTTGAGTAGTTAGCAAGAAAGCAGGATGGAATGAAGGTAGTTATCAGTTGTCCTTAAAATAGCCTGAAAAATCTGTTATTTGTTGTAATTCCACCCTCAAATGCAGTTACAACCAGGCATAGAAGTAACCTGGGATTAGGATTCAAGAAATAACAGTTTTCGCAGAAGCATGTGATCCTGCTGCTATTTTTGTTATCTTTTTCTTTAAAAGGACAGCTGCTTGTTTACCTGATTGGCAGAAGCACCCTCATGAATTCAAAGAACATGGTAGATGTGTCAGCCTATGCACTCATAATGCCACAGGCCAAGTTGTATTGTATAGAATGGTGAAAATTTGGAGAACACTTTGGGATGTACATGTTTTATGCAGAAATAAAACCACAAAGCTTCCAGGAATCTCTTCCATTTCAATACATTCACCTTTCCTAAACCTACCCAATCCATCCAGCTGTCATATTTTTAACTTCAGGTTTAGCTATTGCCTTTCTGCATGTTCCCTTCACTTGGTATTTGACCCTTCACATAGTCTCTTGGTTTTGAGACTCACTCTATGTGAATCTCTGTTTATACCATACTCCTCCCTCCAACTTGGCTCCATTCCTGCAACCCAGCAGCTGGCCCCAACTGAGTGAGTAAAAGTCTTTGTTGTTGTTGCTTTAAGCTTGCCCTATATTCAAGAAGAAATGTGATTTCATCCCAAGTGCCACTTCTTTTTAATTGACAGAGGCTTCTACAAGTGCTATGTGAAGGATTCCGAGGTCTTAGTGAGTAAGGGTAACAGCAGTAAGCAGTATCTTCCATCATTATTGGAGAAAGAAATGGAAAAACACCCACTTTGTATCTCTCAACTCTGTATCACTAAACCACGCATTTTGGTTTATTTTTTAAAAAAGATTTTATTTATCTATTTAAGAGGTAGAGTTACAGACAGTGAAAGGGAGAGACAGAGACAAAGGTCTTCCATCCATTGGTTAATCCCCCCAAAATGGCTGCAACAGCCAGAGCTTCACTTGATCCCAAGAGAAGAGCCAGGTGCCTCTTCCTAGTCTTCCGAGTGCAAGGGCCCAAGGACTTGGGCCATATTCTACTGCTTTCCCAGGCCATAGCAGAGATCTGGATTGGCTAGAGGAGCAGCCAGGACTAGAAACCGGCACCCATGTGGGATACCAGCGCCACAGGTGGAGGATTAACCTACTGTGCCACAGTGCCAGCCCCGTACTTTGGTTTTAAACTTTCCCTTTAATACACTTAGGTATGTGTACACTCACACACACCATTTTAGAGGAGTTGTTTTAGGTAGGTTTTTTTGTTTTGTTTTGTTTTGTTTTGTTTTGACAGGCAGATTGGACAGTGAGAGAGACAGAGAGAAAGCTCTTCCTTTTCCATTGGTTCACCCTCTAGTGGCCGGCGCACCGCGCTGATCTGAAGCCAGGAGCCAGGTGCTTCTCCTGGTCTCCCATGCAGGTGCAGGGCCCAAGGATTTGGGCCATCCTCCACTGTACTCCTGGGCCATAGCAAAGAGCTGGCCTGGAAGAGGGGCAACTGGGACAGAATCCGGTGCCCTGACCAGGACTAGAACCTGGGGTGTTGGTGTCGCAGGTGGAAGATTAGCCTAATGAGTCATGGCGCCAGCCTAGGTAGGTATTCTTATATCTGGTAGTTGCCATGTCAAGGCAATTTCATCATGTGGTAATTGCCTGATGTTGCAAGCTCAGACAGTTGAATATCTAGTTTGCAAATGTATTGGTAAAAAGACAACTGTCACCGGGGCCAGCCCTGTGGTGCAGTGGGTTAAAGCCCTGGCCTGAAGCGCCAGCATTCCATGTAGGCACCAGTTCTAGTCCCGGCTACTCTTCTTCTGATCCAGCTCTCTGCTATGCCCTGTGAAAGCAGTAGAAGATGGCCCAAGTGCTTGGGCCCCTGCACCCACGTGGGAGACCTGGAAGAAGCTCCTGGCTCCTGGCTTCAGATCGGCACAGCTCCAGCAGTTGCAGCCACCTGGGGAGTGAACCAGCGGATGGAAGACCTCTCTGTTTGTCTCTACCTCTCTGTGTTTCAAATAAATAAAATAAATCTTTAAAAAAAGGACAACAATATCCATACAAATTATGAAAGATTAATGCATATGCTTACATTAATTAAATGTATTATCTCAGAAGATCCAAAATAGATAGCACCAAATTAGTTATTTTTATGAACCCAAAGAGGAAAGAGATAAAGTCTAAAGCATAGGGCAGGGTTTTGAGGTCAGCCTTGTGAGATAGAGGGTCTTTGACAGACAAGGCTTAAGAACATCCCAAGAGCTCCTGGAAGAAAAAAAGAAACCTTGGAAAGAAAAAGATATCAAAATCAGCCTCCTTATTCCAGAGTTTCTTAGGGTAGCTGCTGACTATAGGGAACATCTTGTGAATGAGATGGTGTTAGATTCTGTCCCAAAATGGAGAGCCCTGAAATTGAAATCCACAAAGAGAAAAATCACATGAATTAAAGCTTCCGTAGTCTATCTTTAAACAGAATTTTTTTTGGGGGGGGGAGGGGGAGGAAGATCTATTTTAAACAAGCATTTATAAAAGCATCCTTTTCCTGGCATGATTATTATGTGCTTCGTGTTGGCAGGAAGACTTCATTTCCAGTGATATTTTCCAATTGTTAAAATATAAAAAAAGTCCCTGCCGCTTTCTTTGCAATCCATAATTTTATATTTTTAATTTAGATAACTCAAGTGTCTCAAAGCAGAAATAAACTGCATATTCATGAGCCCTGATTTGCTGTAATCATTATTTCTGAAGCTGTGCATCAGTGAAGACTCCAAGTACTTGAGTCCTTGTTCTCAGGCAATTATATCAGATTGGCTTGGAACTGAGGGAGCCTGGAGACCTGGCATCTTCATTTTCTCTTTGAAAGATTCCATTGGTCTATCTGAGGTCAACCTTCCTTGCTCCCAAACAGGGCTGTTAATTAGTTGCTTCAACATTGGCAGTAGGGATAAAAGTCTATTCAACATGTTAACTATAGAATTGTTGCCTTTTTATCAATCAGCATTTGGTCATAGAAAGTAAAAGGAAAACTAAAACACAAAAACATACATCACAATGAGCTGAGCAAAGAAAGGACATTTGAAAATATATGTCAACAATATTTTGTACATATGAAAACTATGGATGCAGTATTAAAAATTAAAACATAAGGGTAAAAATAAAATCTTAGGTACTGAAAACACTGAACTGCATGTATCTTCATGTCAAAACCTGGATTCTCTTAATGGAAATAACCCAGGTTTATAATTCTAAGAAATGGGACTTTGAATATCAGCTCTGTTCCTTATCAGCTGTCTAAGTTACTTAACCTCTTTATATTTTACTTTCTTCATCAGGACTGATAACCTCTTCTATGAAAGAGGATGATCACACTTTCCTCAAAAGGACTGGAAGATCTGAATGAGGCCCAAGGACCTCAGTATCAATAGTATGGTATTGCTTGTATGGCAATTTATCCATACTGGATAAATAGCTGCTCTGTTATGAAAAATCTCACTGCTCCCTTATGCAACCATCCCAGACTTTTCTTTTCTTCTTTTTTTTCACTTTATTTTATGTATTTATTTTATTTATTTTTTAATTAGTAAATACAAATTTCCAAAGTACAATTTATGGATTACAATGGCTTCTCCCCCCTCCCATAATTTCCCTCCCACTCACACCCCTACCATCTCCCGCTCCCTCTCCCATTCCATTCACATCAAGATTCATTTTCAATTCTCTTTATATACAGAAGATTGATTTAGTATATATTAAGTAAAGATTTCCTCAGTTTGCACCCACACAGAAAAACAGAGTGTAAAATATTCTTTCAGTACTAGTTATAGCATTACTTCATTGGACAACACATTAAGGACCGATCCCACATGAGATGAAAGTACACATGACTCCTGTTGTTGACTTAACAATTTGAAACTCTTGTTTATGGCGTCAGTAATCTCCCTAAGCTCTAGTCATGAGTTGCCAAGGCTATGCAAGTGTTTGAGTTCGCCGACTTCGATCTTATTCCAACAGGGTATAGTCAAAGTGGAAGTTCTTTCCTTCCTTCAGAGAAAGGTACCTCCTTCTTTGATGGCCCCATTCTTTCCACTGGGATCTCACTCGTGGAGATCTTTCATTTAGGTCTTTTTTTTTTCCAGAGTGTCTTGGCTTTCCATGCCTAAAATACTCTCATGGGCCCTTCAGCCAGATCTGAATGCCTTAAGGGCTGATTCTGAGGCCAGAGTGCTGTTTAGGACATCTGCCATTCTATGAGTCTGCTGAGTATCCCGCTTCCCAGGATGGATCGTTCTCTCCCTTTTTGATTCTATCCGTTAGTATTATCAGACACTAGTCTTGTTTATGTGATCCCTTTGACTCTTAGACCTATCAGTGTGATCAATTGTGAACTGAAGATGATCACCTGGACTAGTGAGATGGCATTGGTACATGCCACCTTGATGGGATTGTATTGGAATCCCCTGGCACGTTTCTAACTCCACCATTTGGGGCAAGTCCGATTGGGCATGGCCCAAATTGTACATCTCCTCCCTCTCTTTTTCCCACCCTTATATTTAACAGGGATCACTTTTCAGTTAGAATTTAAACACCTAAGAATAATTGTGTGTTAATTACAGAGTTCAACCACTAGTACTAGAACAAAACAAAACAAAAAATACTAAAATAGATAAAGTATTACATTATACATCAACAGTCAGGACAAGAGCTGATCATGTCACTGTTTCTCATAGTGTCATTTCACTTCAACAGGTTTCCCCTTTGGTGCACAGTTAGTTGTCGCCGATCACGGAAAACAAACGATATTTGTCTCTTTGGGACTGGCTTAATTAACTCAGCATGATGTTTTCCAGATTCCTCCATCTTGTTGCAAATGACCAGATTTCATTGTTTTTGACTGCTGCATAGTATTCCATAGAGCACATGTCCCATAATTTCTTTATCCAGTCTACTGTTGATGGGCATTTGGGTTGGTTCCAGGTCTTAGCTATTGTGAATTGAGCTACAATAAACATTAAGGTGCAGATGGCTTTTTTATTTGCCAAATTAAGTTCCTTTGGGTAAATTCCAAGGAGTGGGATGGCTGGGTTGTATGGTAGGGTTATGTTCAGGTTTCTGAGGAATCTCCAGACTGACTTCCATAGTGGCTTAACCAGTTTGCATTCCCACCAACAGTGGGTTAGTGTCCCTTTTTCCCCACATCCTCTCCAGCATCTATTGTTGGTAGATTTCTGAATGTGAGCCATTCTAACCGGGGTGAGGTGAAACTTCATTGTGGTTTTGATTTGCATTTCCCTGATGGCTAGTGATCTTGAACATTTTTTCATGTGTCTGTTGGCCATTGGATTTCCTCTTTTGAAAAATATCTATTGAGGTCCTTGGCCCATCTTTTAAGTGGGTTGTTTGTTTTGATGTTGTGGAGTTTCTTGATTTCTTTGTAGATTCTGGTTATCAACCCTTTATCTGTTGCGTAGTTTGCAAATATTTTTTCCCATTCTGTCGGTTGCCTCTTCACTCCCCTGACTGTTTCTTTTGCAGTACAGAAACTTCTCAATTTGATGCAATCCCAATAGTTAATTTTGGCTTTGACTGCCTGCACCTCAAGGGTCTTTTTCTAGGAAGTCTTTGCCGGTACCAATATCTTGCAGGGTTTCCCCAATGCTTTCTAATAATTTCATGGTGTCAGATTGTAGATTTAAGTCTTTAATCCATGTTGAGTGGATTTTTGTGTAAGGTGAAAGGTAGGGGTCCCGCTTCATGATTCTGCATGTGGAAATCCAATTTCCCCAGCACCATTTATTGAATAGACTGTCCTTATTCCAGGGATTGGTTTTAGATCCTTGATCAAATATAAGTTGGCTGTAGATGTTTGGATTGATTTCTGGTGTTTCTATTCTGTTCCATTGGTCTATCCATCTGTTTCTGTACCAGTACCATACTATTTTGATCACAACTGCCCTGTAGTATGTCCTGAAATCTGGTATTGTGATGCCTCCGGCTTTGTTTTTGTTGTACAAGATTGCTTTAGCTATTCGAGGTCTCCTGTGTCTCCATATGAATTTCAGCATCATTTTTTACAGATCTTGGGTTTTTCATAAATTGCTTTGATTGTATTGAGGAATGTTCCTTTCATAACCAGTTTGCTTAGAGTTTTCATCATGAAAGGGTGTTGTATTTTATCAAATGCTTTCTCTGCATTTATTGAGATAATAATATGGTTTTTCTTCTGCAGTCTGTTAATGTGGTGTATCACGTTGATTGTTTTGCAAACATTGAACCATCCCTGCATACCAGGGATAAATCCCACTTGGTCTGGGTGGATGATCTTTCTGATGTGTTGTTGCATTCTATTGGCCAGAATTTTATTGAGGATTTTTGCACCTATGTTTATCAGGGATATTGGTCTGTAATTCTCTTTCAATGCTGCATCTTTTTCCAGCTTTGGAATTAAGGTGATGCTGGCTTCATAGAAAGAATTTGGGAGGATTCCCTCTTTTTCGATTATTTTGAATAGAATTGGAGTTAGTTCTTCTTTAAATGTCTGGTAGAATTCAGCGGTGAATCCATCTGTTCCTGGGCTTTTCTTTGTTGGAGGGCCTTTATTACTGTTTCAATTTCTGTGTCAGTTATGGGTCTGTTTAGGTTTCTATGTCTTCCTGGCTCAATTTAGGTAGGTTGCATGTGTCCAGGAATCTATCCATTTCTGATAGATTTCCCTGTTTGCTGGCATACAAGTCCTTGTAGTAATTCCTGATGATTCTTCTTATTTCGGTGGTGTCTGTTGTAATGTTTCCTTTTTCATCTCTGATTTTATTGATTTGGGTCTTTTCTCTTCTTTTTTTAGTTAGTTGGGCCAATGGGGTGTCAATTTTGTTAATTTTTTCAAAAAACCAGCTCCTTGTTTGGCTGATTTTTTGTAATTTTTTTTATTCAATCCTGTTGAATTCTTCTCTGATTTTAATTATTTCTCTTCTACTAGATTTGGGTCTGATTTGCTGCAGATTTGCTAGATCCTTGAGATGACTTGAAAGCTCATCTATTTGGTGCCTTTCCAATTTCTTGATGTAGGCACCTACTGATATAAACTTTCCTCTTAACACTGCTTTTGTTGTATCCCATAGGTTTTGGTATGTTGTTATCCTCATTTACTTCCAGAAAGTTTTTGATTTCTCTTTTGATTTCTTCTAAGACCCATTGTTCATTCAGGAGCATGTTGTTCAATCTCCATGTGTTTGCATATGCTCTAGGGATTCCTGAGTTGCTAATTTCCAACTTCATTCCTTTATGGTCTGAGAAGCTGCATGGTATGATTCTAATTCTTTTGAATTTGCTGAGACTTGCTTTATGGCCTAGTATGTGGTCAATCCTAGAGAAGGTTCCATGTACTGCTGAGAAGAATGTAAATGCTTTATGTGTAAGATGAAAAGTTCTGTAGATATCTGTTAGATCCATTTGGCCTATAGTGTCGTTTAAATCTACTGTCTCCTTGTTGATCTTCTGTCCTGTTGATCTGTCTATTTCTGAGAGTGGAGTGTTGAAGTCCCCCAGTACTATCGTATTGGAGCCTAAGTCTCCCTTTAAGTCCCTTAACAAATCTTTTAAACAAACCGGTGCCCTGTCATTAGGTGCATATACATTGATAATCATTATATCTTCCTGTTGAATGGATCCCTTAATCATTATATAGTGCCCCTCTTTGTCTCTCCTAACAGTTTTTGTGGTAAAGTTTATGTTGTCCGATATTAAGATGGCTACGCCTGCTCTTTTTTCATTTCTGTTGGCATGGTATATATTTTTCCAGCCTTTCACTTTCAGTCTGTATGCATCATTCTTGGAAAGATGTGTTTCTTGTAAGCAGCAAATAGATGGGTTTTGTTCCTTAACCCAATCAGCCAATCTGTGTCTTTTAACTGGACAGTTCAGGCCATTAACATTCAATGTGACTATTGAGAAGGAGTAATTTTGCCCTGCCATTTGCCAAAGATATTTTCTAATATATGCTTTGAATTCCCTGTGATCTTTTGCCTTGAAGTTTCCTTCCTTTACCTTCTTTCATATTGATGACCATGTTTCTGTGTTTCTGTGTGTAACACATCTTTAAGCAGGGCTGGACGAGTGATGACAAATTCTTTCAATTTCTGTTTGCTGTGAAAGGTCTTTATTTCACCTTCATTCACAAATGAGAGCTTTGCAGGATATAATATTCTGGGCTGGCAGTTTTTCCCTCTTAGTACCTGGGCTATGTCTCACCATTCCCTCCTAGCTTGTAGGGTTTCTGATGGGAAGTCTGCTGTGAGTCTAATTGGAGATCCTCTAAGAGTAATCTGACGTTTCTCTCTTGCACCTTTTAGAATCTTTTTTTTATGTTTCACTGTGGTGAGTTTAATTACAATGTGTCGTGGTGAGGATCTCTTTTGGTCATATTTACTAGGGGTTCTATGAGCTTCCTGTACTAGGATGTCTCTGTCCTCCAAACCTGGGAAGTTCTCTGCTAGTATCTCACTAAAAAGGCCTTCTAATCCTTTCTCTCTCTCCATACCTTCAGGAACTCCTAGAACCCGAATGTTGGGTTTTTTAATAGTATCCTGTAGATTCCCAACAATATTTTTTAGATTTCTAATTTCCTCTTCTTTTCGTTGGTTTGACTGTATACTTTCCTGTGCTCTGTCTTCTAAGTCCGATATTCTCTCTTCTGCTTCACCCATTCTGTTTTTAAGGCTCTCTAATGTGTTTGTCATTTGATCTGTTGATTTCTTCATTTCATTTTGATTTCTCTTCACTATCACACTTTCCTGTTCTACTAGTTTCTGTGTTTCATTTTGATTCCTCCTTAAGATTTCATTTTCTCGAAGGAGATTTTCTATCCTGTCCAGTAAGGAATTCCGTACCTCAAGCATTTGTTTTTGAAAACTTCTAATTGTTCTTATCATAAATTTTTTGGAATCCGTATCTTGCATTTCTTCCATCTCATCATTTTCATAATCTTGGCTTGGGGTGTCTTGTTCATTTGAGGGTGTCAAAATGTCTTCCTTGTTCTTGTTTCCTCGGTTTTTGCTTTTGTTGCTTGGCATTGTGGAGATATCTTTGGATTCTTCTGCCCTCGCTGTGGTGTTTTTTCTTGTTATACTATGACGGTATTAAGTGGACTGTCTGCTTTTGATGGAGCCTTAGAGGCTTGAGATGGGTGTGGCCTGAGAGCTCTGTTTGGTTCCTCAGGGTTAAGGTTGTGTCAAAGGTGACACTCCCTGGTTAGGCATGGTAAATCTCTCTCTTTCTTTCTTTTTTTTTGATTCAAAGGGGAAGTAATTCCACACAGCTGAACGGAATTGGAGGCAGTTAGCAGGCAAATGATATACCCACAGGAGCCAGAGATCGGAAGCTCTTTCCCAAGGACCACACAGGGAATCTCTGCTGCCTTCAGCGTGGGCTCCAATTCTCCTGCAGTCTCCCACTGGGTTGCCAAGGTTACCGAATTGTAGCATCTCTGGAGCATACTCACATGAATTCCGTGAGTTCCCTCCCCTACCATCTCTTTTTCCACAGTCTCAGTTCATTAGCACCACACATTCACTAGGTCCTAATCTCCTGTTATTTCACACACACACGCCCCCAGAGTCAGGTTTTTCTGCTAGGCTGAGGGCCAGTGCAGACCTGAGGTCACCCTGCTTATGACGTATGTCCAAAATGGCGCCTGCTCTTTGTCTTGCTCACCTTTGAGAGGTGAGCGGAGAGAGAGAAACTAGTGTCCATATCGGTCACTTTTTTTTTCTCTCTCTCTCTTCTAGTTAGCCTGGTGAACTTTTCCCCATGGGGTTTCAAGCCTTGTTCCCTCTAGTCTCCTCTTTCCACTTGCCCGCAGGTGTCTCGGGCTATTGAGGTTCGGCTCACCTCGCGTTCCAGTGCTGGTGTGTTGATTCTGCCGCTGGTGTCCCAAACTGTGGGCTCCCATGCTCTCCACGCAGGTCCACTGTGAATCACTAGTTCCAAAAGAGTTTCCTCTGCTGTTTCTTCCCCTATTCTTCCTTGAACCTGCAATATCTCCACTTTTATTAAACTGTCTCTTCCCAGACTATCAGTGTGCTCCCTTCCTATTCCACCATCTTGCCGCTCTCCAATCATCCCAGACTTTAACAAGTATCCAATTTAGAAGGTTTTTCCAAAAAGATAGTAGCAGAAGAGACCTCTAAGGATCATCTATTCACTTTTTTAAGCACAAAAACCAGGGCACATACTGCAGCTCTGCCATTTACAGGACCTAGAATGTTGGTCTCACTAACCACCAGTTATTTCACCTCAAAAGTGAGGGTTAGATAATACCTACATTTTTGGGTGCTTTTCAGAATTCAAAGATATAAATGTGTGAAAGACTTAGCAAAGTAGCTGGAAAAAGTAGTAGATCAACCAATGATATGATAGATCTATTCTGACCTTCCTATTTCCCAAAGAAAATACCAGTAAGAGCAAACAAAGAACATTTGGGAATCACTTCCTTCTTTCTACAATTATTTGCCAATAGGTATGTGGCTATATTGTTTAATTCCAAAATCAGGTCCAGTCAACAACTAGCTTCTACACAAGACCTTCATTTTTCAGATAATGCTAGTTGAAGCACACAAAATCGAAGTCCCCTCCAGAGGTCACACAGCAGAAGAAATTGAAGATTTCAAGACTATGAGGTCAAAAATAATTGTGTGTCTTGGGGCAACTCCTCAGCTTCTTTGAGTGGCTCATTTATCTTTAAAAATCCAACTGTCCGTGTCTTTAAAGAAAAAAGATACTACCGTCTGTTTATTCATGTAAGTTTAATTTGACATATTATCAGCATACATAAAACTATGGGACATTTATCCATTAATTTATAGAATTAATGTTTACTAAGTAAATAAACTTTTCTGTCTTGACAGCAAGGACTATGCCTTGATATTCTTTGTATCCTTAAAAGTACTTATCAAAATGCCTCCTAATAAGCACTCAGTAAGTAAATGATGACAAATTGTCTTAGTTTTTTTGGGTCCCCTACATTCCCCTGACTCCTTCCTCACCACTGTTTAACGAAGTGAGAGATGCTCCTTCCCACCTTACTAACTGGCTGACTCATTCTCTTCTTTGGGTGCTTGACTTACAGGCCACTTCCTCACAGAGAACATCCCCATCACCTTTTTGAAAACTCCAGCCGTTTACTATCTCACACCCCTGAAGGTTCTTTAACTATGGCCATCACAATTTGAGTGACCAAGTGGTATGTTCTACATAAGCTCTGTAGGAAAGGAACTTAACAAACTCGCTCACTATTACATGCCAAGCATGTGCCAGCAACTTAAAAAGGTTCAACAAATACCCATTAGAAAAGTGAGCAAAGGCATGCAAAGCAGAAACCAGACTGAATTTTTGATCTAGGAATATATGAGCCACTTCCAACTTGCCTTCTGTTAAAATTAGAAAATATGGACTCAGTATACTAGGTTTTCTCCATTACTTAAAAAATTAATCCATCAATCAAATTCATTCTAGGATGTGAAATGATCATGATGGTGGGTTCTAAAGGCTTTATTCCCTGACTTGAGACTTTGGCTTGATCCCAGGTAATGGTTAACACCCCTAAAATCAAGATTGGTTATTGTTTGGGGATTTTGCATTTCTTTTGAAAACTGAACCTTACCTGCTACTCAAGAGATCAGTACTTATGCTTTAGTTTTTTTCTTGTTTATTACAGACAAAGAGCAATCAATTCCCAAGACAATGATTAAAACAGTGTTTTTTTTTTCTCTCTACTAATCTTTCTATATAACTGAATAAGAGCTGACAGGCCATTACAGCAGTGCAGTACCTTGCTGACAATATTGACTGAAAACAACTAACATGCTTATTCTCTGTTGACTTAATGATGAGACAGGCACAAATAGAGCTTGCTGTCTGAGCTTTAAGTCCTTAATCCTGTCATAGTGTTTAACCCCTACCAAAGTGGTCATGTAGAAAGAGATATCAAGCTAAAAATAAAAGACTGTCCAGAGATATTTTGAGGTTACCACGATGCCAGCATCACTCTTATACCCAGTTTTCTCCCTTGACTCATGTCATTCACATGAAAATGCACCCCAAATCCATCTTTAAAAATAGTTTTGACTGTAAAAAATCCTTAAACAAGTTAAAAATTTTGTTTGTTAAATTATATGGCTTTTCTTCATACATTTAATTTATATAGGTAATCATCCCAAGTAAATTCATTTTGGTGCAAACAAATTTCAAATCAATGCATAGCTTTTTTATAATACACATTTTCCATGAGTTTTTAAAAACATCTCTATTTTGACCAAAATAAACATCTTCAATTCCATTTTTCCATGAACTTTTTAAAGTATTTTCATACTTAGGAATCTTAGTGGTAAGAAAATTAATCTAAAAGCTAGTTTTTAAATTGAATAAAAATTTTAGGCCTAATAAACTTAAAAATTATTAAACTTGACAAAGGATTGTGTTTTGTGAGTATTTAACAGTTATTTCACTTTGATATTTTAATGTTTTATTTCATTTTTGAGCCAAGTAAAATGTTTTCAGATCTCAAAGCAGCCCTTTAAAAAGCCCTAAGACCCTAATCTCTTCTAGCAGTGGCTAGCAGATAAATCAGTCCCACATGTGCTTAATCCTTGCAAAAGTCAGATTTAGAACTAATCATTTTCAATAGATAATCGTTCTCTCTCATAAAATTGCTGGTGGATATTCCTAAAATAAAATAAGGTGCACATTTATGAGGTGGAGAAATGAGCAGGCTCTTGACCCCCATCAGAGAAAGACTTAAGAGAAATGACAAATTTCTGATAGTCCTAAATTCAGAGTCTACCAAATGGATACTCAAATATTTTTGCCCATGTGAGTTTATATTAAAAATATTGGTGCAGTAACATCCTCAGTTCTTCCATCTATACCAAAAACCCATACATCTTCATTTGGCAGTAAAAGTGTTTACATTAAAATATTTCACCCTGGATTTATGATTCTTTTGTGTATATTGGGAAACTTCTGATATGCTAGAAACTCTTTGCAAAAGTTATATTTGGTTTTAAAGAAATAGTATGGGCACAAAACATTCTGTCACATATACATTGAAAGAGTTTCTATTCACCAATAATATTTTCTAAGAAAGCATGTGTGGGGTGCAAATGAGAATATGATACAATCCAGGACAAAATATTCTTATTCCCTAATAGTTCAGTATTAGCATTTGCTGTAATTTAAAACTGTTTTAAAATCACATTGGTGATTAGGTAATTTTCCTCTTCAGCTCTCCAATTTTTCTGAAGCTCATCTCTTGAATTGAGTGCATTAATATTAAAGTTTGCAAAATAGCAACCTTGGAAAAATGTATGCTCTGACTTTTCCCTTTCAGAAGTGACATCATCAGTGGCAGCAGTTTCTGATGCCCAATCAACTGAAAAGCAATGATAATAACTAATACTTACTATCTGTAATATGCCAACATTATACCAAGCACTTCACATACATTACCTCATTTAACATCCATAGCAACACTATGAGACTGATATTATTATCTCCGTTCTGTAGATAAGGGAACTGAGAGAAAATTTAAGTAAACTATACAAAGTCTTAGCGCTGAAAAAGCACAATTAGAATTGAAAGCAAGGCCATCTGATCCCAGAGCTCAAATACTTAACTAGCTTTTTCTTTAACAGATAGTTTAATGCAGTTGATTATTTAATAGGCATAAGCAAAATCCCAGATGTTGATGGATTTTTTTTTATTATTTTTTGGCTAGATCACCAATCTTAATTTTTTAAGATGTATTTATTTATTTGAAAGGCATAGATACAGAGAGAGAAGAAGAGAGAGAGACCTTCCATCTGCAAGTTCACTCTCCTAATGGCCGCAGTGACTGAGGCTGGGCCAGTCTGAAGCCAGAAGCCGAGAGCTACTTCTGTGTCTCCTATGTGGATGCTGAGGCCCAAGCACTTGGGCCGTCTTCTGCTGTTTTCCCAGGAACATAGCAGGGAGCTGGATAGGAAGTGGAGCAGCTGGGCACAAACTGACACCAGTGTAGGATGCCAACCCCACAGGCGGAGGCTTAACCTTCTATGATAACAAAAATGCTAGAGCCCGAACTCCCAACACCGAGCTGCTTATTACTGTCAATTATTCAAAATAATTTAACTGGTAGCAATTGCAGATAAAACCATTCTAGGTATGGGTGGGGAGCCTGGTGATCCTCACATCCATAGCACCAATTTAATAGATGTACTCTGAGAAAACTACAGATGTTTATCTTCAAAGTAAATATTGATTGACCTGTTTTTAACTTTTGAAAAAAAGATGTAGAAAGAATAAAAGGGTAAGCTGAGCTGAAAACATGATCAAGGAGGAGAGGATCAGAAGGAAAGGAAAAATAATGATCTCCACTGTTCTGTGCTCATTGGTTTTAAAATTTTACAATCAGCTCATCCATATATGCATTTGAATAACTTCACTTTAATTGAGTGACTTGTCAGGGAAATTGATGGCCATAGAACTGAGACTATCCCTTCCCACACTTTAAAAAAAAAAATCTGCAGTTTCTTCTTGAAGCTTTCTTTTGGATCTCCATTAAATACAAGCAAGCTACTCCTCCATTTGTGACACCATAAAAATACCTAAGACTGGGTTGTTTACAAACAGCTGAAATTTATTTTCTCACAGTTCTGGGAACTGAGAAGTCCAAAATTAAGTGCCCAGTAGGCTGGGCTGTTTGGTGAGGGCTGTTCTCTGCTTCCAATATGAGACCTTGTTACTGTGTCCTTTGAGAGAAAAGAAACACTGTGCCTTCACATGGTGAAAGGTGGCCTGGAAAGCAAGCTGGACTCTACACGAAGCCTCTTACAACAGGGCTTAATCCTTCCCAGGGTGGAGGGGCTCTCATTTCCTAACCACCACTTAAAGGTCAGACCTATTAATACCATCATGTTGGCTACTACATTTCCATACGTGGATTTGGGAGAGGATACATTCACACCACAACACACAGGAAACAGAAAAATCAACAAAATTCAGTACAGATCCTCATTTACTTTCTTATATGGTAGAATATCTCCCCCAGCCCTCTGTCTCTCTCCCTCTCTCTCTCTCTTCCTCCCTCCCTCCATTTCTCTCCCTCTCTCTCTCTCTCCCTCTCACTCATTCTCTCTCTCCCACAAATATTACCTTTATTCACTTCAAAATTTTAGGCTAACCTTTGCTAGTTATGGGTTTTTATGTTCCTAATATTTATTCATTTTTACATTCTCATCAAGCTTTATTGAGTACAGTTACATCCCAGGTACTTTGAAAAATACCAAGTACAGAAGATGAATAATCTATTATTGCTGTTGGATTTTTTTTGGAAACTTCTTTAATTAAGGGGGGGTTCTAATTTTTTAAAAAAGGGAAATTTTTAAGCATTTATGTGCTCTAAATTGCTTTAAATTGCATGATTTCTATTTATTCCCTGATTTGGCCATCACAAGAATCTCGTGACATAGGTACTATTTTGTTTTCATTTTCCAATTGAGATAACTGAAGCTTAGATAAACCGTGTAATTTATTCAGAATCAGAGATTTAGTGACAGAAGTACTACTACTATCACTAGTAGAAGTTCATATAAATTATGCATCTACAATATGCCAGTATTTACTCAAAGTACCTTTTATAGATTAACTTACTGACTCTTTACCACCATTTATTGACAAGGAAACAGCATAGAAATGTTAATTAAGTTCTCTAGAGTTACCCAAGCTGGAAGACAGTAGAACCAAAAGGCAAATGCCAGTGCTTTGATACAACTCATGTATTCCAATATGATCATGCCAAAATCCATATGGCTACTCAGTAAAAAAAAAAAAGTGAAAGACAATGCATGGTGACCATGATAATGATAATACATCAACCTTTCAGGTCAAGGAATAGAAATAAAGGAAGAGGACTTGAGAATCATGGTTTGTTTCAGTGATCAAACATAACATTTTCATATTTTCTGGTATCAATCTGTTATACTAAGGTTATAAAATTAAACAGAAAAACAGATTTCCACTGAAATTCAATTCCACCTCTAGTTTGCCCCCTATTTTTCCTCTGTGCAGTAAAGGAATAGATAACTTACAGTTATATATACAAAAGTATAGCAATACTTTTCAACTTTGAACAGTGTCTTCTCTAAGCTCCATGTCAGCAGAAATTAGGGCTATTTTACTGATCACTTTGTTTCAAAAACCACAATGGTTGGCACATAGCAGCCTCTCAATAAGTTGTCATTGGATCAGTGTTGAAAACATATATCTGAAAAAGCACTCTGGAGTGTTTCCATGGCTGGGACAAGGGTAAAGAAAGTGAGGCTCTGTGTTGCTATAAAATTAAAGGTGTGTTCAAAATCTCTTTTGGTTTTAGGTTCCAATATGGCGTAGTATTGCTCTGTTACTGATTCTGTTTTATATAAAAGTTTGCTCTTCATGGGTTATTTTGCATTAATTAATTTTAATTAATCACACATATTTTTCCTATCTGTTTTCTGCCATTTCCTGACTATTTTATCAAGTGCATGTTATAGAAAGTTTTCTAGGGGCCAGCACCATGGTGCAGTAGGTTAATCCTCCTCCTGTGGTGCCGGCATCCCAAATGCGCGCCTGTTCTAGTCCAGGCTGCTTCCCTTCCAATCCAGCTCCCTGCTACGGCCTGGAAAAGCAGTAGAAGATGGCTTAAGTCCTTGGGCCCCTGCACCCACGTGAGAGACCAGGAAGAAGCTCCTGGCTCCTAGCTTTGGATCGGTGCAGCCCCGGCCATTGCAGCCATTTGGGGAGTGAACCAATGGAAGCAATGGAAGGAAGACCTTTCTCTCTGTCTCTCCCTCTCACTGTCTGTGACTCTAACTCTCAAATAAAATAAATAAATAATAATAATAATAATAATAAAGCTTTCTGAAACTCAGTTTCCTCATTGGTAAATTAAGGAAATACTATTTAATTTATCGGATTGTTTAAAGGAGTGAATAACATAACGTATGTGTAATCCTTGGCTCAGTGCCTAGCATTTAATTGGCACTCAACAAATACATCTTCTCTCCTGTGCCAGGAAAAATGTTTATTAGGTCTTTTTTAAAGATTTATTTATTTATTTGATAGAGTTACACAGAGAGAGAAGGAGAGGCAGAGAGAGAGAGAGATCTTCCATCTGCTGGTTTACTCCCCAACTGGCCACAACAGCCGGAGCTGTGCCGATCTGAAGCCAGGAGTCAGGATCTGTCTCCAGGTGTTTAACACAGGTGAAGTGGCCCAAGGACTTGGGCCATCTTCCACTGCTTTCCCAGGCTACAGCAGAGAGATGAACCAGAATCAGAGTAGCTGTGACTCGAACCAGTGTCCATATGGGATGCCAGGACTGCAGGCAGCAGCTCCACCTGCCACACCACAATGCCAGCCCCTGTTAAGTTTTTTTAACATGGTTTATCAGTCAATTTAATTTTTCTTCCCTACAATCTGCCCTTACAGTATCTATCATTCAAACTGGCTACTTCTCAATAAGAGGCAGTATCCATATGATGACAAAATAATAGTTGATTCAGAAAAATCAGACAAGAAAAAAGGCAATCAAATGTTGTTTCTCAGGTGATTCACACCATTTATAGTTTACAACTTGTGATTTTACCAATGTATCTGATAGCCACAGGCAGATATGGTAGAAAATCTCTTCTCAGACCCACTGCATTAATCAAAATTACCCCATCTTCAAAACATCCTAACTAGGGGCCAGCACTGTGGTGTACAGGAAAGCAACATCTGCAATGCAGGCATCCCATAAGGGTGCCTGTTCCTGTCCCAGCTGCTCCAGTTCCAATCCAGCTCCCTGCTAAGGGCTGTGGAAAAAAAGCAGAAGATGGTCCAAGTACTTGGGCTGCTGCCACTCAGGTGGGAGACCTGGAAGAAGCTATTGACTCCTGGCTTCAGCCTTGGCCAGCCCTGGCAATTGCAGCCATCTAAGGAGGGAACCAGCAAATTAAAGACATCTCTCTCTCTCTCTCTCTCTCTCTCTCAAATGAATAAATAAAGCTTTTTTAAAAAAAAATCCTAACCAGAGGCCAGGGCATACTGAATTCTAGGGGCTTCTATAGGGCCTTCTGGAATATTCAGATTATTACTATCTGCTGCTCATCTGTATCTTGCTAAACATACTTAAAACTCAGTGAAAGGCATACAAGTAGCTGGGGGCGGGGGGAACTTGTGTTCCTGTATTCAAAGGTATATAAAAGGGTTTCACTTAACAAGATGGCAGAATAGGAAGGGAAATAATGGGATACATACACCATGGAATACTACACAGCAATAAAAAAAATAAAGAGAAAAGAAATTCTGTCATTTTCAAGAAAATGGAGGAAACTAGAAAACATTATACTTAGTGAAATAAGCCAGTCTCAAAAGTACAAATACCACATGTTCTCCCTGATCTATGATAACTAATAGGTCACCTAAAAGGTAATCTATGAAAGTGAAATTAACACTTCAAATGCAATGACTTTGAATAGCCCTTGTCTTGACTGTCAGGAACAGTTTGTTTTTTCATATAATTTGTTGAACACTTTACTTAGTACAGAGTTATTCTTTTGTATATAAAGTTAATTGAAAATAGATCTTAGTAAAAATAAGAATGGGAATAGGAGAGGAAGGAGGAAGAAGCGTGAGAGTGCAGGTGGGAGGGTGGGAAGTATCACTATGTTCCTAAAGTTGTATTTATGAAATGAATGAAGTTTTCTACCTTAAATTAAAGGTTTCTGGGGGAAAAAACTTAAAATGATATCTCTGCAAATAAAACCCATGGAACACCTAATGTTGGAATAGCCAGAATCATTATTTTAAAACCTTATGTATGGGGGTGCAGTGGTGTAGCAGGTAAAGCCACAACCTGCAGTGCCAGCATCCCATGTGGGCGCAAGTTCAAGTCCTGGCTGCTCCACTTCTGATCCAGCTCTCTGCTATGGCCTGGGAAAGCAGTAGAAGATGGCCCAAATCCTTGGGCCCCTGCACCCATATGGGAGACCCAGAATAAACTCCTGGCTCCTAGCTTCAAATCAACCCAACTGGGGCTAGTGCAGCCATTTGGGCAGTGAACCAGAGGATAGAAGATTTCTCTCTCTCTCTCTCTCTCTCTCTCTCTCTCTCTCTCTCTCTCTCTTCTCTCTCTCTCTCTCTCTCTCGTCGCTCCCTCTCTCCCTCTCTGTAACTCTGCTTTTCAAATAAATAAAAATGCTTTAAAAAAAAACAACCTTATGTATGATTCCTACCTTATCAGAAAACTTGGAGTTGCATATAGAAGTAATTTACTAAGATTTTAATGAACCTACCAATTCCAAAAACCATTTCTCAGGGGTTTAATGAGTGTGCCATTCTGGCAAAGTATGCTATAATCTGTGTTCCAGATTCAGTCTTTTCTTTCAGGTGGGTCCTCATGGGCTTATTGCTATACCCCTCTTACTCGGTTTTCTCCAATGTAATTTGAAGGGTGGTAACACTTATTTCGTGGGGGATGTTTTGAGAATCCAATGAAACAATTTTATGTAAAGCCCGGCACATGATCATTACCCTTCTCTGACTTGCAGCAGTGCCCCATGGGCTTAATTAAAGTGTTGGCTCTCTGCCGCTCAGTGAACAAAAAAAATCAAAACTTTGAGTGTCATAATTAATGGATGAGGTCCAAAAAAATAGAATGTCAAAACTGTGCAGAATAGAACTGACATCCTTTTCAAACTCCTAAGCTCATTTTCCCCCATAAATTTACTTTTGTGGCTGCTTGGAAAAATGGCACGAGGCTGCCATCTAGTGTTTGAATTAATGAAAACCAAACCCTTTGTATTTAAAAATGGGAGGTATGGGTCCTTCCAAAGGTGCCTCTGATTGAAACAGTCCCACATGCGTATGAACACACACACACACACACTCACACTAGAACTGACCAACAGCAAAGGGCCAAATTCCTTAATCACCACGAGAATGTCAATGATATTAACACATTCTTGCAGTCCTCCTTAATAGTATGCCCAGCCAGATTCTTGCTGTTTGCTGGTTTGGGTCTTCCACTCTGTCAAAACCTATTCTGATTAATTTACATTGTTATTTTATAAAAAAAAAATTCCTACAGCAAAGTCATTCCATGGATATTTGCATATTAATTTCATTTAGATTGTATTTTACTTTGTGTTTCATTATATTAAGTATTTAGTTGAAGATACAATTCCTTAAGGCAGTGTCTCTTCAAACTTAGATATCTGCTAGAATATCTTGGGGGAGTTTTTTAAAGCTTGGAGTACTCAGCAACAACACTACAGGGATTTCTAAGGATGTCCCAGATTTTGTGATGTTGATGGTCAGGGGATCACACTTTGGGAACTGGAGACTTCTCTGCTAAATCCTTCATCTAGGGACCATGAACAATGAGGCACACAGACAAGGAAGAGTGTGCATGCTGAAGAAAGTTTACTCAAAGAAGCAGAAAAGGCTCCCAGCAGCCAGCGGGGCCTGAACACCCTGCAAGAGGCCAACTGCCCTGCAAGGGGCTGCTTCTCAGAACTGCCTGGCTGGGTTTTTAAGAGTTTCTAAAGGAGGAAGTTCAACTAATCGGTCAAGGGGTATGCTAATGAGATAATCTGTGCAAACCAATCAGGGAGTCAGCAGAGAGTGAATGTGATTGATTTGGCCATAGAGAAGTTAGAAGTCTGCTTTGATGGTGGGCGGGATGTTCCCCAGATGCAACATCTAAAGATTACATTACATTTTATGTGTTTCTCTGCTCTCTCCAGGCTCCTAGAGCTTTCACTATGTATGTTTCTTCCCTTCCTTTCCAGGGGCCCCTGGAGTCACTATCATTAAGAACTAGAGTCATACTAAAGGGTACCTGGATGTTACCATAGCCAGCAAACACAGAAATAAGGGAATTATCTTGACTTTTGTGGTTTAAGATGGTGGAGTACGGAGGGCATTTATTGCTCTAGTCTAGAAGACAGTTTAAAAAATGTGGAGAGAGTGCAGTCTCAGGAAAGAGTTAGGGAGAAAACTGGAGAGAAAATGCCATGCAAATTAGCCATACATTATGGACCTACATGGAAGGTATGGGCGTTTACAACTCAGGACCCTACCAGATGAGAGCCTCTGCACCAGCTTTGGAGAGTGAGGTGAGATCAGTCTGCAGCAGCCCAAGCCACTGGTGATAAAGTTGCAGGAAGAGCCTGGAGGGAATCCAGCTTGGAGCCCTGCGGAGGTTAGTGTACCTGGCAAACTAGAGGAGGAAAAAAAAAAAGAGAGTAATGTTGCTCTCTCCCCAATCATCCTGCAATGGCGTCCTGTAACAAGCCGATAGAGCAGGCGCCATTATGGATAATATAACAACTGCACCAGCTTGTGTCCATGCCCAGCAACCAGCCTAGTGGAGATGGCTGAGTAGGGTGAGGAGAACTGACATGGAGCTGGGTGGTGCTCAAGACTATGGGAGGTTTGTGTACTGGGACTGTGAAAACACTGAAGCTACATGGGAAGACTCAGGGTGTGGCTGGGACCTTGGGCGGTCACTGTAGGAGGCTGCACACACTCAGGCCTCCCAGATTCCCTGGTGAGGGACATTGCTGCAGAATCTGTGCTTACACCAAGGACAGCATAGATCCTTTCTGTGATTCTAATGGGTGCACAGATGAATATTATATCCACGGGGGCTAGCGCCCAGACACTGTCTCCTTTTAGGAGAGGAGGTGAGCTGAGTCTGCACCAACAGATCAGAACAAACCTCTGCTCTGATCTAAAAAAAAAAAAAAAAAAAAGATTTACCACGCTCAACCTGGGTTTCACCTTGGACACTCCCTTCCCTAGAGCACTAAATAGAGCTCGCTGGCCACATCCACCACATGACTCTAGGTATTCACTGAAAAAGTAGACAATTCACTAACCCACAGAGGCATAGTGCAAAGATAAAAGCTGCCACAGCAAAAACACACAGAAACCAATGAGTATCTCCACAAATGCCAAATAATAAATGCACCAATTCAAGAAACAAGAATAAGGAAAACGCCGGTGCCGCGGCTCAATAGGCTAATCCTCCGCCTGCGGCGCCAGCACATCGGGTTCTAGTCCCAGTCAGGGCGCCAGATTCTGTGCCGGTTGCCCCTCTTCCAGGCCAGCTCTCTGCTGTGGCCCAGGAGTGCAGTGGAGGATGGCCCAAGTGCTTGGGCCCTGCACCCCATGGGAGACCAAGAGAAGCACCTGGCTCCTGCCATTGGCTCAGCACGGTGCGCCGGTCACAGTGCACCGGCCGCAGCAGCCACTGGAGGGTGAACCAATGGCAAAAGGAAGACCTTTCTCTCTGTCTCTCTCTCTCTCACTGTCCACTCTGCCTGTCAAAAAAATAAATAAATAAATATAAGTAATAATAAGGAAAACAACATGATGCCCCTAAAAGAACACAACACTTCAAAACTAGATTGTGAAGATGAAGAGATTGAAGAAATGCCTCAAATGGAATTCAAAAATTAATCATAGGATTACTTAGAAATAACCAGAAGCAAATGCACAAACGAATGAAATCCGTACACGACATGAAAGAAAATTTCTCCCACGAAATTGAGATCATAAAGAGAAAGCAAAATGAAATGTGGAAACGAAGAATTCAATAGAAAAAAATTAAAAATGAGGTGGAAAACCTTAAAAGAATCGGTGAAACAGAAGAAGGAATATCTGACTTAAAGACAAATCACAGGAAATTATATAGTCAGATCAAAAACAAGAAGAAATTAGAAAACTAAAAAACACTGATGGGAATCTACAGGATACAATCAAATGACCCAACATATGAGGCTTAAGAGTTCCTAAGGGTGTGGAAAGATAGAAGAGATTAGAAGGCTTTTTTAGTGAAATAATCAAAGAAAACACCCCTAATTTGGAGAAAGAAAGGGATGTCCAAGTACACGAAGTACATAGAACTCCTAATAGACATGATCAGCGAAGATCTGCACCATGAAACATTGTAGTCATTGTAGTCAAACTGCTCTCTGTTAAACATAAAGAAAAGACTCTAAAAATGTGCATGAAAGAAACACTAGATTACTTTCAGAAGATCTCCAAGTAGACTCAAAGCAGACTTCTCATCAGAAACCCTACAGGCTAGGAGAGAACAGCAAGATACAGTCCAAGATACAGTCCAAGATACAGAAAAACACCGTCAAACCAGAAAAGCATACCTTGCACATCTATCATTTATGAATGAAGGGCAAATAAAAACCTTCCTTAACAAACAGAAATTGAAAGAATTTGTCACCACTCATCCAGCTTTACAAAATATGCTTAAAGATGTGCTGCACACAAAAATACAGAAACATGGACATCACATGAAAGAAGGGGAAGGCAGAAAATCACCCAGTAAAAGTACAAAGCAAATCCAAAGTAAACAATAGGAATATTTATCAAACAGTGGCAGGGCAATGTCATTACTCATCAATAGTCACCTTGAACATACATAGCCTCAATTCTCCAGTTAAAAGACACAGACTGGATGAATGGATTAAAAAACAAAACCTGCCTGTTTACTGCCTACAAGAAACACATCTCACCAACAAAGATGCATGAAATGAAAGTGAAAGGATAGAAAAAGATATTCCATGCTACAGAAACCAAAAAAGAGCTGATGTAGCCATACTAATATCAGACAAAACAGACCCTAACACAAAAACTGCTAAAAGAGACAAAGGGCACTATGTAATGATTAAGAGATAAATTCAATAGAAAGATGTAACTATTATAAAATTATGCACCAAATTACAGGGACCCTGGCTATTTAAAATATGTTAAGGATCAAAAGGGAGAAACAGACTCACATACAATAATAATGGGGGATTTCAATACCCCATTTTCAGCAATGGACAGATCAACTAGACAGAAAATCAGCAAGTAGACAGCAGAGTTAATTAACACTACAAACCAAATGGACCTAACAGATATCTACAGAACTTATCATCCAACAGTTTTCACCAGTGCATGGAATTTTCTCAAGAACAGATCACATGTTAGGCCATAAAATAACTCTCAGCAAATTCAAAAAACTTGAAATCATACCATGCATCTTCTCGAACCTCTATGGAATGAAGCTGGGAATCAGCAACTCAGGATTCTCCAGAACATATGCAAACGCATGGAGACTGAACAACATGCTCCTGAATGAACAGTGGGTCACAGAAAAAAAATCAAAGAGAAATCAAAAAATTATGGAAACAAATGAAGATGACAATACAATAAATCAAAACTTATGAGATGCAGAAAAATCAGGATTAAGAGGAAAGTTTTTAGAAATAAGTGTCTATAAAGAAATTAGAAAGGCACCAAATAAATGAGCTATCAATGCATCTCAATGACCCTGAAAAACAGCAAATCAAACCTAAACTAGTAGGAGAAAAGAAATATTTAAAATAAGAGAAAAAATAATTGAATAAAAAAATTACAAGATAGGTAAAATGAAGAGATGGTTTTTTGAAAAAATAAACAAAAATTGACACACCATTGGCACAACTAACCAAAAAAAGAGAGAGAATATCAAAATTAATAAAATTATAGATGAAAAAGGAAATGTAACAAGAGACACCACAGAATAAAAAGAATCATTAGAAATTACTACAAAGAGCTGTATGCCAAAAAAAAGGAGAAACCTACAAGAAATGGATAGATTCCTGGACACATGCAACCTACTTAAATTGAACCATGAATACACAGAAAACATAAACAGCCCCTTAACCAAGATGTAAATTGAATCAGTAATAAACTCTCTCAACAAAGAAAAGCCCAGAATTGGATGGCTTCACTGAGGAATTTTATCAGACATTTAAAGAAGAACTAACTAAAACTCTCCTCAAGATATTCAAAACAATTGATACGGAAGGAATTCTCCCAAACTCCTTCTGTGAAGCCAGCATCACCTTAATTCTTAAACCTGAAAAAGATAAAACAGAGAAAGAGAACTACAGACTGATTTCCCTGATGAACATAGATGCAAAATTCTCAACAAAATTCTAGCCAATTGAATCCAATAACACATCCCAAAGATCATTCAGCAGAATGAGGTGGAATTTATCCCTGGTAAGCAAGGATGGTTCATACTTCACAAATCAATCAATGAGGTACATTACATTAACAAACTGAAGAACAGAAACCAAATGATTATCTCAATAGATGCAGAGAAAGCATTTGATAAAATAAAGCACCCTTTCATGATGAAAACTTTAAGCAAATGGGGTGTAGAAGGAATATTCCTCAACACAGTCAAGACAATTTATGACAAACCCCTGGACAGCGTCCTACTGAATGGGGAAAAGTTGGAAGCATTCCCTCTGAGATCTAGAATCAGACCACAATGCCCACTCTCATCGTTATTCAATATAGTCTTGGAAGTTTTAGCCAGAGCCATTAGGTAAGAAAAAGAAATCAAAGGGATACAAATTGGGAAGGAGGAAGTCAAACTATCCCTATTTGCAAATGACATGATTCTATATATAGGGGGTCCAAAAGACTCCACTAAGACACTATTAGAACTCATAGAAGAGTTTGGTAAACTAGCAAGTTATAAAATCAATACACAAAAATCAATAGCCTTTGTATACACAGAAAGTGTCACAGCTGAGAAAGAACTTCTAAGATCAATCCCATGCACAATAGCTACAAAAAAATCAAGTACCTTGTAATAATTTAACCAAGGATGTCAAAGATCTCTACAGTGAGAATTACAAAACATTAAAGAAAGAAAGAGACGAAAATACATAAAAATGGAAAAAAACTTCCATATTTATGGATGGGAAGAATCAATATCATCAAAGTACCCATACTTCCAAAAGCAATTTACAGATTTAATGTGATACTATTGAAAATACCAAGGACATTCTTCTCAGACATAGAAAAAATGATGCTGAAGTTCATATGGAAACACAGGCAACCAAGAATCTTATACAAAAAAAAAAAAAAAGCTGGAAGCACCAAAATACCAGATTTCAAGACACACTACAGGGCAGTTATAATCAAAACAGCCTGGTACTGGTACAAAAGCAGATGGATAGACCAATGGAACAAGTAGAAATGCCAGAAATCAATCAAAGCATCTACATCCAAACTATATATATATATATATATATATATATATATATATATTATTTTTAAGATTTATTTATTTGAAAGTCAGAGTCACACACAGAAAGTAGGAGAGGCAGAGAGAGAGAGAGAGAGACAGAGAGAGAGAGAGAGAGAGAGAGAGAGAGAGGTCTTCCATATGCTGGTTCACTCCCCAAATGGCTGCAACGGCCAGAGCTACACCCATCTGAAGCCAGGAGCCAGGAGCCTCCTCCAGGTCTCCCACATGGGTGCAGGGTCCCAAGGACTTGGCCACCTTATACTGCTTTCCCACACCATAGCAGAGAGCTGCATCAGAAGTGGAGCATCTGGGACATGAACTGGCGCCCATATAGGATGTTGGTACTGTAAGGCGGCCCTTTTACCCATTCACCACAATGCCGGCCCCAAACCTATTTTTTTAAAGCTTTATTTAGTTATTTGAAAGGCAGAGTTACAGAGAGGCAGAGGAGAGAGAGAGAGAGAGAGGTATCTTCCATCCGCTAGTTCACTCCCCAGATGGCTGCAATGGCCAGAGCTGTGCCGATCCAAAGCCAGGAGCTAGGAGCTTCTTCCAGATCTCTTACACAGGTGCACAGGCCCAAAGACTTGGGCCATCTTCTACTGCTTTCCCAGGCCATAGCAGAGAGCTGGATGTGAAGTGGAGCAGCGGCTCTTGAACCGATGCCCATAAGGGATGCCGGCACTGCAGGCAGAGGCTTTACCCACTATGCCACAGTGCTGCCCCCCAACCTGTATTTGTCAAAGGAGCTAAAACCAATCCCTGGAGTAAGAACAAACTCTTCAAAAAATGGTGCTGGGAAAACTGAATTTCCACATGCAGAAGTATGAAGCAAGACCCCCTACCTTGCACCTTACACAAAAATCCACTCAAAATAGATTAAAGACCTAAATCTATGACCCGATATCATCAAATTATTAGAGCACACTGGGGAAACCCTATAAGACATTGGCACAGGCAAAGATTCTTGGAAAGGACCTCAGAGGCACAGGGGTGGGAGGGCAGGTATGGTGGGAACAATCACTATATTCCTAAAGTTGTACTTAGGAATTGCATGAAGTTTGTATTCCTTAAATAAAAAGCTTTGGTTAAAAAAAAAAAAAGAAAAAGAAGAAATTATATTCCTCTTATCATTGCTATAGGTAAAGGAAAGGAAAGGAACACTTTAATACCAACTGCAACTCTGGATTCAATTTCTAGTAAACAAGTTATACCACCTGGAAGCTGCCTTTTTCCTAAGCCTCAGTCCAAACAGACTGAGACCTTCTGTCTCTGCCTCCCCTCCTACCTTCAGTCATCTTTACCACTACGTCGCAGTAAAAACAAATCAGACCCACATACACAGCATCAGAAATGCAGCCAGACAGTCCAAGGTATCATATTTGTACCAGAGGCATCTTGGGCTATTCTTTACCCAAAACAGACTCAATGCAGAAGAGAGAGAATGGATGATAATAACCACATCCAGTCCCCTAAATGCCATTGCCCTTCTCAAATCCATCAATACACACACACACATATATATATTTAAAAAGATATAGTCCACATAAGCATAATCTTCAGAGACTTTAGAGAAATGCATATGCAACAAACTTATCTTTAAATCCATTTTTCCACAAACTTTTTTAAGTTCTCTCATTTTTATCAATGCCCATTCACCGAAGGATTTTTTTCTTTTTACCTAAAACCAGCCATTTCATGTCTAGCATGCACTATGATATCCATGAAGTTGAATTCTAAGCTATGAATATGCTTTGTTATTGTAAAGAGCCTGTCATCTTCAATAGGATCCTGGAAACTACGAGATTGTTTGCTCATAGCATCTTTTAATGTAACAAATCTGTAAAACAAAATATTTAAATTGAAACATGATAAAAAATGTATTTTTTAAAATTTTTGTTTGTTTATTTGAGAACCAAAGAAATAGAGAGATTATAGTACTCCTATCTACTAGATCGCTCCCCAAATGCCCACAATGACAGAGACTAGACCAGGCAGAAGCCAGGAGCCTGGAACTCAGTCTAGGTCTTCTATATGGTGGGGGAAGGGGGGGAGTAGAATTACAAAGCCATCACCACTGCTGCCCAGGGTCTGAATTAGCAGGAGACTAGAGTCAGGAGCAGAACTGACAATCAGATCCAGGCAACACTGATGTGGGAAATGGATGTTTCAATAGCCAAATGGTGGCCCTCACCAAGGTATTTTTAACCCAAAGAACTCAGTCTACTTAGATTGAACCATATGATTTTCCTCAGCTGCATTTTCCTTGGTAGCTTCAGTGTGGTTTAATTACCTGTGGTTTAATTTGATACTGAGGATGGTCTTTCTCAACCTCCAGTCACAATGTCCCCATCATTCTACTCAGATCAACTCCCAGACAGTCTAAGGCCTTCATCAGTCTAGTATTGATCTCAGACAAATTGGTGTGGTACCCACATACCCCTGACCTTCCTTCTGTGAGAGCAGCCAGACAGCAGAGAAGTATTTGATCAGCTCAGCCTCAGAGCTGAAATGATAACCTGCACCTTGGCCCAGGATATGAAGAGAATATGTGATCCTCCAGACTTTGCTGGGCCCCGTGCTGGTCTCTGTGAGGTAGATTTCCCAAAAAGTGGCTCTTGCCCCCTCTTCAACTTGTGGTATTTAAACTTCTTGGTCGGGGCTGGCGCTGTGGCACAGTGGGTTAACGCCTTGGCCTAAAGCACCAGCATCCCATATGGGTGCCGGTTCAAGACCCGGCTGCTCCACTTCACATCCAGCTCTCTGCTATGGCCTGGGAAAGCAGTAGAGGATGGCCCAAGTCCTTGGGCCCCTGGGGCCCTTGCACCCGTGTGAGAGACCTGGAAGAAGCTCCTGGCTCCTGGCTTCGAATCAGCACAGCTCTAGCCATTGGGGCCAAATGGGAAGTGAACCAGCGGATGGAGGACCTCTCTCTTTCCCTCTGCCTCTCCTCTCTCTGTGTAACTCTGACTTTCAAATAAATAACTAAATCTTTAAAAAAAAAAAAAAAACTTCTTGGTCATTACCATGTTGCCCTGGCGTTTGAATGTCAGAGGGCTAACATATTGAAATTTTCATAGCAAGAGTCTCCACAGTCTTTGCACTGAAGAGATAAGTCTGTTTTTATCTCCCAACAAGCCTCGAAAATAGCCTAATTTCAGATTCATTCATGTCAGACCATGGTGAGACAGTGGGACATTTCAAACACATACACTTGTATGTGGTACTTAATTCACCAACTCGAGTTGGTAAAGATGCATTTTATATGTATTTATTTACTTTAAACCCAGTTCTCTAGATTTACATGGGAATCTGGGGAGCATATAAGAACCTGAAAAATCAATAGAAGTAGTTTAGTCTTTGGTCCATTGTGCCTGTTCCCACTCTCCTCGTGGTTCCAACTACCACTATGCCAATGGGGCACGAGAGACTTTGCCTGGCCAAGTAACCCCAGGGTTCAACCTCCTGGGCACACTACTGACTATTTCTTCTGAGGTTTAGCAATGATGTAGGTAGGGGCAGTGCTGCTGCCAAGATTCCATCATATCATTTGCTCAAGTATCCCAGCCTCTTTCTATTCTAGGAAAGGGGCCAGTGCTTTCCTAATCATTCAGCTGAAAAGTGCCTTTAATACAGTATATCTCACTTTGTTAAGAGTGAATGGGCAAAAGGTACCCACATGCCTACTACATGTTTAAGATTTATTTATTTAATTTGAAAGGCAGAGTGACAAAGGGAGAGGGAGAAGAAGGAGAGGGAAAGAGACCTTCTATCCCCTGGCACACTCCCCAAATGGCCTCAATGCCTAGGGCTGGGTCAGATTGAAGTCAGAAGCTAGGAATTTCATTCTGGTCTTCCATACAGGCAGCAAGGACCCAAGTACTTCGGCCATCTTCCACTGCATTCCTAGGCATGTTAGGAGGGAACTAGATGGGAAGCAGAACAATCAGGTTTCTAAACTGTTCAGATATGGAATGTTGGCCTCACAGGCAATAAATTAACCCTCTGAGCCACAGTGCTGGCCCCATGCCTGCTACTCTGAAATTACACTGAATTTTTTTTTTAATGAACATTTGTTTTAGAGCTGATATGTGTATTCTCCGGTGATTTTCCCTCGCTTGTCCAAAAGACGACCTATCCCAGAAAAAGAGATGGATTCCAAGAGTTAGAATTATTTCATTATTTAATATCAGTTTTGTATTATATGATGCTTGAAAGCCATGCAGAAGGATAAAGGACATTTTGCATTTCCCTTTAAGATGGTAGAAAGAATGTGTTTATTGCCATGCCCTTTGGACACTCTGTAAAACAACAATAAATGAAGTATGAAGAGTCTAAATCTAAAACGCAAAGAGAGGAAACATTGATGAGGTGAACACACTTTTGAACGCTGAAAAGTACATAGGAGAATGGTAGCTGATTTACCAGAGCTGAGAAAGCTTAAAACATCACTTCAGACTTAAAACTCGACCTTTTCAGTTTGTCTGCTGTGTTAATAAACTTTTCATTACTTTCACTAAATTACCTGAAAGGGGCTTCTTAGGAAGGAAGGTGTGTTTCAGGTCACAGTTTCGGAGGCTCACAGTAAAAGATTGGGTGGCCCATCTGGTGAAACTGGTGAATGGTAGAGGGATGATCACATGGCAAGACAGGAAGCCTAGACAGAGAGACAGAGAGCACACTCAGCTTGTAGAATCACACCTCTCTTGACTTTTAACTTCTATGAGCAGGTCCCCAATGACCTCACTAAGTCTACCTCCCAGGCACCATGATTGGATTAAGCCTTTACCTTTAATCCATCAACCATTAATCCATTACCTTTTAACATAAGACTTGGGGTTTAAAATCTATGTAAGTATAGACAGACAAACCCTATTCAATCCCTAATACCTCCCTCCAAAAGAAATATTTATTCAGTTACAGGGGAGGAAGGGAGGGAGAGGGAGAGGGAGATAGGGAGAGAGAGAGAGAGAGAGAGAGAGAGAGAGAGAGAGAGAGAGAGAATCCCACAGAAATTGAAACCTCCTGGTATCCTAGAAGACAGTGAGATTTGGGTGATCGGTTGAAAATCTAGTAGGGGTTAATGGGTGGACATTTGGCTCAGCAGTTAAGATGGTGCTTGGGATGCCCACATTGCCAAATCAGAGTGCTTGTCTCCTTTACTTCTGATGTAATTTCCTTCTTCTTCTTCTTCTTCTTTTTTTTTTTTTTTGTAATTTCCTTCTAACACACACTCTAGGAGACAGCAAGTGATGGCTCAAGTACTTGGGTCAAGCCCCTGCCACCCATGTGGGAGACGAGGATGGAGTCCTGGCTTCAGTCTGGCCCACCTTGACTGCTGGTAGCAACTGGGGAGTGAACCAGTAGGTGGAAAATCTGTCTGCCTTTCAAATAAAATGAACCTTAAAAAAAAAATAAAGGAATGGTTAAAACCTAGACACACATCACAGCCAGATGATTACTCCATCCTAGCCCCCACAGGACACTGAAAGGCCTTTTCTATAAAGGCCCTGCAGCACAGAGATCTTGGCCTCTGGAAACCCAGGCACTAGGAAAGCAGAGGGACTAGGAATCCCACTACCTTTCTCTCCCTTACACCCAAAACATTGTAAGCTGAACTTATTTTTTAAAATTCTGCAAACAGAAATTAGACTATCCCTTGATAGATAAAATCAATGCTACCCTAGTAGCTTTATAGGTAATAATTTTTATAAAATTGTTCTGTGAATAGATATCCCCATGGTTTAATCATCAATATAGCAAGGTGATTATGCCCAGTGACCTCAGCATCAGGGACATTTTGAACTATGTAATCCTTTCCTGGAGCTTTCCTTTTGTGCATTAAGGGATGCTTAGCAGTATGCTTGGCCTCTCCCAGTAAATTGCAATAGCATTTCCCCACTGTGACAATCAAAACTGTCTCCAGACCTTACGAAATATTCCCTATGGGGAAAGCAAAATTAACCCCCAGTTGAGAACCCCTGCCTTACAAGGAAACCACAGTCAACATTACCACAGACATACACAGCTCCCAAATAGCATTTTAATTAATCTTAATGGTTAACAGTCAGCATGGCTGGTGCTGTGGCATAACTGGTACAGCTGCTGTATGCAGTGCTGGCATTCCACATGGGTACCACTTTAATACCAGCTGTTCCACTTCTGATCCAGCTACCTGCTAATGCACCTGGAAAAGCAACAGAATGGCCCAAGTCCTTGGGCCCCTGTGCCCATATGAGAGACCCAGAAGAAGCTCCTGGCTCCTAGCTTTGGCCCAGCTCTGGCCATTACAGCCATCTGGGGAGTGAACCAGCTGACAGAAGACTTCTCTCTCTGTCTTTTTTTTTTTTTTTAATTTTTTGACAGGCAGAGTGGACAGTGAGAGAGAGAGAGAGAGAGAGACAGAGAGAAAGGTCTTCCTTTGCTGTTGGTTCACCCTCCAATGGCTGCTGCAGCCGGCGCACTGCGCTGAGCCGAAGTCAGGAGCCAGGTGCTTCTCCTGGTCTCCCATGGGGTGCAGGGCCCAAGCACTTGGGCCATCCTCCACTGCACTCTCGGGCCACAGCAGAGAGCTGGCCTGGAAGAGGGGCAACCAGGACAGAATCCGGCGCTCCGACCGGGACTAGAACCTGGTGTGCCGGTGCCGCAAGGTGGAGAATTAGCCTATTGAGCCGTGGCGCCGGCTCTTCTTTCTCTTTCTTTCTCTCTGCCTCTGCCTCTCTGTAACTCTGACTTTCAAGTAAATAAATAGACCTTAAAAAAAAGATTAACAGTCAGCAAAAACTCTGAAGTAAAATAATATAGAGACTAAAGCAAGCAGAACAAAAGAATCCTTAAAAAGAGATAGGGGCAGCATTGTGGCCTAATAGGTTAAGCCTCTGCCTGCAACACTAGCATCCCATAAGGGCACCAGTTCGAGTCCCAGCTGCTCCACTTCTGATCCAGCTCCCTGCTAATGCACCTGAGAAAGCAGTAGAAGATGTCTCAAGTGCTTGGGCCCCTGCACCCACATGAGAGACCAGGAAGAAGCTCCAGAATCCTGTCTTCTGCCGCCTCCAGCCATGGCCACTGAGGCATTTTGGTAATGTCCTCTGTGTCTCTCCTCCTCTCTCTGTAACTTGGTCTTTCAAGTAAATAAAAAATAAATCTAAAGAGAAAGAAAGAGGCCGGCGCCGTGGCTTAACAGGCTAATCCTCCGCCTTGTGGCGCCAGCACACCAGGTTCCAGTCCCAGTTCGGGCACCAGATTCTATCCCGGTTGCCCCTCTTCCAGGCCAGCTCTCTGCTATGGCCCAGGAAGGCAGTGGAGGATGGCCCAAGTGCTTGGGCCCTGCACCCGCATGGGAGACCAGGAGAAGCACCTGGCTCCTGGCTTTGGATCAGTGTGATGCACCGGCCGCAGCGGCCATTGGAGGGTGAACCAACAGCAAAAAGGAAGACGACCTTTCTCTCTGCCTCTCTCTCTCACTATCCACTCTGCCTCTCCAAAAAAAAAAAAAAAAAAAAAAAGAGAGAGAGAGAGAAAGAAAGAAAGAGAGAGAGAGAGAGAGAGAGAGAGGGAAGGAGGGAGGGAGGGAGGGAGGGAGGGAGGAGGGAGGAAAAAGGGAAGGAGAGAGAGACAGGACAGGGGTGGGCATTTGGCATAGTAGTTATAACATCATATAAGAGGCAGTTAACATACCACTTGGGAAGCCTGCATCCCACATCAAAGTGCCTAGGTTTGAGTTCCATCTCTTCTCCTAGAGCTTTCTACTAATTCAAATCCTGGGAGACAGTGGTGATGGCTTAACTAATTGGATTCCTATCACCCATGTGGGAAACTCAGATTGAGTTTCTGGCTCCTGGCTTCAACCTGGTGCTTGATGGCATTTGGGGTTTAAACTAGCCAGTGGGAGATCTCTCTCTCTCTCTCTTCCCCCCTAATAAATTAAAAAATCTAAGAAAAAATAAAAAGCAGGAAGTAATATGTGTATGTGTGAAGTTATTTACAACAAAAAAAACATTAAGCATAAAATAAATAATAATATGAAGCTTAATGCAAGAAAAAGCAGTTGCAATGCTGAGAGTTAGAGTGTTCTAGCCTACTCATTAAGATGCTGTTTAAGACTCCCATTTCCCATATTGGAGTGCCTGGGTTCCATAACTGGCTCTTGACTATGGCTTCCTGCTGACATAGACCCTGAGAGGCAGGAGTGATGCCCAGGTAATTGGGTCCATGCCACTCACTTGGATGACCTGCATTGAGTTCCCAGCTCTCATCTTTGGCCTTGGCACTGTTCAGGCTGTTGCAGGCATTTGGAATGTGAACCAACCAATGGAAAATAGATTTATCTCTCCCTCTCTTTCTCATGCAAATAATAAATATTTTTTAAAATATGTTGGGGCCAGAGCTGTGGTGCAGCGAGTTAAAGCCACGACCTGCAGTGCTGGCATCCAGGCATCGGTTCAAGTCCCAGTTTCTCTATTTCTGATTCAGCTCCCCGCTTATATGCCTAGGAAAGCAGCAGAGAGTGGCCTGAGTCCTTGGACACCTGCACCCATGTGGGAGACCCAGGAGAAGCTCCTGGCTCCTAGCTTCGGATCTGCTCAGCTTCGGCCATTGCAGCCATTTAGGGAGTGAACCAGCAGTTGGAAGACCTTTCCCTTTCTTTCTGTCTCTATGTCTCTCTGTCCTTCAAATAAATAGAATAAATCTTTAAAAACATATATATGTTAAGGTCTTTTATTTCTAATGAGAAAATGAGGGAAGGATATAGTTGAGGTAAAGAATTTGAATCAAATCAATAAATACAGAATCAGCTGAAGAAAACCTAATGTGATAACTAGCAAATGTATGCACATACTAGCAAGTAAAAAATTAAAAGAGAAAAAATATTTTTTTGTTTTGAAAATTAGAGAGTCAGGGATGCTTCACCAAAGAAGCCTGTGTCTGAAAATCATCTTGAAAGGTCCAAAACAATGGAGAATTGTGAAAGTACAAAAGAGGGAGACATTTCAGGAAGATTAAATTCTGTTGAGATGAGATCAAGCATGTACTCAGGAAAGGTCGAAGCTAATGAAGAGAACAGAATCAACGTTCCTACAATAGCACTATGGGAACCAGGACAAAAGTCCAGTTTGCTCAGTTGGAGGATTAAGAGTGCCGCAGGGGCTGGCGCTGTGGCATAGCGGGTAAAGCCACTGACTGCAGTGCCAGCATCTCATATAGGCATCGGTTGGAGTCCCAGCTTCCAATCCAGCTCTCTGTTATGGCCTGGGAAAGCAGTAGAATATGGCCCAAGACCTTGGGCCTCTGAACCCACATGGGAGGCCAGGAAGAAGCTCCTGGCTCTTGGCTTCTGATCGGCACAGCTCCAGCCTTTGCGGTCATTTGGTGAGTGAACTCTCTCTCTCTGCCTCTCCTTCTCTCTGTGTGTAACTCTGGCTTTCAAATAAATAAACAAATCTTTAAAAAAAAAAAAAAGTGCCGCAGTGGAAAATCTTCAAGGTCATTTCAAATTCCAACATTCTGGAAATCTTTGTATTATGTGATGGAGTCTGTACACACACAGAGAGTTGAATATGTTTATGGATTACCATGTGATGTTTCAATATATATACACATTGTATAATGTCCAATAATGGTAAACAAGTAAACCTCCTCAAACATGTATCCTGCCTTTATGGAGAAAACACTCCAAATCCTTTCTTCTAGCTTTTGTTTTAGAAAAAATATAGAGTACAATATTGTTTTCTAAAGTCTCCCTACTGTGCAAGGGAATGCCAGAACTTCTTATTCCTAACTATAGCTTAGTACTTCTTAACGAACCTTTACCCTATGCCAGGCTTCCCACTATATTCCCCAGACTCTAATCACCACCATTCTATTCTCAACTTCTACATGATCAAATTTTTTAAATTCCACACCTACTATCACCCTAATATATTCTGAGATGGGATGTAAACTCAGCTCCTGGCATTAGGAGGTGTCTGAGGCTTCCAGTCTTGGAGAGAAAATATGTTTATTTTCAGCCCCTCACAAATTATCAAAATGAAATCTATCAGTTTATGATGGTTTCATTACTTGAGATTAATTGATAAAAGTAAAATTAAACATGCTTAAAATGAAACTATTATTTCATATTAAAAATAAAATTTATAGGGACATTCATTGAAAAATAAGTGTATAATCTAATTGCTACAATGAATAACACTTAAATTAAGAATTTACTTTTGTCATAACTCTGATAAAATTGTATGAGAATCTATATGTCAGTCTGTCCATGTTTAATTTTTAGATTTTTGATCAATTTCCCCATGTGCTTCCCCTTATCCTTTGATATTCAAATCAGTCCTTTCTGAATCATCTACCTTGTACGTCATCCCTTTACAAGTGCTATAATTTCATTTTGTGATTCATTTGTTCTATTTACATTATACATTCTGCTTGACAAAGCCATTGACCTGATGGATGAGCTAAACACAAGTATTAATTAGTAAAAGAGTCTTTTAGATGAGACTAATTTCATCAGTGTTTGGTTAATCAATGAATATGTTCATATTATGATCCTTCATTGTAATTGTGGAGTAACACAAGTGTAAATTTAAAAAGAGCTCCCTGTACTTACCTCAATAGTCTTGAATTTACAAGTAAAAGAAAGGCTTTCTTATACAGGAGAATAATAAAAGAGTTATCCAAATACTCATATTTTAGAAAACTGATAGTATCAGAGTTTCCCGAACTATGAAACTACAATTCATGGGAGTAAACAGGGAGTGACAGTGATGGATGGTAACAGCTGTGATGAAGAGTACGAAGCAACAATCTTTTCTTTAAAACTAGAATAATAACTAACTCTCACAATCCAGTATCCAATTAATGCTCTATTCCAGTAAGTTTCATTGTTTGGTGCCAGGTGACATGAAAATATAAAATATATCTATTTCTAGAAACTTCTGATTGGAAAAATGACAAGCAATAAAATTCTGGGGTAAGTGTCTTCCCTCTAGCTGTGAGGAACTTTCTCAACAGTCACATATCGACCAGACATGGTTATATAAACCTCAATCACTTAGCTGATAGTTCAAAAAGCAGCATGACTAAGGCACTGTCAATATTCTTGGAACACTCACTATTTCTCCATAGAATTCTAGGTGATATTTAAGTCCATTATTTTTCTTGAGTTTGACATATTACATTTTCCAACATCCATCATTCAAAGTGCTTTATCTTTACCAATTTCATAATTAGGTAGTTTCAAGATTTTAAAACTAGTGCCACACCAATACCATCCTGAGCATGTGGCATGGCACTAGTTTTGTACAAGCAGCAATGATAAAGAAACATTTCCCCTCATACCTTGAGACACAAATATAGTGAATTTGGGGGAAAAATTTACTCTGAGAGACTTTCCATGGAATCCTTGATTCATGCAATTCTTAGAAAGTTTACTGTTTCCTTACAAAAGTGGTCCATATACATGGAACACCTAGTATTTTAAGGTTATTAAATGAGCTACCAAAATATCTCCCTCACAGGTGTCCTTTGTATCATGAAATTCCCACTTTGAGAGTCATTTCTTTAGCCTGTGCCCACATGGGAGACCCAGATGAGATCAAGGCTCCTGACTTTGGCTTGACCCAACCCTAGATGCTTCTCAATTCCTGACACTACCCCCTCTTCCTGGTCCCATCTGAATGCTTATTACCTTTAGAACCCAGCCACTAGGCTGTAGCTACATTGAAAGGTTATAGGTGAGCATTCTTTTTTTTTTTTTTTTTTTTTTTTGACAGGCAGAGTGGACAAAGGAAGACCTTTCTCTCTGTGTGTCTCTCTCTCACTGTCCACTCTGCCTGTCATATATATATGACTGGTACTGTGGCGTAGTGGGTAAAACCACTGCCTGCAGCAGCTCTGGCATCCCATATGGGCACCAGTTCCAGTCCTGGCTGTTCCACTTCCCATCCAGCTCTCTTCTATGGCCTGGGAAAGCAGTAGAAGTTGGTCCAAGTCCTTTAGCCCCTGCACCCATTTGGGAGACCCAGAAGAAGCTCCAAGCTCCTGGTTTCAGATCAGTGCAGTTCCAGACATTGCGGCCATCTGGGGAGTGAATGAGTGAATGGTGGATATCTCTCTACCCTCTCTCTCTCTCTCTTTCTCTGTCTCTTTCTCTCTCTCCTCCCTCTCTCCCTCTCCCTCTGCCTCTCTGTAAATCTGCCTTTCCAATAAATAAATAAACTTTTAAAAATATGAACAGAAAAAAATTTAGTCCTAATATTGCCAAATTCTCTTACTCAAGATAACATAAATATTTTGGCATACATAAATTTTCATATGACAATGTTGTGTCTTAACTGATATAAATTTCACATTCTTTACTGCTTTACTGTAGTCACTATGCTGCACATTAGAACTCCAGAAAAATATAATAGTGGTTGTCAGGGACTAGAGCATAGGAGAAATCAAAAAGTCCAAACTTTCAGTTATAAAATGAAGAATGCAACATTTTTTAGCTTTTTAGGAGAGAGGAACTTATGAACTGTGAGGTGGTGGAAGGCATAAGAACTGAGACTCAGTGCTCAAAAATGGATTTTTCTGTTTTTATATTCACAAGATGTCCTTATGAATTCTTCTCTTAAAAAAATGGAACTGCCTCAATAATTGATTCATGGTCCAAGAAGAGTTCTTAACATCATATCCCTCACCAACGATTTCACAATAGGCTCTTTACCCTTTTTTTAAAATGCATATTGTTAAGGGATTTGTGTGCCCTTAATTTCTCAAGTTAGTCCAAAAAGTATTGTGAAATGATCATCTAAATATTAACAGTGAACTCTGAGACAGTAAGTTTAGTTGAATAGAGCAAAGTACATCCAGACCACGAAATTCTGAGCTTAAATGTCATGTGTGACTAAACAGCATTGTTTTTCCTTTTTGTCCATGAACATGAAATTATTTCATAAACACATGCCCTAAAGAAAACAACTGCAGAAGGAAATGTGAACTGTTTGAATAAAATAGGAGAATGAAAACTCCTGAGCTTTTGTCCTAAATTGTTATCCACAAGCCAACTGACCCTAAATAAGTTAATTGTCTTCTCACACAACGATATGGATCACAATGGTATGGACTGGGCTGCCACTCTCCCCAAATGCAAATTTTGAAACAACTCTCTAATGTGACTATATTTGGAAATGCGGTATTTAAAAACCTAAATAAGGATAAACTAGGTCATAAGAGTGAGCCTTAATCCAATATGACTGATGTCCTCATAACAGGAAGAGACATGCACACACCACATGAGGCCCCAGTGAGAAGGTGAAGGCCTTGAGACACACCAAATACACTGACACCTTAGCATTACAATTCCAGCCTCCAGAACTGTGAGAAAATTGTGTCTAAGCACCCAGTGTGCAGTAATATGTAATGGCAGCTCAAGCAAAGTAATAGCCAATGTCTCCTCTGAAAATTTGGGAAGTTTGGGGGAAAAAATATGTAAAATCCTGTGTAAACCTTGAAGTTTATTAAAAATAGAAGATAAAATTATTCCTTAGTGGGAATCATCATTCACTTTTATATCTAAGAGAAAGTCTATTGGAGGAAAATGCCCAATGGGAAAAAAAAGACAAAACTAAAGTATTGGTTTGTGTTTATTAATTGGTTTGTAGGCACATTAAGTCAACTCCTCTGATTTGAGGTCTTTTTCACATTTTTTTAAAGATTTATTTTATTTAGTTGAAAGGCAGAATTACAGAAAGAGAGAGAGAGAGAGAGAGAAATATCTTCTATCCACTGGTTCACTCCCCAAATGGCCACAATGGCCAAGGATGGGCCAGGCCAAAGCCAGGGACCTAGAATTCCACCCAGGTCTCCTATGTGGGTACAGGGTACCAAGCACTCAGGCAATCCTCTCCCAGGCACCCTAGCAGGGAGCTGAATTAGAAGTGGAGCAGCTGTGACTGGAACCTGTGTCTACGTAGGATAATGGCATTGCAAGCAGCAGCTAACATGCTATGCCACAACCCCAGCCCAATCTATGAAATCTTAATACTGTAAGATTAGGAAATGAATTCGCACTTCAAGGTCCAAGCAACTGGAAGATAACATTAAGTAAGAAATGAAGGACAAAGACCCTCGTAACATTGCTCAATTTAAATATAGTCATTGCTGTCAGCAGTATCATGAGCTAAAGCTTGCTTCTCTCTCAAAGATTACTTCAATCTTTAGAAAATAATATTTAACATCAATCGACTCTTTACATCTGCTCTTTCCAGTGTTAACTCAATTAATCCTTACAACAACCACTGAAGTAGTACTGTTATTATCTTAAAAATATATATATATGGAGGTACTGAGGCACAGAGCTACTAACCAGGGAAACTGAGACTCCAGTTAAAGTCTGTCCCTTAGTGTCTCAATCTAAACACTGTTCCTAGTTATTAAATTTCTTCTGCAAGGGCCAGCATTGTGCTACATTGGTTAAGCCACTGCCTGCAGTGCTGGCATCCCATATGAGCTCTGGTTCAAGTCCTGGCTGCTCCAGTTCTAATCCAGCTCCCTGTTAATGCACCTGGGTAAGAAGTGGGAGCTAAACCAGGTGCTTGGGTCTCTGCTACCCAAGTGGGAGACCCAGATGGAGTTTCTGGAACCTGGCTTTGACCTGCCCAGCCCTAGCATGGCAGTCATTTGGAGAATGAACACTCAGATGGAAGGATGATAGATCTCTTTTTCTTTCTTTCTCTTTCTCTGTAACCACCTTTCAAATAAATAAATAAATATTTTTTAAAAAGTCTCCTGCACGGTCAAGATTTTCAGAAAATCTCATAGAGAAATCTTGGGAGAAAGTGGTCAGACCAGAGGTTAAAGGTGAGTCTCAGAGCGCCTGAATTCAATTATCAGCTTCTGCTCTTGACCACAGATTCTTGCCAATGCAGATCCTGGGAGGCACAGGTGATGGCTTAAGTAACTGGGTTCTAGCCCACCACATGGGAGAAGTGGATTGAGTTTCTGGCTCCTGGCTCCTGGCTCCTGGCTCCTGGCTCCTGGCTCCTGGACTGGCCCAGCCCTGGTCATTGCAGGCATTTGAGGATTAAATCCATAGATGGAAATGCTCTGTCCTGCTCACCTGTGTTCTCATTTGCTCTCTCTCTGCCTCTCAAGTAAATAAAAAATAATTTTAAAATATGCATCAAGGTTCTTTACCAATGTTATTTACTACATTCAAGTATATTCACACTGACACACTGTATTTACTGTTTCATAATGTAAACATTTGCATATTTCCATCACAAATAGAAATATCTATAATATGCCTTGTTTTTTTATTCTGTTTGAGCTAAATTGATGCATGGGTGCATTGCAAAAAAAAAACTGGCTGTTGTAAGAAGTCTTGAACAAATTTATGTACTGATCCATCATTTTACCTCTGTATGGGTTCATGTTTTTAGTTATTACTCTTATTTTAACACTACTGTAAATATCCTAAATTTGACAAGTGAGAATATTTTAAATCAAGAAGAGTTCTTTGAATAACTGTAAACTGGAAATTACATTTATAAAATAACTAAATAAAACAAACATTTATGAAGTATCCAGTGATATTTCTAAATGTCTATTCAGAGAATTGTAAGCATGCTAAATACATAGGATTTCTGCTCTTTTGTGTTGTTAGCTTCCATTGCAGTCTGTGAATATTTGACTAGAAGCTTCAGTAACAATACAGCTGACCAGAGTGGTAAATTAACCAGTGTCAATTAAATTGACTACTGTCATATGAGGCCTCAGATTTTTCCAGTAGTCAGATATTTTGTTTTCTTTGCTGATTCATTGTGTAAACAGGAACAAATCTAGTTCATCGTGAAAAGCAAAATATCCCTTTAATTATGTCTACCTCTGGCCAATGTCTGTACCTCTTACAGTCAAGTTCCCAGCAAGCCTGGTTTATATCACCTTGTTTCTTTTTCCCTCTTTCTTGTTCAGACTACATTTTATTCTTTCTGCAGCATCAAATACTGCAGTTTCTCCTTGAAACTCCCTCTGATTCCTGTAACATAATCACTTCTGATTTCCCTCTTTCCTTTCTCCCCTCTCCTTGCAGATTCCCCTCAGAGATACCCCTTCCATAGATTCTCTTTTCAAACTTATTATCTTTGACTCACCCTAATTCATCTATTTCTATTATTTAAATAAACCCTATATTCTGATGAGTCGCTGAGCTATCTCTGGCACCAAATGTTTCCTAGCTTTCTCAGCTCCCTCAGGCATCTCAAATTCAAGTTTCCTTCAGGCAAACCTGGTTGTTTTTTTTTTTTTTTCACGTGATCCCCAATAGGTACATAGGCATTCTCTAAATATGATCTGTGTGTGTATGTGTGTGTGTGTTTGCTTTTGAGGGAGGCAGGTAGGAAGAAATTTGAAGAAGGAATTATTCTCCCCTCTTCATGCCCAGCTTCTCTTTCCAAAACAATAGACAATAGAGGCATCTTCAGTGCCAGCTTCTAAATGGGGTACAATGACCCAGCTGATCCTTCCAGCCCTCATTTTTTTTTATAACTAGATCAAATTTATTCAGAGGAAATAAATTCGCAGAGGTGGGCGACCAGCTGCCGACGCACACATTGATGAAACACGTGGCAGAAGGCCCCAGTCCCTTGGAACTGGACCTTTTTATATTTTAGGAGGCCTAGGGATGGGTGCGGAGGTAGGGAGCAGCAGGTAGAGGTGAATTCCAGCAACTGGTCTTTCAGGTGGCCACCGGGGTTGAGGTGTGAAGGCAACAGGTTGTGAGACCCAATTGAGATCCAAGGACAAGGAATAAACTCCAATGCTTATCTGTCTTTTGGGCAATGATCGAGAATGGCTGAGGCTTATGTCTTTGTTCCATCAATCATGACACTGAGTATAGATAAGGAGAAGGGGCACCAATTTCTCTGGCTACTTCCTGCTGATATGGGACATACACATGGAGCCAGGACTTGAGCGGGGGTCTATACTCAAGAACGGATTGACTGAAGAAGACAAGCATTCTTGTGTTTCTCCTTTGAGATGCCAGCCCTCATCCTCACAGAGAACGAAAGGCAGATCACCTTGTAGCTCAAAATCTGTAACATTTTTAATTTGGAACCACAAAATATAATGGTATAGCACCTAGAAAGTAATCAATAAATATTTGTTGAATAAACAGAAACCAAAAAGGCATTATGAGAAATATATTGATGATTATTGAAACTGGTAATGAATCTGAAATTTTTTCCAAAATACAAACCTTTTAAAAAAAAAAAAGGTTTATCTTATTTATTTGAAAGAGAGAGAAGGAGAGGCATAGACAGAGAGAAAAAGGTTTTCCATTCGCTGGTTCACTCCCAATTGGCCACAACAGCGGAGCTCATTGATCCAAAGCCATAAGCCAGGAGCTTCTTACAGGTCTCCCACGCGGATGCAGGTGCCCAAGGACTTGGGCCATCTTCTACTGCTTTCCCAGGTCATAGCAGAGAGCTGAAATGGAAGTGGAACAGCTAGTACTTGAACAGGCACCCATATGGGATGCCGGCATTGCAGGTGGAGGCTTTACCTGCTACGCCACAGTGCCAGTCCCCAAACCTTTTTATAACATTTTAGAAGTACTATCTTGGGGCTGGCACAGTGGCGAAGTAGGCTAAGCCTCCACCTGCAACTCTGGCAGCCAGTTCGAGTTCTAGCTGCTCCTCTTCTGATCCAGCTCTCTGCTTATAGCCTGGGAAAGCAGTGGAAGCTGGCCAAAGTCCTTGGGCCCCTGCACCTGCTCTAGGTTCCTGGCTTCAGATCGGCCCAGCTCCTGCCATTTGGGGAATGAATCAGCAGATGGAAGAGTCCTCTCTGTCTCTCCCTTTCTCTGTCTGTAACTCTGCCTGTTAGTAAAATTGTATGGTCTTATCTGTGGCGCCATCTTGGACTCTGGCTCCATTGCCATTTTGTACAATAAGCTTCATTCTAAGCCCAGCCTGGCTAACTAGAAGTCAGGTGAGCAAATGGCCCAACCACAAGCACCAGCTCCACCACCACCCTAATGGGATTTGTGGCTCCCACTTCCTTACCTCTGCAAAGCTATATAAGACCTGTTCTCCCAGTACAGGCTGCTGTTCTCTCGTGATAAGGGAGGCAGCTTGTTAGGTTTCTTCCACCCGACAATAAACCTTTTCCCTTACTCGGTGTTTGGTGTGTTTTGTGATGGGCTTTCCTTTCACTGCCTTTTAAATAAATAAATTTTTTTTTAAATTATCATATCAACCATTCAAAAAAATTTTGAAATTTATTTATTTGAAAGGCTGAGAGAGAAAAAGAGCTTCCATCTACTGGTTCATTACACAAATTCTGGCAACAGCCAAGGCTGGGCCAGGGCCAAAGTGGTAACCTGAGAACTCAATTCCAGTCTCCCATGTGGGTGGCAGGAAGCCAATTATTCCAACCATGACCCACTACTTCCCAGGGTGTGCATTAGCAGGCAGCTGGAATCAGGAGTTGAGCTGGGACTTAAACCCAAGCTCTATGATATGAGATGCAGATAACCCAAGTGGAGTCTTAACTGTTCCACCAAATGCCTGCCCCCTAAAACTTCCTTCAAATGCAACAAAATGCAAATTTAAGTCACATATAAACTACATTTCATACGCAGCTAATACCAAACAGGAAGAATATAAAAAATTCTCTAGTTTCTTTTTTATTGTTTACTTATTTATATTTTTATTTATTTGAAAAACAGAGAGAGAGAGAGAGAAAGAGAGAGATCTTCCATGTACTGGTTCATTCTCCAAATGCCCACAATAGGTGGGGCTGGGCCAGGTTAAACCCAGGAGCCTGGAACTCCATCCAAGTCTCCCATAAGACTGTAAGGACCTAAGTACTTGAGTCATAATCTGCTGCCTCTCAGGACACACATGAGCAGAAAGCTGGATTACAAGCAGAGTAGCCAGAATTTGAACCACACACTGATACAGGATGTGGGCATTCCAAGTGGCAGCTTAACCTGCAGCATCAAAATACCTGCCCTAAGAATTCTCCTCATTTCTAAAGGCAATAACAATAGTATCAGAGTTGTTAGAATAATGAAGATCATGAGTATCTCAGTTCCACACAATGGGCTGGCACACAGGACACACATAACACATGCAAATCCTTTACATTGTTTTCTGATATTGGCTTTGGACTCCGCACTCAACAGTCTTCAGCTTTGGACTAAATGCTAGAAAGCAAAAGATCTCCCCCTAACATCTCCCAGTGCCTTCATACAGCGATGCTTACTTGACAAATCAAAGTTTAGTTTGTTTTGGAATATAGGAAAATTTCAATTAATTGGAAGGTGTAAGTTTATCTGAGTATGAAATCAGTAGCAGAATCTCTTAATAGAAGGATATACCTGAAAGTATACCTCTTAGTTTTCTTTGCATCCTTTCTCTGTCTCCCCAGCTGTACACAATTCCCTGGTACCCCAGTGAATCAAAGAAATAACTGCCAACCAAGTTATCTTCTAATGAATAAGACAAAACAAGTAGATGCACTTAAAATGGCTGAAGAAGTGGAGAGGGCTGTTATAAGTAGTCACAGGAATGATCCGGAAGTAGAGTGGAAAGGTCTCAACCAAACTTTTTGACTCTCACTTCCCTGACCCTAATCACAGATGAAAAAGTTTATACCCAAAACTTCTGCATATTTGTCAGGGAGCCTGAATAGAGGGGTAAGGTGCTTGGATATTGGACAAAATCCCGACACCTCTATTACACAAAATGAAATCAAATAGGATCATTTTGGAGTTTCCTTAAGTCAGGACCGCATTAGACACATTATCACTATTATACCTACCTGCTAGAATCTTTGGTTCAAAGGCAATTCTACAGCCTATAATGCTGAGAAGGTAATGACATCTTCCTGGTAACTGCCTGGATTCTTGCCCAGCCTCAAGACCATTGTTCTGCACATTGGTTCTTGTTGCAGTTAACTGTTGATGGAGAAAAAGTATGCTGCAAGGAGCTGAATATACCACTGAGCCTAGAAAATACCCTAGATACCAGTCATCTGAAAAATTAATGATTGGAACTCACAGTTAAACCTATACTTCTTTAAGTATAAAATTATAGGGGCCAGTTTGTGACATCGCTGGTAAAGCTACCACCTGTAACACTGGCATCCCATAAGGATACCAGTGTGTGTCCTAGCTGCACCACTTCTCATCCAGCACCGTGCCAATGGCCTGGGAAAAGCAGTGGAAGATAGTCCAAGTGATAATGCCCCTGCCACCTCAGTGGTAGACCTGGATGAAACTCCTGGCTCCTGGCTTTGACCTAACCCAGCCCTGGTTGTTACAGTTATCTGGGAAGTGAACCAATAGATGGAAAATTTCTCTCTCTGTAACTGCCTTTCAAATAAATAAATGTCTTTTTTTAAGTAAAAAAAATATATAGTTAGGCCGGTGCCGCGGCTCACTAGACTAATCCTCTGCCTCGTGGCGCCGGCACACCGGGTTCTAGTCCCGGTCGGGGCACTGATTCTGTCCTGGTTGCCCCTCTTCCAGGCCAGCTCTCTGCTGTGGCCACGGAGTGCAGTGGAGGATGGCCCAAGTGCTTGGGCCCTGCACCCCATGGGAGACCAGGAGAAGCACCTGGCTCCTGCCATTGGAACAGCGCGGTGCGCCGGCCGCAGCGCGCCTACCGCGGCGGCCATTGGAGGGTGAACCAACCGCAAAAGGAAGACCTTTCTCTCTGTCTCTCTCTCACTATCCACTCTGCCTGTCAAAAAATAAAAAAATTTAAAAAAATTATTTAAAAAAATATATAGTTAACAAAAGGTTAATTTTCTTTTACCATAACAGAGAATTGTTACATTTGTACATTTTACTAATTATGTCTTTACATAGTCTGTATTATTATATTCTGAATAAAAATGGCAGTAGGGTGAGGGGAGGAAGAAAGGATAAGGAACATCCATTTAACTCATTGTGTATTCAGTAAATGTTCCTCAGTGCTTGTGAAACACCTTTCATATGAGCAATTTGTGATTTTAATAAAAAATTTTTAAAATATTCTAAAGTGGGAGAAGATAGTTTTATTACATAAATAATAATGTTATGTAAAGCTCTCAGTAAAAATTTCAAGTATAAATGAGGTACAGAAATTAATATGTTTGATTGTTATTAGTGTAACAATTCTAGCACTCCGATTTTCCTAATAGACTGAAAACATAAGGTTGAGCCTGACAATGGAAAAAGACACAATCAATTGTATGTTAAAGCAAAACATTTAAAAGAAATTTTCATAATTTAATAATAAAGCTTCCATTTGTCAAGTAATTTATTGTATCCTGGGAATAGTGCCTCCCTCTTTTTGTACTCTCCATTATTTAATACTTTCAGTTTTTATTTCCTGTTTTTGAGAAAATAAAAACTCATTGCAATCAACTTGCTGGAAATCACGTTGCTAGTTAACAGCCATTCTTGGATAGGAAAATGAGTTTATTTTATTCTAAAGTCTATATATTTATATGGCCCACAAGCCCACATACTCTATAAGGAAAAGGACCAGTATAATTTGTTCTCCATTGTCACATACGACAGATCCAATAAATACTAGAAAACCTGCGGATGATTTTCAATGCCACAGTTTTGACTCATATGGTTCTTCAGTCATTTATAAAAAATTGTGCATGGTGTGTGTATATGTTTTTTGTTTTCTTTTTTTTTTTTAATTTTTTATGTGTGTGTAAGTGAATATATATTGCTAACTTTAAGAATTAGGACTAACAGGAACTAAAAACCAAAAGGAAAAGCATGCACATTTGTAAACTCACACACCATTGCAATAAGTATCTTTACATAAAATTATTTTAAGTGTTTTTCATTGTCAATTAACATTCATTAAGCATGCTTTTTTTCCCCAAGTGAGCCTTTTTTCAAAAACTTATCTGAGTACATAACTGAGGTTTTATTTTGGACATTAACTTTTTCTTCTTCTTCTTCTTCTTTTTTTTTTTTTTTTCTTCTCCTTCCTCCTCACTCCTCTACTCCCATCTATCCCATCTAGGGCTTGGTTCTCTGGCATTGGCTCAGGAAAGTACATGGCAGGGAAAAGAGCAGAACTATCAGCAAATTTTTTTTTTTTTAATGACTTTTTTTAAGGTTTATTTGAAAGACAGTGTCAGAGAGAGAGAGGGAGAGACAGAGAAAGAAATGTGTTCCACCCACAAGTCTTCCATCTGCTGGTTCACTCCCCAAATGACCACATCAACCAGGACTGGCTCTGGGCCAGGCTGAAACCAGGAGCCAGGAGCTTCAACAGGGTTTCCCACAGGGGTGCCGAGGCCCAAGCACTTGGGCAAGTCTACGTTGCTTTCCCAGGCTCATTAGCAACAAGCTAGATGGGAAGTGGCACAGGCAGGACTCAAACCAGCACCCATATTGGACGAAGGTGCTGTAGGTGGCTTAACCTGCTATGCCACAACGTGGGCCCTGCTAGCAAATTTTTCAGATTTTCACTTTTTCAAAGGTGAAAGAGCAACTGAATATGAAGAGGCCATGAGAACAGAAACATGCAACTAAAATCTGTAGGACTGAAAAGACAACCTGTGCACCCTTCCTCAGGCACGCTTACTCCTAGGATCTTCTTAAGACAATGGGGCAGGAATGGTTTTAGTTAATTATTTTCCCACTAACCTGGCACAGAAAAAACTTACAAAATTCATTGCAATAAATAAAAAGAGTAATACTGCTTCACATGTGGATCTGTATTGAGATTCATACTCACACAATTATTTTCCCTATGTATTTTTCTTCTTAACTATGCCACTCTTTCCTTTTTTTTTTTTTTAAGATTTATTTATTTATTTGTAAAAGTTACAGAGAGAGGGAGAGACAGAAAGAGATCCTCCATCAGCTGTTTCACTCCCCAAATGGCCACAACGGCCAGGGCTCAATCAGGCTGAGGCCAGCCAGTGGGGCTGGGAGTCTGTGGGCCCCTTCAGACACAGAATGTTCTTCACAAGCAGGCTGCCAGCTGTGGCTGGAAAGCCTGTCTCCAGGACAACCGGCATCTCCCCCGATAATAGCTTCTTGTGCTGCATGTGTGACCTTGCAGCCGTCAATCACACCTTCAGAGTGGGTGCAACCTTTCACCCAGAGCTAGCAGGGGAAGGGGGTGCGCACCTGGGGAGAGTTGGACTGGCTCCAAGAGACTCTGGCTATCCTGTGTGCCCTTGTGGTTTTGAACCATGGCTTCAAGTAAGTTGCAATGGTCCACCCAGAGCTAGCAGAGAAGGGGGCTGAGCCCCTAAAGAGACAGTCTCCAGGAGACCCCCACACACTATCTCCTTGAGCCCCAAGCCAATCAACATACATATGTGAAACCCCCTGTCCAATGGGCACCCCCAATAGGATGACCCAATGACCAAACAGTAATGCCTTAAAAAACAGGGACACTTCCTCAAAGCCAGTGTCCTGCTCGGGCCGCCTGCTCTCCTCTCAGACCAGATGCTCTCTCTGTCACTTGTCAATTGGATAAAAGTTTCTGCCCCTTTGCAAATTGTTTCCCGGCTTTTTATTTCTTAACTAAGCTGAGGAAAAGACTCGCTCTGGCAACCGCCCTCCCCGTAACACAGGCCGAAGCGAGGAGCCAGGAGCTTCATCTTGGTCTCTCATGCCACACGCTTTCCTTTTGATTAAAAAAACTGTACCAACTTGTCTATTTAAATTTGTCTAAGGGTAAAAATACAGAAAATTAATAAGGAACCAAAAAATTACATAGCCCAACCATAGTAGTTAATAAATTATACCAAAAAAAAGCAAAATAAAACAAACTTCTATTGTTTCCCAAGCTCACAAAGAATTCTCTGGAATTTAGTCAACCACACACAGGACTTCATACACAATGAAAAACCAAACCTTAACTTTTTCCTGTCGTGTTTTTAGAAAGACGGGGCCAGAACCACTGTACAACTAGTAAACCAACCAGAACCGAAACACCCAGTACGTTCTGGAATCATACCCTGGCCTATCCGGCTGGCGACAGTGACCGAACCTGGACCAGGTTTGGTCCGTATTTGGTTCAGCCCGCCTCCAGTGAAGACACGCTGGGAAAGCCTCCAATGAGAAACCCTTAGAGGTAGGGGCGTGGCCTTAAAGGGAGGGAGAACTTGACCCTGGGTAACGGGAAGTGTGCGCTGATTGGCCGGGTTTCACACCTTTCCAGGCCAGCCCTCTTTGGACCGTGGAGACCATCTATCAAAAGGGCTACACCAATCAGCGGTGAAAATGCCTCCCTGCACGAGAGCCCCGCCCTCCAATATATTTCTGGGCCGCGGAGGCACAGCCCCTTCGGCTCCGAGCTGACCCTCCGGAGGGCAGTGTCGTCTGGGCGGCGCTGCGAAGACCTCCACCCAGGACGGCTCCCCCTCCCCGGGCCTCTCCCCTCTCGCCCGCGAGACCCCTCGTCTGGTAGACCGCTGGAATCTGATATCGTGGGGGTGAGGTGAGAGCAGGCCCGGGGAGGGAGGTTACCACTGAGGAGCTGCAGCCGCTATCAAGGTGAGCTGGGACTGCGGGCTACACTGCTGGGTGCGGGTGGGATCAGAGCTGGGTGCGCGGGGTGACGCGTAGGTTCGGCCGGCGCTCCTTTGCTCACGAGCTCGCCCGCTACTGGGAGCGCAAGCCCAGGCTAGTCCGAGCCTTAGGGGCGCGGCCGGGTCCGTCCTCCTGTTTAGTGTCTTGTCCACCCAGCCCAAGGAGAAAGAGTTGGGTGCTTGAACTTAGCGGTTTCTCACCTTTCCAACGGTAAACATCCCTTTAGCTTCCTGTCATTAAATTGGTGTTAGGGTATCCAAGAAACATGAGTGTTAAGCACCCTTAATGAAATTCTCAGGCTCATAGTGCGAACTGTGTTAGCCTTTCTCCTGACTATGTGAGCTCAAAGCATCCTTTGAATTTCCTTTCCTAACACCAATAAAAGAACGGGTTACCTGTGTGCTGCACTCTTAGCGAATCGCCTCGTGTAATCTTCACTGCCATTCAGAGAAGCAGATAGTGTACCCTCATTTTACAAATGTAGAATTATGCTCACTATTGTGAAATAATTTTTAAGAAAACTATGTGCTAAGCTGTTTGCTTGACTTCATGTACACTATACATGTGTGGTTTCCCCACTTCTCAGAGGAGAAACTACAAAAAATGGAGTAATTGGAACAGTTCACATTGTTAATAAATGGCAGAATGACTGCTACCATCAGATTTCAAAGTTTTGGTATCCTGTCCTATCTTATGTAAGTGCCTTTTCATGGTTATCTATTGACAACAGCTTGAACAAGTGTTTCTTGAAGACTTACACTTTCTTTTAAAAAGGTATGATTCCAATCCTCTAGGAATTTCACAATTTAGGATATACCCAGCTTTTGGAGGGGAGGGCACTTGGCAATAATTTAGATTCCCATAAGGGGAGGTGAGACTTGTAATATAAAACATTCTTATGCACAAATCAAAATGGCCAAGGAAAGCAAGAGAGACTACCCCTTACACTGTTTCTGGGTTTTATTCTATTTATAGATGATAGAAGTACTGACAACTGACTCTCAGAAACTGCTACACCAGCTGAACACTTTGTTGGAACAAGAGTCTAGATGTCAGCCAAAGGTCTGCGGCTTGAGACTAATTGAGTCTGCACACGATAATGGCCTCAGAATGACTGCACGGCTGAGGGACTTCGAAGTGAAAGATCTTCTTAGTCTCACTCAGTTTTTTGGCTTTGACACGGAGACATTTTCTCTAGCTGTGAATTTACTGGACAGATTCCTGTCTAAAATGAAGGTATGTTTAAAGCTGTGTTATCCTGAGGATGAATTAATTGTTCTTGATCCATGTGTTTGAGAGATAGAATTGCTAGCTATTGGCGGATAACCATGATCTTGATCTTTTCAATTTTCAGTCAATTGCAGAAACACTACTGTAATTTTGTGTACTACAACAGTAAATATAATGATCAAGAGTAATGCATTTATTACTTGTATTCTGAGGCAAAACATAGTCTAATATCAAGTAATTGATTGCAGAGTTTTCCAGGAGAAAAAATGCTGCTTTTAACAACCTTTCTAGAAAAGATTGGACATTTCCATTTATTTATTACTGTTTTTATGTTTTGTTAGAGGTCTAAAATGCTAGAGAATGTTTAAGAATTAGAATGTATTTCTTAGTCATTACACACATAAAGTTATAACTGTTTTGGCCACTATGGCATTTCCAACTTGAGTTTGCATGGAATAGAGAAAAGAGTATCTTCTAAAGGAAGAACTTTTACATAGTTATTTCCTTATTCTAGATAAATAATATATATCTGTGTAGCTTTCAGAGCTTAACTGTTAAAAATATATCTGCCTTCCCTGTACCTCATGATCTTGAGAACAATGAGATGATGAGACAGTTAGAATAAAACTCAGTTTTTCTAAGGCTAACACAGTGCATCATGTGTAAGAGGAACTCAGTATTTGTTGAGTTGAATGGTTCAAAACATCCATGCAGCAGACATTAAATATCTCTTTAGATACTTGTATACATAGACACTATCTTTGGAATCTCTTAATTTTACAAAAATATATATACCTGCCCTTCAAGTGTAACACAGTCTTACATGGGGATAAGATGGTTACACTGAAAGCTTATCATAGTGTAAGTCTATTAAGAAAAACAATCACATGCCTTTAAATTGGCATAAATATCTAATGAAAGGCTTACAAGAAAAAGGACAGGGAGCACAGATATTGATAAAAACAGTTTCATTTGAGCCGAAACTTAAGAGAGAATTTTGACTGTCTTACTGTAGACTTTCAGAAATCGATGAATAAATGAAAAAGGGAGATTGGTAGTGAATAGAATTTTATAGACACAGTAAATTATGTGCTATCATAGATTTAAAAACTATTATATGTATTACTAAAATGAAACAACCTTAAAAAAAATACATCTAATTTCTGTAAAGAAATTTTGTGAATAAGCCATAACATGTTTTAGTCCAAATATGTCATTGACCAGTTAACTTGTTTACTCAAACTTAAAATTCTAGTGATTAAAAACAAGGAGTTTTCTACAGTGAAGCCAAATATTATACTAAAACTTGGTCCAGTTACTCAAAAATTGGTTTCAACTAGGGATCATAAGGTGGACAGGCTACAGTTTAGCTAGATATTTTTAAGCTTACCATACTTGAGCAATACAGCTGAAAGATAAATTCATACTTTTAGATCTGAGTTCTAGGTTACTCCTTATGTTTAGTAATTGAAATAAGGTAAAAATATGGGCTTACTGTTAACGTTGTTTTTTTGTTTTCTTAGGTACAGCCCAAGCACCTTGGATGTGTTGGTCTGAGCTGTTTTTATTTGGCTGTAAAATCAATAGAAGAGGAAAGGAATGTCCCACTGGCAACTGACTTGATCCGGATAAGTCAGTATAGGTTCACGGTTTCAGACTTGATGAGAATGGAAAAGATTGTATTGGAGAAGGTGTGTTGGAAAGTCAAAGCTACTACTGCCTTTCAGTTTCTGCAACTCTATTATTCACTCATTCAAGAGAACTTGCCATTTGAAAGGTATGTGACCTGTGTTTTGAAGATAGAGGTTTAGAAATCATAGTGATATTTGGTTTCTGCATAAAATCAATATCCTCATAGAATTCTAAAGAAAATAATTGAAATGATAGCTATTGTCCTGAACTTTACTGTCAAGCAGAAGTGAGAAGAATTGGTTGTAATTAGTTTCACGAAGGCTAATTCTTGGGATTAAAGGACATTTCTTTTTCTTTTTTTTTTTTAAGATTTATTTATTTATTTGAAAGGCAGAATTACAGAAAGGCGAAAAAAGCAGAGAGAGAGAGGGAAAGAGAGGTCTTCCATCCCCTGATTCACCCCCCAGATGGCCATAACAGCCGGAGCTGTGCCGATCCGAAGTTAGGAGCCAGGTGCTTCTTCCTGGTCTCCCATGTGGGTGCAGGGGCCCAAGGAGTTGGGCCATCCTCTACTGCTTTCCCAGCCCATAGCAGAGAGCTGGCCTGGAAGAGGAGCATCCAGCTCTTGAACCAGCACCCAAATGAGATGCCAACACTGCAGGTGGTGGTTTTACCTGCTTTGCCACAGTGCCAGCCCAGGACATTTCAACTTTTTTTTTAACTTTTATTTTATTTTATTTATTTGACAGATAGAGTTAGACAGTGAGAGAGAGAGATGGAGAGAGAGAGGGAGAGAGAGAGAAAGGTCTTCCCTCAGTTGGTTCACCCCCCAAATGGCCACTACAGCCGGAGCTACGCTAATCTGAAGCCAGGAGCCAGGTGCTTCTCCTGGTCTCCCAAGCACTTGGGCCATCCTCCACTGCCTTCCCGGGCCACAGCAGAGAGCTGGACTGGAAAAGGAGCAACCGGGACTAGAACCTGGTGCCCATATGGGATGCTGGTGCCGCAGGCGGAGGATTAGCCAAGTGAGCCACAGCGCTGGCCCCTACCCACTATGCCACAGTGCCAGCCCAGGACATTTCAACTTTTATAAAACCTAGTGTGCAAACATTTCCCAGAGATTTATGGAAAAAGGAAATTCAGTAGATACAGAAATAGGTTTGGTGCTGGCTCTGTGGCACAGTGGGTTAACACCCTGGCCTAAAGCGCTGGCATCCCATATGGGCGCCGGTTCTAGTCCCGACTGCTCCACTTCCAATCCAGCTCTCTGCTATGGCCTGGGAAAGCAGTGGAGGATGGCCCAAATCCTTGGGCCCCTGCACCTGCCTGGGAGACCTGGAAGAAGCTCCTGGCTCCTGGCTTCGGATAGGCGCAGCTCCTCCGGCTGTTGCAGCCAAATTGGGGAGTGAACCATTGGATGGAAGACCTCTCTCTCTCTCTCTGCCTCTCCTCTCTTTGTGTAACTCTGACTTTCAAATAAAATAAAATAAATCTTTTTAAAAAATAGATTTATTAAAATGAAAATAAATGTTGATACTTGTGGCATAATGCAGTTTTTTTTTGTTTTTTTTTTTGCTCAAATCATTTAAAACTCGTGTATGGTGCTCTTAAGAAATTAATGTCTCTGATACAAGGCAAATTGTTTTACTATAGGAAATGTCATATGACAAGTGTGCATAAACTGCTCTTAAAAATATTTCTTCAAAAGTGTCTCTTGACTAGCTATAATATTATCTATATAAAATTAATCCTGTTTTCTTTTTAAAGGAGAAATAGCCTTAATTTTGAAAGACTGGAAGCTCAACTTAAGGCATGTCACTGCAGGATCATATTTTCTAAAGCAAAGGTAATATTTATAAAGATGAAACCTATTTATATTGACATATTTCTGTATTTTCCATTTACTTTAAATTTATCTCTTTCAGCCTTCTGTGTTGGCTTTGTCTATCATTGCATTGGAGATCCAAGCACAGCAGTGTGTGGAGTTAACAGAAGGAATAGAATGTCTTCAGAAACATTCCAAGGTATGTCAGGGTCATAGCCTAAATCCTAGTAACAGCTGTACAAGAAACTGAACCACTTGCATTATCTCCTGCAGTAAAATGAGATGTGTGTTTATTTGAAACTATTTAGCTACTCCAAATTTTTTCTTAATGAGAAAGGATATATGTCCTTAAGAAGACTGCATTTATTACTATAAATACAGTGAGACTTTTATTTTAATTGAATTTTTTTTTTATGTACAGATAAATGGCAGAGATTTGACCTTCTGGCAAGAGCTTGTATCAAAGTGCTTAACTGAGTATTCATCAAACAAGTGTTCAAAACCGAATGTTCAGAAGTTAAAATGGATTGTGTCTGGGCGTACTGCACGGCAGTTGAAGCATAGTTATTACAGAATAGCTCACCTTCCAACAATTCCTGAAATGGTTCCTTAATTCATGAATTTGGATCATTGTTATTCTCCATAAAGGAAATTATCAGTGCTATAATTTTCTTTTACAATGGAAGAATTAAAATATCATTTCTCTTCAAAGTAAACAAAATGGAGTTGCAATAGGAAAGGGGAAATTTCTACACTGATTTGGTCAGCTAATATTTGAAGACATTTAGTATATACAGAACCCTAAGGGTAAGGAATTATCTAACCTCTGATATGTATGTTAGTCATTTCATTAATCAGCATAAAAAAAGTATGTCCTCAACAACCCAAGTTTTAAAAGTAGCATTAAAATCGTATTTTTTTCTTGAACATCTTACTCTCTGAAGACCTAAGCTCTGGCTCATTTAAAGATACACTAGCTGAGTAGGACAATAGGACCAAACTTTTGGATCACATTTGGACTAATTTGAGAATGTTAGCTTATAAGCAAAATCAGTATGAACTTGGATAGTGTATTTAAAGAAAAAGAAGATACATCCAATCAGTCTTGATGTTGGGTGTCTGGAAACTGCAAGGGCATCTCAACACTGTAGTTACTATAATATTTGGAATTCTGGAAAAGTAGTTACATGCATAAAAGATAAACTTGGGGGGTCACTGGATATATATTCTTGCCATTTAAATTTCTTAACTAGTAATAATGATTTACCTTTTTCCATTCAAAATTAAATTAACATTTAACATATCTATGATTATGAAACTTAACCTGAACAGTTAGTTCACTTTTAATAGTAATATTTCACAGATGTCTGCTAAGTTGGGTTTTTTTGTTGTTATTGTTGATTTAAGGAGGATTATTACAGCAACAACAATAAAAACTCTGAACCCTACAGCCCTGAATATGGATTCCATGATGTTTTCATGAGTTTAAATTTCAAGTCTTAAAACTTTACAACTAGATGAATATGATGTTCTTATGCTTGGGGAAACTGCCTAATTAGTATTATGCTATAGTGGAATTATGTTTAGATATAAATTCATCTGTGAAGCAGTCAAATCAAAGTTAAAAGCATAAATATGAAGCACTAATCACAAGCTTTGGAAAGTAAACTGTGAATCTTCATTTCTTAACATTGATTTAACTTTCTATATTTGATTGATATACTTTAGGTAGTATTGAAAATGCTAACCTACATAATTTAAATGTTTTAAATTATGAGGTTTTCATCAAAGTAACATTTCACAAATGCACTTTTAAGATACAACAAAGGTTAGTGTTTTAGGCAGTTTAAATGGTTTTCTGTTGCCCAAAATGCAAATAATGCAATCCTGAGAAGGGGACACAAATTTGAAGGCATTTTGTAGAAAGCAAAAAAAAAAAAAAAAAAACTTAGTAATTTTGGCAAGTTCATAATCTTTAATATTTTTTCAAGAAAACAGATGATGTTTGTATGTGTGATAAGATCTTTTATATAGAATCTACTGCCCCAGACCAGTCCAATCAAGAAAATTGTTTTCTATTTTATTAGTTGCTCAAATTATCACTCTGAGGACTTACTTTTCTCCACTAAAGTAAGTTCAGACTAGATTTAATACTCCAGAAGTCTTTACTGAGTATTGTTTTCAGAAAATTGTCATTGCTTCTAATTTAGATTAGAATAAAATTCTAAAGAATATGCTTTCACTAATGCCCTTACTGCATCTTAAGAAGTCAGTCGACACCTTCATAAGTAGATCACGGAGGCAGTGTTCAAGAAACAGTCTTCAGTCAGTGAGTGAATGTAAGGAGGTCTACAGTGTGACGGTTCCATGGATGATTAACGGAGCAGTGCCTAGCCTGTGTTCATTCAGAGTGGCTGTGATCATTTCTGACATGATGTTGTGGACAAATACGCAATAAAAAATAAAAACCAAAGAATCACAGCGTATATTATCCTTAAATTTTATAACCTGTGTTTTATGGGTAGCTTCCGTTTTCCCAAAAGGCTGGTAATATTTCAGTTATTTTGATACATCAGTGTTAACCTTGAGTTGGCAAAGGTAACCTAACTAAATACCATTATCTTTGGTACTAAGTGATATACCTTTCAATAAAGTTATTGAAATGCAATCCTTTGCTGTGTGGTTTTGATTCTTTAAAAATTTTATTTTTAAAATTTATTTAAAAGAGAAAGGTATCTTCCATCCACAAATAGTTTACTCCCAGATACACTCAACAGCTCAGGGCTAAGCCATGCCAAAGCCTGATGCTTGGAACTCTTATTTAGGGTTCCCATGTGGGTGGCAAGGATTGAAGTACTTGAGTCATACCCTGCTGCCCTGCAGTGTATATATTAGAAGGAAGGTGGAATCAGAAGTGGAGCTGGGACTTGAACCCATGTCCTTGGATATGGGATGCAGGCATACCAAGCTGTGTCTAAACTGCTGCATCAAACACCTGCCTAATGATTTTCTTCTGATTTAATTAACTGTTTTACAGTATGATGACAAGACCAGATAAAAAGCTCTCTTGGGACTGGTGTCTTGCACAGCAGACAAAACAGCTGCCTGCAATGACAGCATCCCATAGGAGTGCCAGTTCATTTCCTGGCTGTTCAACTTCCTATCCAGCTCCCTGTTAATGTGACAAGGAAAGCGGCAGAAGATGGTGCAAGTGAAGCGGCCTGGACCCATATAAGAGACCCAGAAGCTTCTGGCTCCTGGCTCCTGATTTCGGCCTGGGCTGTGACCATCTGGGAAGTGACCCAATGGATGGAAGATGTCTACCTCTGTGTCTCTCCATCTCTCCATAACTCTGCCTTTCAAATAACACCAAATCTTTAAAAAAAAAAAAAAAAAGGTAAAAACAAAAAGCTACCTCTTAGTGAACTTAAATTTAGCACTAAAGTAAATGCAGGGAAACAAACAGTAAAATTTTTTTTAATGATTTATTTATTTATTTGAAAGAGTTACACAGAGAGAGGAGAAAAAGAGACAGGGAGAGAGGCCTTCCATCGCTGATTTGACTCCCCAGTTGGCCACAACCGCTGGAGCTGTGCCAGTCCAAAGCCAGGAGCCAGGAGCTTCTTCCGGCTCTCCCATCCGGGTGCAGGGGCCCGAGGATTTGGGCCATCTTCTGCTTTCCCAGGTCATAGAACAGAGCTGGATCAGAAGTGGAGCCGCCAGGGCTTGAACCAGCGCCCATTTGGGATGCTGGCACTGCAGGCAGTGGCTTTACCCACTATGCCACAGCCTAGGCCCCAGTAAAATCTTTTAGTAGTAAATTGATCTTCTGTATATAAAGATAATTGAAAATGAATCTTGATGTGAATAGAATGGGAGAAGGAGCGGGAGAGGGGAGGGTTGCGGGCGGGAGGAAGTTATGGAGAGGGAAAAGCCATTGTAATCCATAAGCTGTACTTTGGAAATTTATATTTGCTAAATAAAAGTTAAAAAAAATTTTTAGTAGTATGGCTATTACCTAATTAATACTTCTGGTGATTTTTTTAAAAGACAAAAGATGGTGAGTGAATATGCTTAATGTGCATTAAAAAGTTGATGTTTATGCATTATTCATTTTTATCATTTAGATCAGTCACTGCTATGGATGAATATGCTTAATACAAATTTATTCACCTAAACTTTTGTTCAAACCATTACCTGATTAAGTGGCAGCCCAGCGGGTTACTTGATAATGATGGTAATTTCCAATATAAAGCATAATTTCCAATATAAGGCAACCTGCTGGTGGCCAGCGGGTAAAGCCACTACCTGCAGTGCCAGCATTCCATATTGGCACCAGTTCCTGTCTCTGCTGCTTCACTTCCAATCCTGCCATAGCCTGGGAAGGCAGTGGAAGATGGCCCAAGTCCTTGGGCCCCTGCACCCATGCCGGTGGCCCAGAAGAAGCTCCTGGCTCCTGACTTCAGATTGGGGCAACTCCGGCTGTTGCGGCCATCTGGAATTGAATCAGTGGATGGAGGATCTCGAACTCTGTCTCTCTCTGCCTCTGCCTCTCTCTAATTCTGCCTTTCAAATAAATAAATAAAATTTTTGGAAGTTAACCGCTTGAATCACTTGGTAATTACTGAATCTCAGTATGTGATTTTTAAGTATTTATGTTTGATTTAACAAGACAAAGTGGACATTACAAAGGGGTTACTGATGAAAGAGAAACCATTATTAAGCCTCCTTTTGAACGTGACTCCATTTAGGAATTTTTAATGACCCTCCCCCTTTTTCACAGTGTTAATATTTTGTAAAAAGATGTATTTGAGGGGCCAGCACTGTCGTGTAGTGGTGTGGGTGCCGATTCAAGTCCCAGCTGCTCTACTGATCTAGCTCTCTGTCATGGCCTGGAAAAGCAGTAGAAAATAGCCCAAGTCCTTGAGCCCTTGCACCTGGGTGGGAGACCTGGAAGAAGCTCCTGGCTCCTGTCTTCAGACTGGACTGGCCCCAGCCATTGCCACCATCTGGGGAGTGAGCCAGCAGATGGAAGACCTCTCTCTCCTGCCTCTCTAACTCCGGCTTTCAAATAAATCAATAAATCTTAAAAAAAAAAAAAAAAAAAAGTATTTGAAAAGCAGAGAAATCATCCGTTTCACTCCCCAAATGCCTACCATAGCCAACCCAAGCAAAATCCAGAACTCCATCTGGTCTCCCATATGGGTGGCAAGGACTCAGATTTGTAGCCCATTATCCACTGCTGTCCTGGACTTATTAAGGAGAAAGCTCGACTGTTAACAGAGGAGCCTGGGCTCCAACCAAGCACTCCAACATGAGTTGAGGCATTCCAAGCAGCAGCTTAATATTTTAGCACAACACCCACCCCCCTACATCCTTTTTTTAGAAAGGTACCTGAACCTCATACGTATTTTCAGTTATGAGACACACTCTCTAAAATCCACAGCTAATTCTGATCTACCATTTGTTAGTGATATTTTCTTTTAGCCAGTTACTAGTACTAGATGTTTTATATGAATGAGGCTATCCCAATTTACAAAGAACCAAAGGATCCAAATGATCTGCATCTGGTCACAAATTTAGTACTTAGGAGTGGGATTAAATCCAGGCAATTTTGACTCAAAGGGCCGTGCTCTGACAGGTCTGCACAGCACCTTCCAAAATGGAGGATTAATTGGATTCATGTGTAATTGTATAACTGCCAAACCAAACTGTCCTGTCCACATTAACTTCAGTACTCTCATCATGATCATAGAACAGTAATAACTAGAGAATTTTTCTCTAGTTTATACTAACAGAGTAATTTTTATGTTATTCTTATACAATGCTTATAAGTACGAAACAATTTTTTATAAACCCAAAACAGTAAACATAAGTCAAATAATATGAATAAAATATAAGCCAATTTTTATAGTAATTCAACAAAATGGACTTAAGAGCAAATTACCAAGGATAAAAAGGGATATTAAGGATAAAAGAATCAATTCAAGATGACTTGACATTCCTAAATATGGAAGCACCTAATATCACATCTTAAAAATGCATGAAACAGGAGCTGGCGCTGTGGCGCAGCGGGTCAACACCCTAGCCTGAAGTGCCGGCATCCCATATGGGCGCCGGTTCAAGACCTGGCTGCTCCACTTCCTGTCCAGCTCTGCTGTGGCCTGGGAAAGCAGAAGATGGCCCAAGTCCTTAGGCCCCTGCACCTACATGGGAGACCCGGAAGAAGCTCCTGGTTCTTGGCTCTTGGCTCCTGGCTTCAGATTGGCGCAGCTCCAGCTGTTGTGGCCAATTAGGGAGTGAACCATCTGATGGAAGACCTCTGCCTCTCCTCTCTCTGTGTAACTCTGACTTTCAAATAAGTAAATAAAAAAATTTTTTTTTAAAAAAATGTGTGACACAAAAATTAAAAACACTATAAGGAGAAAAGGACAAAGTTTCATTGATAGTTGGAGAATGAAATACTCTTCTCAGTATTCTATAAAATTGCTAGAAAATTGGCAAAGACATAGAACTGAGGAGCAACGAATGTTTTCGCTGACTTAAAACATTTCATCCTAAAATAGCAGATGCAGCATTCTTTCAAGTGCATATGGAACTTTTACTAAGATAGACCATAGCCTGGGTCTTGAACTTTAATAAATTTAAAAGAACTGAAATCATACAAAGTATGTTCTCTGGCAATAAACTAAAAGTCACTAAGAGATGACAAGAAAATAAAAATGCTTGGAAATTAAACAGGCTCCAAGAAGAAGTCTTAAAAGAAACTAGAAAATACATTAAACTGAATAAAAAAGAATCTCACAAAATGTGGAATGTAGCTGAACCAGAGCATAGAGAGCAATTTATAGCATCAACTACATTTATTAAGAAGATGAAGGGCCTAAGTCATTAAGTTTCCATTTTAAGAAATCAGAAAAGAGAGGCCGGCACTGTGGCTCAATAGGCTAATCCTCTGCCTTGCGGCGCCAGCACACCGGGTTCTAGTCCCAGTCAGGGCACCGGATTCTGTCCCGGTTGCCCCTCTTCCAGGCCAGCTCTCTGCTATGGCCCAGGAGTGCAGTGGAAGATGGCCCAAGTGCTTGGGCCCTGCACCCCATGGGAGACCAGGAGAAGCACCTGGCTCCTGCCATCGGAACAGCGCGGTGCGCCAGCCGCAGTGCGCCAGCCGCGGTGGCCATTGGAGGGTGAACCAACGGCAAAAGGAAGACCTTTCTCTCTGTCTCTCTCTCTCATTGTCCACTCTGCCTGTCAAAAAAAAAAAAAAAGAAATCAGAAAAGAGATTTAGAACCCAAAGCAAGCAGAAGTAAGTTATAAAAAAGGGGATGGGCTAGAGTTGTGGCACAGCAGGTAAGGCTACAGCTTGCTGCTGACATCCCATATGAGCAACGGTTCCAGTCCTGGCTACTTCACTTCTGATCCAGCTCTCTGCTAAGGTACCTGTGAAAGCAGCAGAAGATGGCCCAAATATTTGGCCTCTACCACCCACATAGGAGAACCAGATGGAGTTCTAGGCTACTGGTTTTTGTCTCGGTCTTGGAGGCCTTTTAGAAAGTGAACCCACTTCGCCTTTCAAACAAATATAAATGAATGTCTTTTTTAAAAAAGAGAAAAATGAATGAAATAGACAACAGCAAAAAGTCAACAAAACCAAAAATAAATTCTTTACAAACAGCAATAAAATTTATAAACTTCTAGGAAAGCTGACAAAACAAAGGCATCAATGAAGAGGAGCCATCACTATAAACCCTAAAGACATTAAAAGAACACTAAGAAAATACCACGAACAACTCTGCACATATTTAGATGAAATGAACCAATTTCTTGAAAGATACAAGTTACCAAAACTTAAATGAATAAAAAAACCTGAGGGGCCAGCATGGTGGCACAGTGGGTTAAAAAGCCCTGGCCTGAAGCGCCCGCATCCCATATGGGTGCTGGTTCTAGTCCTGGCTGCTCCTCTTCCAATCCAGCTCTCTGCTGTAGCCTGGGAAAGCAGTGGAGGATGGCCCAAATCCTTGGGCCCCTGCACCCACGTGGGAGCCTGGGAAGACACTCCTGGCTGTTGGCTTCAGATCGGCACAGCTCTGGCCATTGCAGCCTTCTGGGGAATGAAACAGCAGATGGAGGATCTCTCACTCTCTCTCTGCCTCTCTGTAATTCTGTCTTTCAAATAAATAAAACAAATCTTTTAAAAAAAATGAATTAAAAAACATGAATCAGTTCTATTATTTTTTAAAACTGAATCTATTATTTAAAACTTACTGGCAAATGGGTACAACATTTAAAAAGTAAATGAGCTATTTACAAATCTCTTACAAAGTAGAAAAATCATTTTCCAATTCATTTATGAGGCCAGAATTAACACAATACCAAATGAAGATAAAGAAAACATATGTGAATAAAACTGTTGGACAATATTCCAAATCGACATAAGACATGGAAATCCTCAAATGAATTTGGATGCATAAACTAAGTAATACTCCATGACCAAGTTTGACATGAGAGGTGAGAGATACAAGCTGTTTCAAAATCTGAAAAATCAATATAAGACATATGAACAATTTAAAGAAGAAAATGCATTTCAGAAAATTCCTGAGAAATTCAGCTAACTAGGATTAAGCAGATCTTTCTTGAATCTGATAAGGAAATGTATGAAAAATCTATAGCTAGCATGATTCTTAACAGTGAAAGAAAACGCTTTTCAGACCATAACAGGGGCTGGCACTATGGCATGGAAGGTTAAGTGTTCGCCTACAGTGTGAAACATATGGGTGGCAGTTCAACTCCCAGCTGCTCCACTTCCAATTCAGCTTCCTGCTAATGCACCTGGAAAAGCAACAGGGGATGGTCCAAGTCCTTGGGCTCCTGCATCCACATGGGAGATGGAGAAGAAGCTCCTAGCTCCTAGCTACAGACCAGCTCAGCCCCAGCCATTGCAGCCATTTGGAAAGTGAATCAGTAGATGGAAGATCTTTTTTTTTTTTTTTTTTTTTTTGACAGGCAGAGTGGACAGTGAGAGAGAGAGAGAGAGAGAGAAAGGTCTTCCTTTGCCGTTGGTTCACCCTCCAATGGCCGCCGCGGTAGCGCGCTGCGGCCGGCGCACCGCGCTGTTCCGATGGCAGGAGCCAGGTGCTTCTCCTGGTCTCCCATGGGGTGCAGGGCCCAAGCACTTGGGCCATCCTCCACTGCACTCCCTGGCCACAGCAGAGAGCTGGCCTGGAAGAGGGGCAACCGGGACAGGATCGGTGCCCCGACCGGGACTAGAACCCGGTGTGCCGGCGCCGCAAGGCGGAGGATTAGCCTGTTGAGCCACGGCGCCGGCAGATGGAAGATCTTGATCTCTCTCTCTCCTTCTCTGTATCTCTGCCTTTCATATAAATAAATGAAAATAATCTTAAAAAAAACCACAAGAACATAAAGTTGGCACCATCTCCCCTCTTATGTCTAACCAATCAAGCAAGAAAGAGAAAAGATCTATAGACTAGAAAGAGTAAAATAAAAATGGCCCTATTTATGGTTTATGTAGAAAAGACAAAGAATCAATAACAAAAACTCCTAGAACTAATCATTGAATTTAGCAAGGTCAAACAAATACAAGGTCAACAAACAAAAATTAAACATATTTATATGTTATATATATATATATATGCTAGTACATACTAGCAATGTGCAAATGGAAAGCCAAATTTCAAAAATAAGACCATTTAGAATAATAATCCCTCCCCTGGCATGAACAATTAGGAATAAATCAATCAAAAGATGTGAAGCATATGTAAAGTGAAAACCAAAAATGCTGATGCCTGGAACCAAAGAGGCACTAAATGGAGAGATACCCCAAGTTCATAGAGGGGAAGATTCATAAAATTCCATTCCAAACCCCTGTAGGAGACTTTTTTAATTACAGAGTAGCTGATTTTTTAACTTGTATTTATTTATTTTAAAAACAGAAATAGAGATTCCCATCTGCTGTTTAATTACCCAAATGCCTGTAAATGCCAGCTCAGGCTGGGCAAGGTCAAAGCCAGGAACCAGGAACTCTATCCAGTTCCCCCACATGGGTGGCAGACTCAAGCACTTGCTTCCAGGGTGCACGTTGGCAGAAAGCTGGAAACAATAGCAGATATGTGACCCAAGCCTATGAACTCTATATAGGACATGGGCATACCAAGTGGTGTCTTAACTGCATGCTAAATGCCCACGCCTAGTTTAGCTGATTGTAAATGTTATGTAGAAAAGTAAAGAAATGAAAGGACAACTTTGAAAAATGAAGTTTGAAAACTAATGCTATTGAATTTTAAGATAACATAAAACAACAATTAAGGCAGTACGGTACTGATGAAAGGACATACAGGTCAATGGAGTCCAAACAGATTCACATAGGTAACAAGTAATTGTTGACAGATACAAGACAATTCAGTGGGAGAATGGATAGCCCTCAACAAATGATTTTGACAACTGGATAACCATATAAAAGAAAAAATGCCCTGCACCTAAACTTCACAGCTTACAAAAATACTAACTTAAAATAGGTCATAGATCGCAGCAAAAAACACAAAATCATAAAACTTGCAGAAAAATGAAAAAAACAAGCCAAAAACCTTAGACCAGAGGTTACAGAAGTTCTATTATGACATCCAAAGCATGATCCAGATCAAGTGTTTAAACTAGCAATTAAGACAACCTATATCAGAGTGTCTGGGCCGCATTATCGAAGGCAGTTCTGACTCTGTTCCCCTGAATGCAGACAAGGAGTAAGCAGTGATTGCTCAAGGGGTTGAGCCCCTGCCACACACGTGGGAGACCTGGGGTAAGTTTCTGGCTCCTGCCTCCAACCCTGATTGGAGGTTGGAGGAATTTGGGAAGTAAACCAGTGGATGAGTACACTCTGTTATGCACAGTCTGCTTCCCAGATACATTAAAAAAAGCAAAAATTTTCACAAAGCATTATCCACTGATATGATGAATTAAAACTTCAATAAACACTTCAGCACTCTAAAAGATATCAACAAAGTAAAAAGGATTTACAGAATAGCAGGAAGTACTTATAAATCACAAATCTGATAAGGTACTTGTATTAGAATATATAAAGAGGGGGCCATTACTGTGGCATAGCAGGTAGAGCCACTGCCTGCAGGGCCAGCATCCCATATAGGCGCTGGTTCAGGTCCTGGCTGCTCCACTTTTTTTTTTTTTTATTGACAGGCAGAGTGGATAGTGAGAGAGAGACAGAGAGAAAGGTCTTCCTTTTGCCATTGGTTCACCCTCCAATGGCCACTGCGGCCGGCGCATCTCACTAATCCGAAGCCAGGAGCCAGGTGCTTCTCCTGGTCTCCCATGCGGGTACAGGGCCCAAGCACTTGGGCCATCCTCCACTGCCTTCCCGGGCCATAGCAGAGAGCTGGCCTGGAAGAGGGGCAACCGGGATAGAGTCCGGCGCCCCAACCAGGACTAGAATTCAGTGTGCCGGCGCCGCAAGGCGGAGGATTAGCCTGTTAAGCCACGGCGCCGGCCTGCTCCACTTTCAATCAAGCTCTCTGCTATGTCCTGGGAAAGCAGTAGAAGATGGCCCAAGTTCTTGGGCCCCTGCACCCACATGGAAGACCCAGAGGAGGCTCCTGGCGCAGCTCCGGCTGTTCTGGCCAATTTGGGAGTGAACCAGCAATGGAAGACCTCTCTCTCTACCTCTCCTCTCTCTGTGTTAACTCTTTCAAATAAATAAATAAATCTTTAAAAAAAAAAGAATAAAGAACTGTTACTACTGAGGAAGACAGCCCGATTAATAAGTGGACAAAGGATTTGAATAAATATTTCTCAGTGAAAGATACACAAATGGTCAATAAGCACAAGAATGGTTGGCAAAATTAATCATCAGGGAAAGGCAAATCTAAACCACAAAGTTATTAGTTAAGTATCCACAAGAATACTTAGAATCAAAAAGGCAGGTAATAACAAGTGCTGACAATCATGTGGCAAAACTGAACCCTTGTATACTGCTGGAGGGAGTATGATGTAGCAACTTTGGAAAACACTTCTAACATCCATGCCAACTAGGTTCCTCCTAGTTAGAAATGAAAACACATATGCACATTAAAAACTTGCACACAAATGTTTATAACAGCATTATTCAGCATACTCTAAAGGAGGAAATACTCTAACTTACAAATGAATATACAAATGTGATAACAGCCATGCAATGTAGTACCCGACTAAGTATTATGTGCTAGAACATGGTTGAACCACTGACACATTAAGTGAAAGCAAGTCACCAAAGACCACATATAGTTCCATGTATATGAATGTCCGTAACAGGGAACTCTGAGACAGAAAGTATATTTGTAGTTGTTTCGCTGGCAAGGGATGTGGGGGAAAAGAGCGGGATAGTAACTAAAAAGTTTCTATTTAAGATAAAGTCAGTGATTGCATATACTATATATCATATACTGTAAATGGATAAATGTCTATGAATTATGTCTCAATAAAGCTATTTTTAAGATTATATGATTCCATTTATATTGCTTAAAAGACAAATCTATAAAGACTATGCCATGGTTTCCAAGGTTTATGGGCTAGAAGTAGAGTAACTTCAAAGAGATAGAAGAAAGGCATTTTTTATGGTGATTGAACTGTTCAATATCCTGAACATGAAAGTATTTACATATATCTATACTTCTGCTAAAATTTACTAAAGCATACACCAGGATGCTAATATTAATGTATGTATATGTTCCAAATATTTTTTAAATGTCCAAAAGATAAGTCAATTAAAAAATTATTTCTAAACAACTCATTCTGAAAATTATTATATAAAATGAGTAAGATCAGCATGACAGGGTAGATGGGTTATAGTGAGAGGCACAGGTTGGGTGTTTAAGAACCAAACAGGGTGAGGAGAACACATTTTTGTTTGGCATAGGATGTTGGAGTCTCACAGAGCAAGGAAAGCATTTATTTCCCTGGGAAGATAATGAGACGACCTACAGTGCAGAGTCAAAGATATCAAGAGTAGGAATCAGGTTTCTCATTGCTATTGAAGGAAGTTATAAATATGGAAAGGAAGAAAACAAAAATCAACCTCCTAGTATTAGAACTGAAAGCTTAACTGTGAACTCAGCTTTCAATACATTTATACAGAAATATAGATATAAATATATGCATTACTAATGCACACCAACAGCAATTACACATTAGTACCTAGATCTTCACTTTCAAATACCTTTATTATCTAAAGTGTAACCCAGACTTCTTGGAAAAGAATGACTGATTCTTAGGCTGGCACAGAGAAAACATAATGAATCTGGGATATCTTGCCAGAAAACAAGAAATCAAATAATAAAGACAAATAAAGAAAGGAACATCACAAAAGGACACAGAAGCCACTTAGAATAGTACAAATGTATAACAATTATGAGCATCAAAGTAATAAGAATAGACTTTTAAGCCATAGAATAAAATAGAAAATCATGAATCCACAGAGGTATAAATAGATTCAAATTCTGATGCGAAAAAAAATAGTATTTTAGAACTATCTGTTCACAAAATAACTATAAACATAAAAAGGAACTTTACAAAGAAGTCTGACAGATATTACCTTAATCTGTGATCTAAATACTACCACTGGAAATGAGATAAATTCAAATTATTAATCCATGATAGGATGTAATAACACATGGTCATTTCTTTAACAACTGCCAAGAATGCATAGCTTAAATTTAATTAAATATTAGACTTCCTGATTTTAACAGCTGCATTGCAGTTATGTAAGATAATGTCCTTCTTTGAAGCAAATGCACTCTAGGTTATTCAGAGGTGATCATGTCCTCAACTTATTCACAAATGGTTCAGGAAGAAAAAAAAAATCTATGTAATTTACTTACTGCATGTTTTCTGTGCATTTGAGATTACGTCTCAGAAATTAATTTTTTAGGAATTAAAAAAGGCTGAAATAAAATTTCAATGATTTCCTCTTGTATGTCTGGATTAATGAAGGTCAAAATAATACCACTAGCAATCAATGACCTTAATATGCTTTCTCCACTGACAAAAGACCTGCCCAATAATACTTACTTAGATGCTTCTCTTTATTAACCCACTTCTGCTGATATGTTTTTACACTATTTTTTAATTTCTTGATATAATCTAAGAATAATACACTAATGAAGAAATTCTCATTAACTCTTAAAACTTACTCAAAATATTTTGTGGATTTTTATCTTGCCTTAAAATTTTTTCAGTACTATAATTTCCTGCATGAGTTAGTATACTTAGAAAAAGGGGTACACAATTCCTATATAGAAAAGTTTATTGAACATTATTCCTGTGTCACACTTATCAAAAAAAAAAAAAATTTCCTTGAAGGCACCCTTTCATTTCACATGATCTGTAACCTAAGGTTTTTTGTATTAAAAATACAATTAATATGAAATTAGTAAAATGCAATATATAAAACTTCATGCTGAGCAAAAACAAGTCCAAAAAAAGTTACCATATATTCATAGAATAGTTCCCAGAGTACATGTTTCCTACATAAATCATATTTGAATGCAATTTTTAGAACCATAATTAAATATATTTTCCATTTGTTAATTGGAGGCATCCATATTTTCCTTCTGCCTCATGATCTGCTTCATTGATTAAACATCTGCTAGGATCCACAGAATGCAGCAAAAACACTGGTTATTTCTCAAGGGTTGAGAAATCTGGTCCACCTTTAGTGTAGTTTCCTGAGATTTCTGCTCCACTGAAGTCAAAACCAGGATTCTAAAGGAGATGAAAAAATTATAAAAAAGTAAGGAAAAATATTAGTATGACCTGGCAATTCACCAAAAAAAGATATAAATGGCCAATAAATACATGAAAGGACATCAAACTTCACCATAGTCACCAAAATGGAATTTAAAATTATGAAGTATCTTTCAACTTTCAGATGTATGAGTATTTAGAAGTCTCAACATGTCTATTATAATGCTGGCGAGTGTATGGGAAAACACAGTTCATTATCAGTTGTGTAAAAATATTTTAATATCTAGCAACTTTTGAGAGCTTGCTATATATACCACAAAGAGTTTAAGAGTTACATGTACATTAACATATTTAATTTTTATAATTTAATTATAAAATGCTACCTTAAGCTTTAGCTTTTTTGTTGAGCAAGTTCATTTATTTAACCATAAATTACCAGTGCAAGAGTTGGCAAAGTTTTCTATAAATAACCAGTAATAAATATTTTAGCCTTTGCAGGCCCTCTCACAAACTAATGTATGAAAATACTATATGAACTATAGTATAAGTTAATATTACCAGATTGTTCTGGTAAAACTTTACCTACAAAAAACAGGCAGTAGGTTGTATATGACCAATGGACCATAGTTTGCCACCCTGATCTAGTTTGTTAAAAGTTGGTAAGAGCTAAACGGAAAAAAAAAAAAAGTAGTATAGAGTAACAGAACAGGAGAAAACTGCAGTATTTTAATGAGATAATTAAAGGATGCTTCATTGCGCAATGACTTGAAAACAGTGAAGAAGTTAGCCAAGACAAAAGAGCATTCTAGCTAAAAGACAGTAAAGGAATGGGTTAGCATTTCAAGAAACAGCAAACATGGGGCCAGCATTGTGGCAGAGAGGGTTAAACCACCTCCTGAAATGCCAACACCCCATACAAGTGCCAGTTTGTGTTGCAGCTGTTCCAGTTTTGACCCAGCTCCCTGCTAAAGTGCCTGGGAAAACAATGGAGGATGGCCCAAGTGCTCGGAAGAAGCACATAGGAAATCTGAAAGAAGTTCCTGGATCCTGGCTTTGGCCTGGCCCACGCCTGGCCATTGCAGTCATCTGGGGAGTGAATCAGTGGATAGAAAACCTCCTTCTCTGTCTCTCCCCTTCTCTAATGCTTTGAAAATAAATAAAATATGTCTGATAGAAAAGCCAAGTGGAGGGGTCTGGTGCTGTGGCGCAGCAGGTTGATGCCCTGGCCTGAAGCCCTGGCATCCCATATGGGCGCCAGTTCCAGTCCCGGCTGCTCCTCTTCCGATCCAGCTCCCTGTTATGGCCTGGGAAAACAGTAGAAGATGGTCCAAGTCCTTGGGCCCCTGCACCCATGTAGGAGCCTGGGAAGAAGCTCCTGACTGCTGGCTTTGGATTGGCGAAGCTCCAGCCGTTGCAGCCATCTGTGGAGTGAACCAGCAGATGGAAGACCTCTCTAACTCTCTCTGTAACTCTGTCTTTCAAATAAATAAAATAAATCTTAAAAAAAAAAAAAAAGAAAGAAAAGCCAAGTGGAGATGTTGAGTAGGCATTTGGATATAGAACCCAAAATTCAGTAGAAAAGCCTAGGCTACAGATACAATTTGGAAACCATCAAAACTTTAAAAATGCTTTGATCTAGTAATTTTTCCCAAAGAAATCTATCTTAAAGCTATCTACTTGAACACTTCAGTAGTTTCAAATGACAACCCTTGTTTAAAGTTGACAATGGAAAGGACGACAGTTAACAAAATAATTATGTTACATCCAAACTAGAGAAGACTCTGAAGCAGTTGAAAGGAATGAGTTTTAGCTGTTTGTACTACTTAAGAAAGAGCCAAGAAACGCCATTAATTAAAAAAAACATGAATAACAATAAACTCAGTGTGATTCCCCCATTTACGTCAAAAAGAAAATAACCTACCAAAGAAGTCAATATATGAAATGAGAGTAGAATGGAAGAATGGAACAGGAAAGGTGACAGTAAAGGAGCCTTTCACTTTTTTAACCTACATAAGTGTACACTGATGTAAGAATTTATTTATAAATTACTGATGCATATTAAGCAAAGTTTATTTCAGAAATAATAGCAATAAAAATAAATTACTCTCAAGAAAACTTTTTAAAAATTAAATCTATATATTTTTGTAATCATTTACTTAAAAAGGTAATTTAAGAATTTCTGCAACTTTTATAACCACACTTGAATTTTAATTTCAAATAATGAAAAGTATTCAATGATTTTTCAGATATTTAAGCACGTATTCATATATCCATCTGACTTACTTCTTTCTGGAATCTCTCTAATGTAAGTTTTCTTTGCATTTGGTCTTGCACCCAGGGATCAGCTGCATATTCTGATTCTAGAAGAGACGTCCAACAATTTGCTGCATCTCTCTTTGTCTTTGTAAGAACAATACGAACCATTTTTCTATCCTCTAAAGTAAAACACCACCACAAATAAAAACATTAGTCCATCATTAAGTTTTATATTTTTCATCAATCATTAGGTGATCCTGACATACAACTATTTCAACACAGTTCTATTACTGTATCTTTCAAAAATGCAAATACAAAAGTACCTAATACAAAATTAAGACCCAAGGTAAAAGTTAATTTTGTAAGTTTCTGAGGATTATGGTAGATCACTCTTACCCAAAGTCCATGTGCCTTCATCAGCTATAGTAGAATCAAAGAGTTTGCCCTGAAAAATAAACATATAAAGTATTAAAAACAAAGCATTGCATTAATTTCTATAAAGCTTTCATGATTAACATAGTTATTTTCCTATCTAATCCATATCTGTACCATTTTATCACATTTCTGAATTGAACCCTATGCTTCCTCCTACAGAGTGAAATAGAGCTTAAGTTACACTGTAATACTTCCACCACCAGGTTCTTTAAAAAAAAAAAAAAAAAACAGGCTTCTTAATTTTTACAATTTAGAAATACTACTGATTACTCACTGGTCAAATGTGAAGTTAACATCTGAAGTCTTGAAATTTCACCAATGAAAATAAACTACGAGAAAGGAACTCTAAAGCTAAGAAGAAATGCTGTATTTTAAAGTATACTTTTAGAGGCAGGTATCATGGGGGAAAGGGTTAATTAAGTCATAGCATAGGATGCCCACTACCATTAAGCGGAGTTAGTTGCCTTGTTCCAGTCCCTATTACTCTGCTTCTGATCCAGTTTCCTGCTAATGCACCTCCTGGAAGACAGCAGATAACGGCTCACTAACTTGAGTCCTTGACACACATGCGGGAGATACAGATGGAATTGCTGTCTCCCAGTTTCAGTTCATGTCAGCCCTGGCAGTTGTGGACATCTGGGAGTGAACCAGCAGATGGAAGACATCTCTCTCTCTGCCTTTCAAAAATAAATAAATAAACATGTCCAGTAGTCTTTTAAAAACTGATTGTCTGTTGTGCAATTAGCAACTAAAAATTGTTTAAGCTGTAGATAGGACATCAAATGAGCTGTGACAGTTCATTTAGCAAGAAACCAAAATATAATTTTAAGTGAGTCAGTAAGCTCAAACTCATTTTAATTTGCTGCCAAATTTAAGTAGCATGAAATGAAAATCTCAGCAAAATATACATAGCTTCTGATTTATCAATAATAAAGAAATCCTAATAGTATGTACATTTAAAATCCTAGAGGTATTGCTAAATTCCCAAAGTTACTGTTATTATTATTAGATTCATTTTTTTTCTTAAGGTTTACTAATATATTTGAAAGACAAACTTGCAGAGAGAGAGGGAGAGACACAAAGAGATTACATCCTTTGGTTCACTCCCTAGCTGGCAGAAGCTACTGGGGTTGGGCCAGGCTTAAGTTAAGAGCTTCTTCCAGGGCTCCAACGTGGGTGCAGGGGTCCAAGCACTTGGGCCATTTTCTGCTGCTTTTCCAGGCACATCAACAGAGAGCTGGACGAGAAGTGCAGTGGCTGGGACAGCAACCTGCACCATATGGGATGCCAGCATAGAATGCCAGGATGCCTGCCCCTAAAGTAAATTTCAATTGTAATTTCAAATCATCCCTCAGATAAAAAAAAAATGTAAAACCCTTCAGAAAAGTTATTAGGATTCAGCTAATACAGTCAACATCTTTCACTTGAATCCTCTGAAGTACTCAGGGCAGTTCTATCTATATACGTAGAATAGCTAAGGTGTACTGTCAATTTACTACACACTGGGCACTACTCCAAAGTCTTCATTCATCACTGGCACTTGTAATGCTCACAACAGTTCTATGAGAAACTATTATAACAGTCACATCTTGAGACGACTTAGAGACACTTAATAACCTTTTGCACAAGGTTATGAAAACAGAACACGAGTGGAGCAACGTTTTTCTATCCAGCTGCTTCCTGGCACCAAGACACTGAAGTCCAACATCGCTGGCATCTGAGGAGGAAATTTAATTCTAACTGGTTAACTGAGTTTAAGTTGAGCCTTAATACGCGAAGCACAAGTCCTGGATCTAAAGGACACTGGTTAAAATAATAAAAGGGATATTATTTTCTTCACACATCTCTTCAACATTTGCTTGAACATTCCACAAACATATTGCATTTTTCGAATTTAAGTGAGAAAATGAATTACCTGACATCATCTCTGATGTCACCCTACACCCCATCATCTACGTCCTTTGTTCCACCCGGTTAAACTTCCCCACAAAAAGCTATGCTCTTTGGGGCAGGAACCCCATCTGTCTGGCTCTCCTCCTGTCCCCTTGATAAGTGCCTGTCATATGTACGATAAATACTTGTTCCTACAAAAATCTGGTTAGTCTATTCCTAGCTGAAGACCCTCAGAGGAATTAAAAGTGGCAGCCTGACTTGGTTTGGAAATAAAGCAGAAAAAGGAGCTCAAATTGCCACAAGCCAGGACTTGCTCCGACTAGACCAACAACCAGGAACAGTTCACTGTTTTCTCTTTCTGCCAATCCGAGGAGCCGTCCGGCCCCGAAAAGCCGTTCTACAGAAACGATGAACTTCCAGGGCTCGTACATTTAAAAAGGTCGGGATGAGGGAAAGGAGCACAAGCTCCGACCTGCCGCTACCTTGAGGATCTCGCGGCCACCCACGGCCAGCGCCACATGCCGGCTCTGCAGGCCGCACTGGATATCCTGGGCGCGAGTGCCTGGCGGCACCTGAACTTCAATGAACACCTCCTCCAGGGTCTGGTACCACTGGCCCCACGGCGTCCCGCACGGAACCACCCCGCTGCGCTCTTCAAACGGGGTCGACATGCTCCCGTCGCCTCCAGGCACAAGCAGCACCGAGCAAGCCGAGCGCACGCGCAGAAGCCCCACGCCCAGTTCACGTCCGGGACCCTCCGCTCGGGTCACTGCACATGCGCAGGAACCCAAATGGGTTCCTCGGTGTGTGGTCGTCTTTTCCTTTCAGTGGCCATTTAGGACGCTGAAAAGACCCAGATTGAAAGAAGTGAAATCCAGAAATGTTGCCGCCCAAAGAACATTGGGATACACTGGGAATCAGTGAGGCAGGAACTCGCAACACTGTCACCTATGTGACGCCAGAATGCACGCTCAGACTTCTCAGTGCGCTTGCGCAAAGGCTGCTACTACAATTCAGTAACGCCATCAATGACTGGGCAGACGGCAGGAAACAGTAGTAGTCTGCTATTGGCTGGTAACGAAAACTCACAGGCTTCCTAATTGGACGCAGCACGAACCTAGTACGCATGCTCATTCTTGTTTCCCATGGGCGATTGGTCCAGCCACGGTTTTAGTATTCCAATTGGCTAACGCAGGTCGTGGGCGGGGGATGTAGGGGGAGGTTTGAATTTTAAACGAAAAGACAGCAAGAATTTGAAGTCAGTTGTCGGCGAGTGTCGGTGGCGTTCGGTTTGTGGACTGGGTTGTCGGCATGTCCTTTCCTAAGGCACCCCTGAAACGATTCAATGACCCTTCCGGTGCGTACTGGGGGAGGAACGGGGAAGCGGAGACCCTCCCTTTGCCTCTTGGTTCTGTACCTGGGAGGCAAGGAGGAGGCGAATTTAAGGCTGGGATAGGGCTCCGATAGTTTACTTTTCTCAGCTATGTATAAGAATCTGTCACATAAGCAAGCACTACTCTCGAAGCGTAGAGTACGGAGAGGAGACCCTGCTCCATGGAACTTACAGCCAAGCGGGAGATTGTCAAGACAGCCCTGAGGAGAATTCAGAGTCAGCTGAGGGAATGGCGATGAGGCGTTGGTAGCTGTTAGCCAAGACCGGAAAGTCCTCGCTGATTACAGCAGTTGAGTATTTTCCTGTGACCCTGAGGATTTCTTTTAGATAGTCCATTTGGACATTAAAGAAGAAAGATTGATTTTAATGATCTGTGCTTACTTTATAATTTATTGTATAGGGGTGAAGTGGTCATCTTTCCATAGTCCCACTAAACTAGAATCTTTTTGCTTTTTAACTCTTGAACTTTATTTGGTGGACAGTTAAGCCCTTTAGTGTAAATTTAAATATATATCAAAATATGAAAAAAGTAGGAAGGAGGGAAAATTATTATATTCGTCCAGTTGTATTTATGAAATGTATTGAATCTGTTAACTAGAAATTAACATTTTTTTCAAACGATTTAAAGTTGATAAAGACCGTTCACTGGTTTAAAGTAACAGCAGTACCACTTACTGAAAACACTAAAAGTGAAGTAATGAGTGTCAATACTGACCACTTACCATGTACTTCAGGGTCCATACTAAGTATTTACATTGATCAGCAGCTCTTTTTTAGTTCCCCACGATTCTAGGATAGCATTCTATTTGTTATTTTGATGATAAAAACTCTGGTACTTAAATTTACTCCTTTTGTTAAACAATCAACTTGTCAAAACTGAGATAGGGAATCACACCCTGAATTCTTTCTTTTATTTATTTATTTTTTAAGACTTATTTTATTTACTTGAAAGGCAGAGTTATATGGAAAGACGGAGAGACAGAGTCTTCCGTCTGCTGGTTCACTTCCCAAATGGCTGCAATGGCTAAGGCTGGGCCAGGCTGAAGCCAGGAGCTTCATCTAGGTCTCCCATTTGGGTGTCATTCTCAACTGTTTTTCCCAGGCACATTAGAAGGGAGCTTGATGGAAAGTGGAGCAGCCAGGATTCGAATCGATGCCCATATTAGATGCCAGCACCGTAGGCAGCAGCTTAACCCGCAGTGACACAAAACCTGCCCTATTCTTCCTTGCTTTTAACCACTGCAGTACAGAAGCACAAGAAGCAGAGACTTAGATGTGGTTGTAGGCAAAAATCATTTAGTGGATGCTAGCTGTGTATGGGACTGCTAAGATTAGCTGTATCAGATCTTGTTTATTTCTTTCAACAGCCAGTTCAACAAAATACTGATATTGTGCTCCTTGTACAGATGAGAAAACTACTGAGTAGCCAGTAAGTAGTAGAGAGAAACACCTATGATCAATCCATTATAGTATATCCTAGTTAATGGTCACTCTTTGCATTAGTGATTTTTTTCAGCCCACTTGCAACTGGAAGTGTGCACAGCTCTGCTCACAAGTGTAGGCCAAGTGAGCAAGTAGGTCAGCACAGTCTTACTTCCTTAAAGGATTCAGGGGTCATGTTATTTCCCAGATAGTCAAAAAACCAACTCTAAGTTCTTTCACCGATGTGGTTTTAAGTAGAATTAATACCAATCCTACAGTATTTCAGGCTCACAGTTTTGGGAATGATGAGAGTTACTTATTTAATGCTCAGAATGTGTCAGACATTATGGTGATATTTCATTCCACAAATCCCCACAATAGCATGAAGTACTACTTTTTATTCCTGCTTCATGAATGAAGGATCTGAGCTTAAAATAAAAGTAACTTTCCAGGGCTTTTTAAAGTTACACTGGAAAAGGGGTGATTATTATGTTCTTATTCCTTCTCTCTCCCTGTGTCTAAATGTATGTGGCATATAGTGATGTCTGGTTTTTGGGGTTTTTTTTTTGTTTTGTTTTTTTGTTTTTGTTTTTGTTTTGTTTTTGTTTTTTTTTTTTAATTAGACTTATTTATCTGAAAGGCAGAGAGAGAGAGAGGGAGGGAGATCTTCCATTTGCTGGTTCACTCCCCCAAATGGCCATAATAGCAGCCAGGCCAAAACCAGGAGCCAGAAATTCCATCCAGGTCTCCCTTGTGGTTAGCACATGGATCTCATCTGCTGCTGTGGAAGCCACATTAGCAGGAAGCTAGATTGGAAGCAGAGCTGATAGGAGTCAAACTGCCACTTATTGGCACCACAAGTGACTGCTTAACCCACCATGCCACAATGCCAGCCTCAGTGATGTCTGTTGATAGGCTGACTTTGAACCCAGATCTGCCTGATTAAAAAACTATTCCCACGACAAGTTTTTAACCTGGATTAAAATGACCGCATCCCTTGTCAGAGTACTCTGCTCCTGATTACAGCTTTCTGTTAATATGGCTCCTGAACGGCAGCAGATGATGACCCAGGTAGTTGGGTTCCTGCCACTCAGCTGGAAGATCTGTATTCAGTTCCCAGCTTAAAGACATTTGAAGAATGAGCCAGCAGATTGGGGCTCTCTTGTCTGTCTTTTCCTCTGTGTCTTTATCTTCCTGCCACTCAAAGTATTTAAAAAATTAAATCAGGACGGGAGTTGTGACGTAGCAGGTGAAGCCACCACCTGCAACACTGCTGTCCCATATGGGTGCCAGTTTATGTTCATGCATCTCCACTTCCAATCCAGCCTCCCTGCTAATGACCTGGGAAAAGCAGTGGAAGATGGCCCAAGCACATGGTCCCCTGCACCCATGTGGGAGACCCAATTGAAGCTTCTGGCTCCTGGCTTCAGCCAGGCCCAGTCCAGCCTGTTGTGGCAATCTGGAGAGTGAACCAGCATATAGAAGATTTCACTCTTTGTTTTTCCCTCTCTCTCTGTAAACTGTGGCTTTTAAATAAACAAATCTTTACCAAATAAGCAAGTAAAATTAAAAAGCTATGACTAATCTTAAATCTCCAACACTTTAATGTATTTTCCATACTGCTAAACTGAATCTGTGAGCTAAGTATTGGGGTGATTGAAATTTCCCTAGCTTCAAGCAGTTTTGTTTAATGTGGAAGGTTGATAAATAGATGATTACAAAACTGAGAAATTCTGTAATAGGATCAATATGGATAGCCTGCTATGGGGATTAGATAGCCTGTTTTGGGGATTAGATAAAACTAGAAGAGGTGCCATTTAGGCTAAAATCTGATGGATCAATGAGAGTTAGCCAGGCAAAATGGAAGGTTGGTTTTCCGTTCTAGTGGAAGAAGAAAATACAGTTTGGAAATTTGAAGTTTTTATTTAATGTGTGAAATATTTTGTTTGCAAGCAAATATTGACTCCTATGTTAGCTTTGGATGATTTTTGCTGAATGTATAAATTACCCCAGAAAGCTTATAATCCTTCAAGCTAGCTGGTTTCTTTTATCTGATGTTCCCCTCCCAACTGGGTTCCTAATGAGTCATATGTATGATGTAATAAATTTTTGAGTGTTAGTAAGAAAAATACCTAGAACATAAAAATAGCGTATACCATACTCTCACAGTGTTGCTAAATATATACAGCCTGGATTTAACCTAGTTCTTGAATGTATATCCGCAGAACTGTTTTTTGACTTTTGGAAATATTGAAGGAAGATTTAAGTATGGTCTTAATATTTCTCAATGTGCATGACACTGGTTAGTCACTATCGTTTGCTGACCTTTATTCTCTTTGATAAGGTAGATCCTGTGACATACTAGAATACTAGAATTCAACATGTTTTGCTTTGCTTTGTTTTGTTTTTTGCTGCTTACTGAGGCTAGAGCAGTGCTTCTCACATTTTTCCACAGAAGCATCTCTAAGAACAGAGCAAAGGAAAATAACAATTGGCTGTGCATCAGAGCAACCCCTTCATCGTCTAAATAGGCAGAATTACCGAAAGTGGCGGCAGTTTTATCCTGGTCTCCTTTTTGCTTTAAAATACAGTGTGTTCCCTTTTACCTTCTCACCCCGGTCTCGATTAAATAAAGATGTGCCACACTTAGCCTGATTTTAGGGAACCCCTCTGACCCTACTGCTTACCCCAGAATATAAATAGTTTGTGAGGTTTGGTAATCTTGAAATAGCCAAGATTAATACTGTTTTTGAACTTAGCCCAGTGAATTCTGTGCTTCCTTTTGAAATTCTTCTGTTTTTAGAAAACCACTACCTATACCTTTTATTGACTGCATTTAGATTTGAAAGCTCCCAAGATTAGAGTCCTTGTGTCTATACTTAAAAATGATCTTCATTTTGTATAGAAAAATGGAAACTTAACTCTATCCTAAAAAGAATTTGTATGGTTTGCTTAGAACTGGTGAAAGCACACTGAAGTACTTTAAAAAAAAATTATTATTTATATATTTGAAAGTTGGAGTTACTCAGAGAGAGAAGGAGAGGTGGGGGGGGGGGAGGTCCTCCATCTGCTAGTTCACTACCCAGTTGGCCACAACGGCTGGAACAGCGCTGATCTGAAACCCGGAGCCAGGAGCATCTTCCGGGTCTTCCACACGGGTGCAGGGGCCCAAGCACTTGGGCCGTCTTCCGCTGCTTTCCCAGGCCATAGCAGAGAGCTGGATCTGAAGTGGAGCAGCTGGGACTCGAATCTGCGCCCTTATGGGATGGGCTTCACCCGCTATGCAGCAGCGCCGGTCCCTGAAGTACTTTTAAAACTATATCCCAGAGTAAAAAGTGACTTATATTTCTCCCTCATATACTGTGGTACTTCAGAACGTTGTGGAGGGGCCAATGTTATGGCATAGTAGGTTAACCCTCTGCCTATGACACAGGCATCACATAGCAGAGCACTGGTTCTAGTCCTAGCTACTCTGCTTCCAATCCAGAGGATTTTAATGTACCTGAGAGAGCAACAGATGATGCAAGTACTTGGGCCCCTGACACCCATGTATAAGACCCAAATGGAGTTCCTCACTCCGGGCTTCAGCCTGGCCCAGCCCTGACCCATGTAGCCATTTGAGAAGTGAACAAGTGGATAGAAGATCTCTTTCTCTGTCCCTCTGCTTTTCAAGTAAAATCAATACTCAAAACAAGTTAATGGAAATGTACAGTTAAAAGGTGAGTTTATTTTGGTGTAAAATTTTGAAATCTGTGCTTTTTTTTCATAATATGCATTATCTATGAAGTTTTTTAAGATGTCCCATGTATTTTTATAGATTAGATTATAACAAGGGGCCAGCTCCATGGTGCACTAGGTTAATCCTCCACCTGCGGCACCAGCATCCCATGCGGTCGCTGGGTTCTAGTCCCGGTTGCTCCTCTTCCAGTCCAGATCTCTGCTGTGGCCTGGGAAGGCAAGTGGAGGATGGCCCAAGTGCTTGGGCCCCTGCACCCGCATGGGAGGCCAGGAAGAAGTACCTGGCTCCTGGCTTCAGATTGGTGTAGCTCCAGCCATAGCGGCCATTTGGGGAGCGAACCAGCAGAGGGAGGACCTTTCTGTCTCTCTCTCTCACTGTCTGTAACTCTACCTGTCAAATAAATAAATAAAATCTTAAAAAAAAAAAAAAGACTGAAACAAAACTTCCATAAAATATTGATTACCTAACTTTTGCTACAATGTGTGTAACACTGCTGTTTTCAATTGTGTTTCACTTTGAAAATAGTTTTTGATTTTTTTAAATGTTCAGTTAATTTCGTTGAAATGTTTATTAATTAACTGAAAGACTGACAGAGACAGGGAGAAACAGAGAGAGGTAAATAGATCTTTCATCACTATTTCACCACCCCCACCCCACTACATACCTACAACAGCTAGGGCTCTAGGTGAAAGCCAGGAGTCAGGAACTACTTCAAGGTCTCTCACATAGATGGCAGGAATCTAAGTACTTAGGTTATCAATGGTGCCTTGCAGGTACATTAACAGAAAGCTTGTTCTGAGGCAAAGGTGGGACTTCATCCCAAACACTCTGAGAGGGGACGCAAGCATCCCAGTCACTTAACCTGCTCTGCCACAATGCTCACCCCTACTTTTTTTTTTAAATGCCAGCCAAGAGACATTTGACAAACAAGGATATCAGTGGTTGCCTTCACATGATCACAGCTCCTTGGTGTTTCTATTTATTTGCATGAGATTCTACACTGAAGTAAATAGCTTCTCATGGAGTAGTTTTACTCTGTTGGTTCCCAGTCAGCTGAAAATACTAGCAATGTTTTTTCTTGTTGTAAGTGGTGAGGGCCCCATCTCAAATGTGTAAGCACTCTGAATTGCCTTCAAATTTGGGACCTGTGTAAGTGAGGTTATATAAGAAGTGTGTAAACTTCTAGAACATAGAAATGTAGTTTAGCACAGTTTGAATAACATGATTACAAATTTCCTGAGCTTCAGCTTCCTTATTTGTAAATTGTTGCATAGGGTTCTTATGAGAATTAAATAAAATAATATCTACAAAATACTTAGCATAACACCTGGCATTTAGTAAGTATTCAAAAAATTCTATTTGTTCTTTATATGGTTGCTTTTCTTCTGTATATGAAAGTACATTTAGAATCATAAGTTGGTCTGATGTATTGATATTATCCAGAGATGAATTATCACTATATTTGTTTCAGGCTAAATGTGAAAGTTGAGTTTTAATTGCTTTGTTTCTAGTAAACCCATGATGATTGCCTCACTGACTCTCTTTGAGTATACTTGACATCACATATTTTTATATTCCGTCCTTAACAAAGCCTACTTGTTTTTTATTACATATTGTGCTTCCCAAACTGTCGTTAGTATTTTATTCTGTATTTAATTAAAAACTGTATTTCGTATTTTTCTTTAGTGTTTAATATTTACTGCCTGTTTTCCCTTTATACCAGCTGATAAAAAGAGGAAGTGTTTTTTTTGTTTTTTTTTTTTTAAAGAGGGCTTCTTTACAATATCAAATGGATTTTTTTTTTTTTAAGATTTATTTGTTTGAAAGGCAGAGTTACAGAGAAGAGAGGCAGAGAGAGAGAGGTCTTCTATCCCCTGGTTCACTCCCCACATGGTCACAGTGGCTGGGGCTGGACCCGTCTGAAGCTAGGAGCTAGGAGCCTCCTCTAGGTCTCCCACACAAGTGTAGGGACCCAAGGACTTGAGACATCTTCCACTGCTCCCCTAGGCCATAGTAGAGAGCTGGATCAGAAGTAGAGCAGTCGAGACCTGAACCAGCGCCCACATGGGATGCCAGCAGCGCAGGAGGCAGCTGCATCCACTAAACTACAGCACCAGCCCCATGAATACTATTGTTATATTTAAAAATTGGAGAGGCAGTTTATTAATGGCATTTTTACATTTATATCCACTTTATCTTGAACTGTTTTAATTTAAGCTCATAAATTACATTAAGTGGTATATAATATATTATGTTTTCTCCAGGTTGTGCACCATCTCCAGGAGCTTATGATGTTAAAACTTCAGAAGTATTGAAAGGACCAGTATCCTTTCAGAAATCACAAAGATTTAAAAGACAAAAAGGTAATAGATCTGAAAATAAAATACTGGTTATACGACCTGACAAGTTATAATAATATTTAAATTGGAAAATACTATAATGTTCCTCAAAATGTAAGCTTGGAACTATATTTAAATTTTCTTTGATGATAGATTCATGAAATGGTCAAATAGAAATGTTGTTTCCCTTTTGGTACTTCAACTTTTATGTCAGGAAATATTAGGAAAATTATAAAAGTTTTAAAAATGTTTAAAAATATTGTGCAACTAATCATTTGGAAATGTGCCATCAGGAAAAGAATAACTTTGTATTTCTTCATTGTGCTTAGAATAAGAAATTTGGAAATTGTGTCTTGAATATGGTTAAAAAACATAAAACAACTGTACAATTCATTTTTCTGTAGAATCTCAACAAAATCTTAATGTTGACAAGGATACTACTTTACCTGCTTCAGCTAGAAAAGTTAAGACTTCGGGAATAAAGGTGAGGAACTTTTACATGCCAGCAAGTATGTTGGGGTAGGATCTAAGTCTAAATATGAATTTTCATTATGTTCTATATATACATTATTCAATATTTTTAGTGTGCCTGTGTTTTGTCTTCAGCTTCGCACATGAAGTCAAATGTGGAATTTTCCACTTGGGACATCATATCAACCTCAAAAAGTTCTGGATTTTTAGATTCAGAATGCTGAACCTGTATTGTAGCCTTTTAGGATAGGTTCAGCATATAAATGAGAGTTATAAGTCTATAAACTAATGAAAGAAGTTATATGACTGTAGCAAGTTTTAAATTTCTGCCAGGTCATTACTAAATATACTGTTTTTAAATGTACCCTTAGTCATTTCTATATATGGATGAAATTTATGTTTTTAGAAAGCATTTAAAAAATGTGATGCTTTGGTTTGCTACCATCATTTGAGTCATTTTGTTTTTGTTTATTTATGATGAAGGATAGATATTAGTGGGAAAAAAAACCAGGAAAAATTCCAGTGCTACTTAAAAACTGTTATTGAATGGTGGTTGATTAAATTCTAAACCACTTTATGGTAGAACTCACAGAACAGTCTATTGTTACTGTTTCCATTAGTTCATAAGCAAGATATACTTTGTTAAGTTGAACAAATTAATAGATATTGTAATGTAGAAAAGATTTAGACTTGGAAAGTCAAAGCTAAAGGTTAAGTTTAATTATTCATTCATTTAGTGATTACCTGTCTCTTTTTTTATAATATGCAGCTATGTTGTCCTATATGGAAATGATTAGCGCATGTGACTATGAGCACTTCAAATGTGGCAATACCAATGAAGATCTAAATTTTTAGTGTTATTTAATTCTAGTTTTATTTTTTTAAAGATTTATTTTATTTATTTGAGAGAGTTACAGAGAGAAGTAGAGACAGAGAGAGGTCTTCCATCCACTGGTTCACTCTCCAGATGGCTGCAATGGCCGGGGCTGCGCCATTCCGGAGCCAGGAGCCTCCTCTGAGTCTTCCTCACGGGAGCAGGGGCCCAAAGACTTGGGCCATCCTCTATTGCTTTCCCAGGCCACAGCAGAGAGCTGGGTCGGAAGAGGAGCAGCTAGGACACAAACTGGCACCAAACGGGATACAGGAATCACAGGCAGCATCTGTATCTGCTACACCACAATGCTGGCCTGCTTGAAAACTCTTAAGCTTGAAATATTTTGAGATTTTAGGAACCTTTTCTTTCATTTGCCAGAAAAGTGATCTACAAAGTGTGTCATAGGCTCAGTGTACTATTTAAAATAGAAATTAGCTATTTGGAGCACTTAATCTTTTCGTATTTGGTTGTGATATTTGTAGCACTTAAATTTGTTTGTATTTCTTCTTTTAAACAGGAGTCTCAAAAGACTGATAAAGATGTGAAGATACTAGAAAAAGAGGTAAGCAATGCTTTAAACTTACTGAAAAACAAATTTTATATATAATGGAAAGAGTTTCATAGAGTTAGGAAATAGAAATTCTGTTGGCCGGCACTGTGGCTCAATAGGCTAATCCTCCGCCTTGCAGCACCGGCACACCGGGTTCTAGTCCCAGTCGGGGCGCCGGATTCTGTCCCGGTTGCCCCTCTTCCAGGCCAGCTCTCTGCTGTGGCCCAGGAGTACAGTGGAGGATGGCCCAAGTGCTTGGGCCCTGTACCCCACGGGAGACCAGGAGAAGCACCTGGCTCCTGGCTTCGGATCAGCGTGGTGCGCTGGCCGCGGTGGCCATTGGAGGGTGAACCAAGGCAAAAGGAAAACCTTTCTCTCTGTCTCTCTCTCTCTCTCTCTCACTGTCCACTCTGCCTGTCAAAAAAAAAAAAAGAAATTCTGTTTTAGTTTGAGTTGTAGTAAGGAAAACATAATATGCAGAATACTGCCTTGGGTTTGCTACCGTATTTTGGAGCCTGTCCAAACTGTCAGTGTAGTAGTATGCTGGCAAGTCAAGCTTATTATGTCAAGATATCCCACTTAATGAAAAACTGATAGTTAAAGATGAATATATCAGTTTATTACAATTGAATGTGCGGATCAAATATTTGTATCTGCTGATAGCACCTGCTCTTGCTGTGTGCTAATGCATGTTGAAAAAACATATCTGAGGGGCTGGTGCCATGGCTCACTTTGGTTAATCCTCTGCCTGCGGTGCCAGCATCCCATATAGGCGCCAGGTTCTAGTCCCAGTTGCCCCTCTTCCAGTCCAGCTCTCTGCTGTGGCCCAGGAAAGCAGTGGAGGATGGCCCAAGTGCTTGGGCCCCTGCACCCGCTTGGGAGACCAGAAGGAGAAACCTGGCTCCTGGCTTCAGATTGCCGTAGCTTCGGCTGTGGAGGCCATTTTGGGGGTGAACCAATGGAAAAGGAAGACCTTTCTCTCTGTCTTTCTCACTGTCTAACTCTATCTGTTAAATAAATTTTTTTAAAAAAGAAAAAACATAGATGGAGAATTGCTTGGTGAGCATGTAGTCCCTGCAGATGGTTGCATTATGATAAATTTATGCTTACTTGATACATAGCTCTGCAATATATTTCTACTTCGAGGATGAAATAACCTAGAGCTGTGCTATCTAGTATGATAGCTTACCATGTGGTTATTTTTAAAATAAATAAGATTAAACAAAATTAACAACTCAATTGTATTAATCACATTTGAAGTGCTTAGTAACCACATGTGGTAAGCTGAGCAGTTACCATCCTTGATAGATGATGCATTTCCTCCATGGCAATAATTTCTATATAGCAGGGCTGACCTAAAGAACCCATGTGTTTCCCAAAGCTGTGCAAAGCTGTCCACTGCCAACTTTGCTTCTCTGCCAATGTTTTTTGTTGTTGTTGTTGTTTAAGGTTATTTTATTCAATTGATGTCAGCTGCAGATACAGTAAAATATTCTGAATCTGCAAAATGATGAAAATACCATGCTGAATTTTGCAGCATCTACCAGTTAGGTTTCCATTGCTGACCAAATAGGCTAATTGACATACTCCTTTTCAAACTCCTTTTAAAACTCTCCATTTGAATACAGTGACATGTTGGTTTAGAACTAAGAATGTCAAATAATTGCAGATTTCTGCTTCCTTGCTCTAATCCTTTGTATTTGTTTTAGTAACATTTTCTAATATATTGTTGAGGATACATGCCAGTGACATGGGGATTGATATTTATAGATGTATCTACTGAGTCTCAGTGGGACAGCTGGTGAGTCAGTAGTAGTGCCAGGATTAAAACTGGTAATTTGCATAAGTTTCTTTACCGGATATAGAATTTTAGATTAGAAGACTTTTTTCCCTATTATTTTAGCATTTGACATTTTTTGTTTTATAATTTCTTTATAGCACTAGGAAGGATGGTTTGCTGATGCTTACCACATTCTACTCAGAAGCCCAGCTCTGCCTTCCTGAAATAAAAAACATAGTTAGCATTTAAAAATTTTTTTATTTTTGTGAAGAGATTTATTTATTTATTTATTTATTTGAGAAGAAGAGTTACAGAGAAAGGGAGAGACAGAGAGAGGGGTCTTTCATCTGCTGGTTCACTTCCCAATGGCCACAACCGCCAAGCTCGGCCTATCCGAAACCAGGAACTTCTTCTGGGTCTCCCACACAGGTGCAGAGGTCCAAGCTCTTGGGCCGTCCACTGCTTTCCCAGGCCATTAGCAGAGAGCTGGATGGAAAGTAGAGCAGCCAGGACTCGAACCGATGCCCATATAGGATGCCAGAGCTGCAGGTCAAGGCTTAATCTACTACGCCACAGTACCAGCCCCCCATTTAAAACTCTTAATACAAATTACATAATTGAAACTATGGAAAGGAACTCTTACAAGTAGAAATATGTTAAAAGGAAGTAACAGTTTAATTGCACTTGGAAGTTTATGGCACTTAAAATCTTTTTGTTCTTAAAATGAAAAGATCTTAAGTATTATAAAGTAAATATGATTATCCAACTAGGTAATAGTATATGAGCACAGTAACAAAGTTAGAAGTTTTTTAGAAGCTTTTTTTTAATTAACATTTATTTATTTATTTGAAAGTCAAAAGTTACACAGAGAGAGGAGAGGCAGAGAGAGAGGTCTTATCCTCTGGTGTACTCCCCATTTGGTCGCAATGACGGAGCTATGCCCATCGGAAGCCAGAAGCCTAGAGCTTCTCCCAGGTCTCCCACGCGGGTGCAGGGGCCCAAGGATTTGAGCCTTCTTCTTCTGCTTTCCCAGGCCACAGCAGAGAACTAGATCAGAAGTAGAGCAGCTGGGTTTCAAACCAGCACCCGTATGGGATGCCAGCACTTCAAGTGGCAACTTTACCCGCTACACCACAGCACCAGCCCCTCTAGAAGCTTTAACACTGGTTATCAGTTACATTCATTTCTGTTTGCTTTGTAATAATGAGTCATTTATTTAACACCATGTTTTCTTCTAGATTCGTGTTCTCCTGCAGGAACGTGGTGCTCAGGACAAGCGGATCCAGGATCTGGAGACTGAGTTGGACAAGACAGAAGCAAAGCTGAATGCTGCAGTCAGAGAAAAAACATCTCTCTATGCGAACAATGCTTCACTGGAAAAACAGCTTATTGAGTTAACCAGAACTAATGAACTACTAAAATCTAAGGTATTTGAACCTCACAATAACACACAAAATTGAATAAATAATATTGTTCTTATGGCAGTTGTTTGAGAATTTGAGCCTCTAGTTAAGCCCTCTGTTCTTTCTTACTAGTTTTACCTTACATATTAAGTTTTCACAGATAGAAATTGCTGTTTCTTTTGTTGTTGTTAAGATTTATTTTATTTATTTGAAAGGCAGAGTTACAGAGACAGAGGGAGAGACAGAAAGAGAGAGGTCCTCCATCCTAATGGTTCACTCTCCAAACGGCTGCACTGGCTAGGGCTTAGCCAGGCCGAAGCCAGAAGCACCTGGAGCTTCTTGTGGATCTCCCATGTGGATGCAGGGGCCAAGGACTTGGGCCATCTTCCGGTGGTTTCCTAGACAGATGGCAGCTTAATCTATTACACCACAGTGCTGGCCCCTACTATATAGCTTTTTATTATTATGCCTAGCACATAAGAAATTACAAACAACCAAGTAACTTTTGTACATTTTGAAATCACTTTATGCATCTTCATTGAAAGTAAATGATACCATGATAACAGACTTCCCTCTGAAAACATTTTGGTAATGAAATATGAAATAAATCAGTAGACTCAATATATTCAAAGGAGAAACTGTTTGTCAAAATTAATATACTAATAGATCTTAAAGGGCCTAAAATGGTCATTGTGCTTGATACTGAGGAGAGTGAAGATATAAAGAACAGTTTTTAAGAATTAGAATTCAGGGCCTGCAATATGCTTGGTTCTTTACCTACAAAAGGAGTAAAGTTGCATTAGAATCAAGAATAAAGAGGAAAGGCCGGCACCTCAGCTCACTTGGCTAATCTTCTGCCTGCGGCGCCGGCACCCTGGGTTCTAGTCCCAGTTGGGGCACCAGATTCTGTCCTGGTTGCTCCTCTTCCAGTCCAGCTCTCCGCTATGGCCCGGGAAGGCAGTGGAGGATGGCCCAGGTGCTTGGGCCCTGCACCCACATGGGAGACCAAGGGGAAGCACCTGGCTCCTGGCTTCGGATCAGCACAGTGCGCTGGCCGTAGCGGCCATTTGGGGGGTGAACCAACGGAAAAGGAAGACCTTTGTCTCTATCTCTCTCACTCTCACTGTCAAACTCTGCCTATCCAAAAAAAAAAAAAAAAAAAAAAAAGAATAGAGAGGGAAAAAAAGAAGAAAGGACAGAAAGAATAGGGAAGGGAACAAATTCCTGGTTCCTACTCAGGGAGATTCTGATTTAGGAGGCTTGAGTTGAACCCTATAATCTGCATACTTCAGAGTACACCAGGCAATTCAGATTCATTTTGTTAGCACCACATCTCCAGAAGTCTTCTGTAATCAGCCTTTAGACCCTTGCCTTGGACTTACCAGTTTAAAGAGGTAAATAAGCATCCAAACTACATTTTAGAAATAAACTAGAATGTTTACATAAGAAAAAGGAGAGACAATGACAGTATTATAATAATACCCCTTTATCCACAGGGATACATTTCAAGATTTTCCATGATACCTGTAATATAAACAAGGCTAAATCCTATACAGATGCTCCTTGATTTGTAAAAGAGATATGATCTAATAAATCCATTGTGGAAACAAATTGTGTTGAACTGTTATGATATATTTATTTATTTGAAAGTCAGAATGACAGAGAAAGGGAGAGACAGAAATCTTCCATCTTCTAGTTCATTCCACAAATGACCAGAACAGTTAGATATGTGCCAGGCTGAAGCCAGGAGATCAGAACTCTATCTTTCTGGATCTCCCATAGTGGATGACAGGTGTCCAGCCACTTGTGCCATCATCCTCTGCTTTCCCAGCCATGTTAGCAGAGAGTCACATGGGAAGCAGAGTAACTGGGACTTGAGCTGGTACTCCAACATGGATTGCCAGCATTGTAAGCTGCAGCTTATCACACTGTGCTACAATGCCAGCACCCTGTCCCCATGTTGGACCATTGGAAATCACATTCTCCTTTACGTAAAATATGGTTATGCCCAGATAAACCTGTCATTAACTTAAAAAGTAACGAGTCAAGTAACCATAAATGGGATAGGTTTGGGACTCCCACATTCCATATGGGAATGTCATTTTAAGCTTCAGCTATTCCACTTTCAATCCAGCTTCCTGTAATGTGTACCCTGGATGATAGCAGATGGTGGCCCAAGTACTTGGCTTCCTGACATCCACATGGGAGACCTAGATGAAATTCTGGGCTCCCAGGGTCAACATGACCCAGTTCTGGCTATTATAATAAGCATCTGGGAAGTGAGCCAGCAGATGGAAGATCTCTCTTGTATCTCTCTCTCTCTTGTTGTGCCTTCCAGGTAGATGAAAATAAACATTTAAAAATAAATAAATAAATATATGTATATACTGTACTTTTGCTATACATACCTACCTATAATAAGGTTTAATTTATAAATTAGAAACAGTATGAGACCAATAATCAACTAATGAAAGTACAATTTTAACAGTATACTGTAGTAAAACATTTTAAATTTTTTATTTCTGGAATTTTCCAGTTAATCTTTTCAGACCACTGATGACCACAGATAACTGAAACCACAAAAAGTAAAATCACATATAAAGGGAGACTTCTATTGTGTGCAATCAGTAATTGTGGTGTTTCTTAGACTACATAAGTAAATAATAATTCCAATGATATTAGAATTATTAGTATTTAACTGAGTGTATGTAAGGCTTAGAAGAAAATATTTCTAGGCCGGCGCCGCGACTCAATAGACTAATCCTCCACCTGCAGTGCCTGCACACCAGGTTCTAGTCCCGGTCAGGGCACCAGATTCTGTCCCGGTTGCCCTTCTTCCAGGCCAGCTCTCTGCTGTGGCCCGGGAGTGCAGTGGAGGATGGCCCAAGTGCTTAGGCCCTGCACCCCATGGGAGACCAGGAGAAGCACCTGGCTCCAGCCAGATCAGCGCAGTGCGCCGGCCCCAGTGCACCAGCCGCGGCGGCCATTGGAGGGTGAACCAACGGCAAAAGGAAGACCTTTCTCCCTGTCTCTCTCTCTCACTGTCCACTCTGCCTGTCAAAAAAAAAAAAAAAAAAGAAAAGAAAAGGAAAAAAAATATTTCTGAATTTTTTATATTTGTTATTTAGTTTTCTGAAGATGGTAACCAGAAGAATCTGAGAATTCTAAGTCTGGAGTTGATGAAACTTAGAAACAAAAGAGAAATCAAGATGAGGGTGAGTGATACTTTTGTTAGGTTTATTATATTTGAATCTTGGAATGTGAACAATTTCTTGTTTCCTAAAATAGTTATCTCCATTGTATAGAGTATGGTGGCTAAACAAGAAGGCATGGAGATGAAGCTACAGGCCACACAGAGGAATCTGGAAGAGTCTCAGGGGAAAATAGCACAGCTTGAGGGGAAACTGTAAGTGACTAAGAGGAAACAAATTACTAAGTGTAGCCAATTCTTGATTTGCCTCTCTGAGCAAGTTATTGCTTACTGAGGCTTTAACCTTCCTTCAGTATTTTTTTCACTGCCATCGTCTAATTGCCCTGTTCTTTTTTTTTTTTTAAGTGATAATTGAGCCCTTATCCTTACCAAACATTGTGTGCCAAAAAGTTGATTGAATGTACTACTTTTGTATATATTATGTATTAATGATCAGAAAAAGTCTCACAATCATTCTTGTAATTTTAGGAAAGTGATAGACTGAAACTCAGAAACACTGGTATAGGAAGCTGTGATTAATTCACAATTCTAGTTTACATGTGGTAGAATATGCACATCATAATTACTCAGTTTCATGATTTTTGAAAATTGTATATACCTTTTTAACTACTAATTGAATGAAACAGAGAACATATCCATCCTCAGAAAGTTTCTTCATGCCCTTTCTTGCTACTGCCTATGTAATATTATCCTCTATGACTACTTTTTGACTTCAGTCAAATTTGTTGTACCTTTTTTGAGACATCTATCATAGAATAAGAGAAAATCTGTGTGCAGTTTCTTTTGTTTGATGTGATTTTTCAGTGTTCATCCATGTTGTTGTCTGCATTGTAACTTTAACTCTATTTCTGAGTAGTATTCCACTATATGAGTTTATTTCCATTTGCTTGCTATTCATCTTTTGGTCATTATTGGGTTGTTTTCAGTCTGAATATTTTGGGTAAGACTGTTATGAACATACATCTTTGTGAATATATATTTTTGTTTCTCTTGGGTAAATATTTTATTAAGAATAAATTCTTGGTTTTTAGGATGTGTACCTATAAAGTGATAAAAAACAAGAAACATGAAGTGATTGTACTATTTATACTCCCATCAGCAATATATAGTAGTTCTACCTGTTCCTGTTCCTTTACATCACAGTTAGATATTGTCCTTCTGTGAGGCCTTTCTAGTGATTGTGAAATGGTATCTCATTTATCTCCTTTTATGAAGGATCTATTTAAGTTGGTCTCTTGCCCATTTCTATAGTCAGGTCATACGGAGGAGGTAAACACATAACTAATTGACTACCAGGCAATCTGGGACAAAAGCTTTATGGTACACAAAATGATATTTATTATATTGGGTGAAAGGAGAACCAGGAAAGCCACCAAAAATAATTATTTCTAGTATTTGGAATGTTGGAAATGGTGATTGTTTTCATCATAGGTCCTTTTTGAGAATACATTTGGAAAGGTTTCTCGATTAGGTTAAATCTTCTGTCTTTGTTTTGCATGTTAAGTATCGGCTTGAAAGGTCACATAAAATAATGAGAGTTTGGGATTGAGTCCACCTGCCTGTTATAAAAATGATTGGTGTATGGTATTAATATAATTATTGAATAAATAAACTAGTATGTATTAACATGTGCATTTTTTAGTGTTTCAATAGAGAAAGAAAAGATGGATGAAAAATCTGAAACAGAAAAACTCTTAGAATACATCGAAGAAATTAGGTAATATAAATAGTAGCTTTAAGTTGGACCTTAAAGTTTGTTGAATACTGATAAACATCGTTTTCATCTTTATTCTCTTAGTTTTTCCTGGGGCTAAATATATGTGCTTTTCACAATAATTTGCTTTAATGTAGTTGTGCATCAGATCAAGTGGAAAAATATAAGCTAGAGATTGCCCAATTAGAAGAAAATTTGAAGGAGAAGAATCACAAAATTTTAAGCCTTATGCAGTCTTTGGAGGAAAATGTTGTTTTGTCTAAGCAAATAGAAGACCTGAATGCTAAATGTCAGCTGCTTGAAAAAGAAAAAGGTATTACGGTGCTTACAGTTACTTTTTTTTATAGTCACTTTTTTTTAAAGATATATACAATACTTGAGAAAGGAGGTACTGCAATAGCTTTTTAAATAAAGTTATCTAAATAATATAAAGACTGTTCTGTAATTGAAAATTTTTTAATATTTTTGTTTGTTGGTTTATTTGAAAGACAAAGAGAGGGGCTAGTCTCCACCAAAGATACCAGTATCCTACATGGGCACTGATTTGAGATCCAACTGCTTCATTTTCAATCCAACTCTGCTGATCTGCCTGGGAAGGCAGTGGAGGATGGCCTGGATGCCACCCTCATGGGAGACTCAGAGGAAGCTCTTGGCTCCTGGCTTTGATATGGCCCAGCCCTGGCTATTGCAGCCATTTGAGGAGTGAACCAGCAGGTAGAGGATCTCTCTCTCTGTCACTTCTCTCTCTCTGTAGCTCTGTATTTTATTTATTTAAAATAAATAAAAAAATGAATCTTTAAAAACAAATTTGTATTAAAAAATGAAAAAGAAACAAAATAGGGAGAGAAAGAGATCATCCATATACTGGTTCACTCACCAAATAGCTGCAATAGCCAGGTCTGGTCTAGGCCTAGACCAGGAGCCAGGAACTTCATCCTGGTCTCCGGCATTTATGGCAGGGACCAAAGCACTCGGATCATCATCTGCTTTCCCAGGCTCGTTAGCCATGGAGCTGTATCTGAAGAGGAGGAGCCAGGATTTGAACTGGCACTTCAATGTTGGCTGCCAGTGTTGCAAGCAGCTGTTTAACCTACTGTACAACAACACTTACCCCTAGTTGAGAATTTTTTATTATTATATTTGTTTGCAGTTTATTTAGTATGTGATTTACTTGTCTTGGTTAAAATATATACAGTTGTGCAGTTATTTACTTCTCTACTGGGTGGCCATTTAAAATTACTAGATTCTTAGAATCATATTTATGAAGTACATGAAATCTGTTCTCTCTAGATTAACAAGCTAAAACAGTAAAAAAAAGCTATATAAATCTACATTTTGGAATTTTATTATGGTTTATAATGTACAGTATAGTAATCATAGAAACCTCATTTTTTTTAAATGGAAACATTGTCTGTGTATGCTAAAATCAGCATAATTGAATATTATGGGAGTATGGTTTTCCCAAAATTAATATTAATATCTAGTTACAGTATTTTTAACATTTTTGCTTTTTATAGAGGACTTCATAAACTGGAATAGAGAAAAGGATGAAAAGCTGAATGCTGAGATGCAAAATTTAAGAGAGACGCTTATTCTTCAAAAACAAGAATGTGAAAAGCTACAACAAAAAGAATTAGAAGTGAATTCACTTCTGCAACAAGAGAAGGTAATTTTTACAATATTAAACAAAACGATGCTTGTTCCGTGTTATCAGTTTCCCTATATATCAGAAAAATCTTTAAATGGTGTATAACCTTTGTTCCAACAATTCTATTTTTAATCTTATCCTAAGTAATCATTTGTATACTAAAGATTCAATCAGAAGTCTTCAGTATATGTGCACAACAGGATCATTCATGAATTAAAAAATTTTTGAATAACAAATGCATCAAAATCAAGAAATCTTCTTTTTAAAGATGTATTTTCATTTATTCTAAAAGCAGAGTGACAGAGAGGCAGAGAGAGAAACCTGCCGTCCTTTAGTTCACTCCACGAATGACCATGATAGTCAGGGCTGGGCAGTCCAAAGCCAGGCACCAAGAACTCAATCTATATTTCCTATGTAGGTGCAGAGGCCCAAGTATTTGGGGTGTCTTCTTCTGCTTTCCTAGGTACATTAGGGGGTAACTGGATCACAAGCAGAGAAGCCATGACTCAAATCCACTCAAACTCAAACAGATCCAGTGTTGCAGGCAGTGGTTTAACCCACTGCACCAAAACATCAACCTGGAAATTTTTTTTTTTTTTTTTTTTGACAGAGTTTGACAGTGAGAGAGAGAGAGAGAAAGGTCTTCCTTTTCCGTTGGTTCACCCCCAAAATGGCCGCTAGGGCCAGCACGCTGCGCCGATCTGAAGCCAGGAGCCAGGTGCTTCCTCCTGGTCTCCCATGGGGGTGCAGAGCCCAAGGACTTGGGCCATCCTCCACTGCACTCCCGGGCCACAGCAGAGAGCTGGACTGGAAGAGTAGCAGCTGGGACAGAATCCGGCGCCCCAACTGGGACTAGAACCCGGGGTGCTGGTGCTGCAGGCAGAGGATTAGCCTGTTGAGCTGCGGTGCCAGCTGGAAATCATTTTTTTAAAAAGTCCCAGAATGTATTTAGTTAATTTAAGTAGGTGTTTGCGGTTATCTTATAAATGAGTATCTGATTGCAGGAGAAACAAAATAATTTTTCAAGTGCAGGTTGCCTAAAGAGCATTTTACATTTTTTTTTTTTTAAGATTTATTTATTTATTCCAAAAGGAGAGTTACAGAGAGGCAGAGAGAGAGAGAGAGAGAGAGAGAGAGAGAGAAAGTCCTCCATCCACTGATTCACTCCCCAAATGGCCGCAACATCAGAGCTGGGCCAATCAGAAGCCAGGAGCTAGGAGCTTCTTCTGCGTCTTCCATGCAGGTGCAGGGGCCCAAAGTCTTAGGCCTGCTTTCCCAGGCCATAGTAGAGAGCTGGATTGGAATTGGAGAAGCTAGGACTCAAACCCTTGCCTATATGGGGTGTTGGCACTGCAGGTGGCAACTTTATCAGCCATACCACAGCGCTGGCCCCACATTTTACATTTCAGTGAAAAACAGGATAGTCTAAAATCACAGCTATAGGATGGAAATAGATAATTTTCAGAAGCAAATATTCATATAACCTATAAATATGAAAAGATGCTCCACCTCAGTAGTGTTCAAGGAAATGGAAATGATTTTTTTTCACTTACAAGATTGGCACAAATTAAAACATCTGATTATATAAAACATTGGGAAGAGTTGAGCCAGTGGATTCTTACATGCACTGGTGTGAAAACTGTATTGTTGGGCAACCTGTAACAACTATATAAGTTAAGTACATCTGTATGCATTAACCTGGAAGGATCTATTTTATAGGTTTTTTTCTAAGTGATTTTCATATCCACAGAGTATAAATCATTTATGGCCAAAAAAATAAAAGTATATGCATAAGAGATGACATTGTGGCACAGCAGGTTAAGCCCCTGCTTGTGACTCTGGCATCCCATATCAGAGTGTAAGTTCACGTCCCAGCTATTCCCTTTCCAAACCAGTTTCCTGCTTATGTGCCAGGGAACACAGTGGAAGATACCCCACGTACTTGAGCTACTGACACTTATAAGGCAGTGCAAAGTAGAATTCTTAGCTCCTGGCTTTAGCCTTGCCCAGTCCTGGCTGTTGCAGTCAGTGGATGAAATAGTTATCTCTGTCTCAGTCTCTATATCCCTTCTTTCTGTCACTCTGTCTTTCAAATACATAAATAAATAAAAATTTTAAAAGGTGTATATTTAAGAAGTATATACATAGACAAAGATCAGAAGGCATATATATACCAAACTAGTAGTTGTCATCACTGTAGTGGGAAAACTGAGTTTTGGATGGGAGTAATCATAGCAAATATTCACTTCATTTGTAATGATAGAATTGTTTTAATAGTGGTAATGATGTATTTATATAAGTTTAAAAATTTTTATAGTGTATAACAATATTTTATTTAACATTGAAATATTATTTTACATATGAAACAAGTGTATCAAGGTATGTATTATATGGCAGTTGTAAAACAGATATAAGAATAATTTTAGTTTTAAAAGAAGTATTTGTGTTTGTGTATGGGTGTGTCTTAGAGAAAAAAGCTTGAAGTAACTTGATAAGATGTAGGATATAAACCAGGAAGCATTATGATATCTCTAGATTAGTTTCCTTGTAACTTGAATTTAGTTTTCAGACTTCATTGTCTTTTCTTTTTTGTCTCTTAGTAAAGCCTTACAGTGTTATTTCAGATTCCTTTGATGGTTATCTGTTTGGATATAGGAATTATCGTCTAATCTTCAGCAGTTGATACATTCTTTTCAAGAGCAAACAATTAAAGAGAGGAATGTCTTTGAGGAACAATTAAGGCAAGCACTGGATGAGTTGGATAAGTTACAGCAAAAGGAAGAACAAACTGAAAAGCTAGTCAAGCAGTTGGAAGAAGAAGCACAATCTTCAAATGCAGAACTAAAACTCTTAAAAGAAAACCTAAAAGGGTTTGTATTAACAGGACCTCATATTTACTTAATACTTGATTTTTAAAATGTATATTCTATTGCATTTTTATTGTGAGGGTTGGAATTATTTTTCAGGTAATTAATGGACATAGAAGTAAAGCACATGCAAAAACTGTATCCAAACATGTGATAGCTAAAATTAAAAGTGTTGTCCTTTTTTAAAAACATCTTTCTTTAATTTTATTTCTTATTGATTTTTTTTTTTTTTTTCATCTTGAAAGAGACAAAGAGATCTTCCATCTGCTGGTACATTTCCCAAATGCTTGAAACAGTTAGGGCTGAAACTAAGATCCTGGATCTCAATCCTTTGTCCTGCATGGGTAGCAGGGACCTAAGTGCATAGGCTGGCTTCTATGGTGTGCACTAGCAGGAAGCTGCAACCTCAGAAGCAGTCACTCGATGTGCTGTTTAGCTGTCCTAAGCCACGTCTTTGCCAAATGACTGCCTCTGCTCTTTATTTAAGGCCAGAGATTTAATTTAAAAAGACATATAATAAGCAAACGAACAAAGTTTCGTACTCTTTACCATTCCTATATTTTCTAGAAATTATTGAACAATAACATTACAATAATGAGTTTAAGAAAAAATTAAAAACTAAGAACCTGACCCTTTAATAAAAACAATTCCACTTTTTGTCTCTATCCTTTTACAAAGTGCAAGTTATATGTTTGGAGGGATCATAAACTCTTCAGAGGTAGTAATCAAAAACCAAAACAGGCATTTGACCTAGTAGTTAAATTCTTAGATTCCACATCAGAATTCCTGGGTTTGATTCCCAGCTTAGGCTTCCTAATGTTGTGTACCATCAGAGGTGACACATGATAGCTAAAGTTGTTTGATCATTGTCATCTATGTGGAAAACCTGGATTGAGTTCCTGTCTCCTGGCAACTGTAGTTTCATATTACTTCCTTCACATTATGCTTCCTTCTCTGTAAACATTCAGTTAAATTAAAATATCTAGTTTAATTCTTGAGTTTTAAATTTGCAAATAACATAATGAATTATGATATTTAAATACTTGAGATTTCATTGTTAAAGTATTTTCTAGGAAGGAACTGTGAACTGAATATGAGCCAAATGTCGCAACTGTGCAATTATCTCTTATTAGATACTTTAATCTCTTTTCTGTTTTCTTCTGCTGATTAGTGATAAAAATGAACACCAAAATTTTATATATCTCTGCTTTGGGGGAAACACTGCAAAAGTGTGATTAGAAGGCTTGTTCTATACCACAGTCAGCCTTGGGGAACATGATCCTTAAATTGTGTAGAAAATAAAATATTGTGTAGATGATCAGTTTCAAAAGGCAGGGTTTAGTTAATCATTTATTCTGATTTAACAAACTCTGGTGCAAAAGTCAAGTCATACGGATTTTATTACTAGATCTATAACTAGCTGATGATCCTCATGATTTTGAGCAGGATGATCTTAATTTCTTTCATTTTCTACTTCATTAAATATAAAATATAGGCATTTTATGAGATCTCTCTTAACCTCATATACTTATATAGAAAATTTATAACCAATATTTCAAAAAACCTCAGGTTTGTACTATGTATTTATAAAGTTGACTTAAAAACTATTATGTCTATACAATGTTGCTGAGTTTTTAAGTAATAACAGTGTATTTTGTGGGTTATTCATATAATCAGAATAAGTCCCAGCACCTTTTTTTCCAAAGGAACCTTTAAAATGAAGTGTAACTGTGTTTAGTGTTGTTCAAATGCAGAGAATTAAGCTTTTTTCTTTTTTGATAAGCTTTATTAAGTCCAAATCTTTTTAAATTTGTAATCATTTGTATTCTTTGGTTTTGATTGTTTTGCTGGAATATTGTGTTTAAAAAGATTTTTTTACTACTTTCTTTATCCCAATTTTTTTAAAACATTTTTAAGGTACACAAATTTCATGTATTTCATATATGAAGATTTAGGAACATAGTGATACTTCCCACCCTACCATCCTTCTTGCCCACACTCTCAGCCTTCCTCCTCCCTCTCCTAATCCCACTCTTAATTTTTACAAAGATATATTTTCAATTTACTTTATATTCTAAGATTAACCCTACACTAAATAAAGAGTTCAACAAATAGTATGAAGAAAAAAATCAGTGTTCCTCAACAGTAGAGACAAGGGCTGTAAATGATCATGGAATCTCAAAATATCAATTTCCCTCCAGTACATCATGTTTTAGGTACTCTATTAGTTACTAAAGATTAGGGAAGGCATATGGTAACTGTGTTTTGGGGACTGGCTTATTTCGCTAAGCATAATGGTTTCCAATTGCATCCATTTTGTTGCAAAAGACTGAAATTTTTTTTTTGCCAATGAATAGTATTCCATAAGTGTATATATTCCATAATTTCTTTATTCAGTCATCAAGTGATGGATATCTGGGTTGATTCCATATCTTAGCTATTGCTAATTGAGCTGTAATGAACATGGGGGTATAGATAACTAACTCTTTCATATGCTGATTTCATTCTGTTTGTCTTCTCCCAAATTTTTTAAAAACTTTCATAAACATGAGTGATTTCGAAAAAGTTCATGGAAAATGAGCATTATCTTTTATTTCTGTTTTTCATGATCTTTCTTTTTTTAATATTTATTTATTTATTTATTTATTTGAAACAGAGTTACAGAGAGAGAGGAAAAGACGGAGAAAGATCTTCAGTCCGCTGGTGCAGTCCCCAAATGGTCGCAACAGACAGAGCTGGGTCGATATGAAGCCAGGAGCCTGGAGCTTCTTCTGGGTTTCCTTTGTGGATGCAGTGGCCTAAGCACTTGGGTCATCCTCCACTGCTTTCCCAGGCCATTATCAGGGAGCTGGATTGGAAGTCAAGCAGCTGGATCTTGAACCAGCACCCATATGGGAATGCCAGCATCACATGTGGCAGCTTTGACAGCCACACCACAACACTGACCCAATTTATGATTTTTTTGAAGTACCTTCATATGTGATATGAAAAGATGAATTTAGTAGTAAATGAATTTACATGAAAAACAAAATAAGCAGGAAAGATAAGATGAAGCCAATGGAGAAGTTAGTATGTTAAAAAAACATGCTATGAGAGACATGAACTTTGATATTAGATATATATCAGTGAGGCAAAGGTGAAGCTATGAGATGCATTATTAACAATTTCAAAAGTAAATACTATTTACTCTCTTTCTTAGGATAATGGTTTATATTTTGTATTTTAATTGTTTTTTTTTCCTTAGGAAAGAAGCTGAACTGCAGAAAAGTAATCTTGATCACTCTCAAGCCACCCTGCTTTTACAAGAAACATATAATAGTACAGTGCAAAACCTTGAAGATGTAACTACTCAATTTGAAAGGTATTTTCTTGGGAATCTTTACTCTCCAATATAATGTGAGCAGAAACAAGTATTTACCAAGGGAAATCAGTATATAAAGCAATGATTATCTCTATTATTTAAATTCTTTGATAACCAACCATAAATAGATGTTTAGTGCTGCCTAGTAATTTTACTAAATTTATATAGAAACTTCCCTTTCCCACTTTATGTACAGATAATGCATCTGAAGCTTTTAAACTTCAGTGACATTAAACTTTTCATCAGATTTCTTCTAATTAATATTAAAAGATGTTAATGTTCACTCATCTTTAAAATGGACAAGTTAGGGACAAAACTAATAAAACCTCCACTGAGCCTTACTTCCATCTTAAAGCTATGCAATACCACCACCTAATCCTGACCCGATTCTTAACCAAAATTCTGCTCTACTTCACTCCATCTTCTTTTTTTTTCACTCTACCTTCTTGATAGAAAATTGTGTTTTGTGTTGATACAGACACTTCCATGTCTGTTATCCCATGTACCTGTTATTTCCCCTTTAAAAAAAAGTAGATACCAAGGAAATTATAGCAACATATGCATCTCATAAATGTAGCAGTATTAACATTTTTATTTATATTATTTTGGATGGAAGCCTCTTATCTATGTTAATGTATTTGATTATTAAAAAGAATATGCAATGGGAGACCAGGAGAAGCACCTGACTCCTGGCTTCGGATCAGTGAGATGCGCCGGCCGCAGCGGCCAATGGAGGGTGAACCAATGGCAAAAGGAAGACCTTTCTCTCTGTCTCTCTCACTATCCACTCTGCCTGTCAAAAAAAAAAAAAAAAAAAAAAAAAACGCCGGCGCCGTGGCTCAACAGGCTAATCCTCCGCCTTGCGGCGCCGGCACCCCGGGTTCTAGTCCCGGTCGGGGCTCCGGATTCTGTCCCGGTTGCCCCTCTTCCAGGCCAGCTCTCTGCTGTGGCCAGGGAGTGCAGTGGAGGATGGCCCAAATACTTGGGCCCTGCACCCCATGGGAGATCAGGAGAAGCACCTGGCTCCTGCCATCAGATCAGCGCGGTGCGCTGGCTGCTGGAGGGTGAACCAACGGCAAAGGAAGACCTTTCTCTCTGTCTCTCTCTCTCTCACTGTCCACTCTGCCTGTCTAAAAAAAAAAAAAAAAGAATATGCAATATATGCATATAAGATATAAATAGAGAATATCAACATGTTCAGGAATCCTTAAAAGACAGCCAGTAAGCCAAAAGATTTTCAACCACTTAGTATCCACCTGTGAGTTCTTCTACTATCTGATCTTTATGCCTTCCTTAAACAGATAATACTATCCTGAAGCCTGCATTTATTGTTCCTTCACTTTTTTTCTGTGTTTGATAATTTTATAACATGTGCATCTATGCAGATAATATATTATCTAATCTCATTTTTTTCTGAATGTTGCCAAAAAAATATGATAGCATATGCCATTACCTGGGACTTTTTCACTCCGCAGGTCTATATGTTTCTATGATTGAGTGTTGTTGCCTGAAGCTAAAGGTTGTTCATGGTCACTGCTATGAATATTTGATTATGTGACATCATAATTTACTTATCCATTCTTACTTCGAACTTTGGTGTTAATTTCTCCTTTATTTTGTCATTATTATTTATACAGACATTCTTGTGATCTAGTATATAAGTATAAGGATTCTTTATGTGAATGTTCAACTTTAAAAGCAAATTGAAATCATTTCCCAAAACAAGCATAAGAATCTGAATCTGACTAGTAATGTATCAATCTCCATTGGCCTCATTTTTCTTTCTTTCTTTTTTTTTTTTTTTAATTTATTTGCTTGAAAGGCAGAGTTAGAAAGATCTTCCATTTATTGGTTCACTCCCCAAATGACTATGACAGCTATAGCTGGAACTCCATCTGGGTCTCCCACATGGGTGACAGCAGCCCAAGTACTTGGATTATCTTCTGTTGTTTTCCCATGCACTTTAGCAGGGAACTGGAACTGAAGCAGAGCACCAGAACTGAAACTGGCACTCATATGGGATGCGAGTGTCGCAGGAGGTAGCTTAACCCATTGCACCACAACATCGGCCCCTCTGTTGGTCTTCTTTATCACATAAGCTAGACAGACCTCTTTTCTGCTGGTATATAACTGTGAAATGGCTTCCTGTTAATTCCCCTTTTTTTTTTTTCTAGAAAAGGCTTGTTTAAGGTTTGTGCTCATGTTTTTTGCCTATTACATTTTTCTGGGTTTGGAGACTTTTGTTTTTAATCAGTGTTATAGTTTATAAATATCTTCTCCAAGGGTCTGGCTTCTTTTTATTTTCCATATGATGCCTTTTGATAATTGGAAATTCTTTATTTTAATGTGGTTAAATGTATAGATCTTTATATGAACACTTTATTCTAGGAAATTATTTCTATCCTGCTTATAACAATATTCTCCCACTTTTCCTGTAAATGTGCAATGTTTAACTTTTTATTCTTCTACCTATCACTGATATCTATGTATACTGATATAGGGCTTAAATTTATTTTTATTTTTTCTTATGGATAACCAATTGCCTAGCATCCATTCATTTAGTAGTAGTTTCTTTATCAAGTGATCTCTTCCTACATATTCATCCTACATGATACATTATGGTAAATAATTGAATAATTTACATGTGTATGTCTTTTTCTTTTTAAGATTTATTTATTTATTTAAAAGTCAGAGTTACATAGAGAGAAGGAGAGGCAAAGAGAGAGGTCTTCCGTCCACTGGTTCACTCCCCAATTGGCCACATTGGCTGGAGCTGTGCTGATCCAAAGCCAGGAACCAGGAGCTTCTTCTGGGTCTTCCACGCAGATGCAGGGATCCAAGCACTTGGGCTATCTTCCACTATCCAGGAGAGAGCTAGATTGGAGGTAGAGCAGCCAAGACTCCCAACCAGCACCCATATGGGATGCCAGCACTGTAGGCAGCGGCTTTTACCCACTATGCCACCGCGCTGATCCCAATGTGTGCATGTCTTTTATCTATAGTTTATATCAGAACATATAAATTATATAAATATAAACTAGATGTATGTATTTGAATATATGTCTGCATAGAGACAGATAAATATTTATTACAAATATATTAATTGCACGTAATATGTGTGTATGTATGTGACTCTGTAAAGTACTGATCTCAGTCCTTTAAGGAATTTCCCTTACTAGTTTGAGAAATAGTGCTTTTGAAAATATTTTTTCATTCTTTCATATCAGTACTTCCAATATGCTAATGGCTTTAAAATTTATTTCTTCAAAGCAGAACTTTTCAATCCATATTCGTATATCCAGCTTCTTACTTGACATCTTCAAGTAGGTATTTGACTATCATCTAGTTTGTTTGTTTTGTCATACTGAGAGCTTCATCTTGCCAAATTCTCATTCTAGAAATTTAAACAATTGATTATTTTCTCTCCCTTATCCCAACATCTGTTGACTTTTTCTGTTTTCCTCCAAAAGAGATCTGGTATCTTTTCATTGCTAACTCCATAGTCCAAGCCTCCTTTGTCACTCACCTGGGTTGATAAGTAATTATTTCCCAATTAATCTTCAGTTCTTCATTACTACCCATTCCACAAATTACCCTAACCATTTACCTAGAGACCTTTAATGGTTCCTTATTATCCCTTAGCTAAACCCATTGCACTTTACTGTGGGATCAACTCGTCTTCTGGTTTCTGCTCCTCTATCTCTTATTCATTAGGTTCATATCTTATTGGTCTTTGTCCTCTTTAATTTCATCTTTATTTTCTGAAAGTTTTCCTTAATCTGTTTTTCACAAGGAATGAAAGAGACATTTTCCATCTTCCATACAACCATAAACTCTGTGAAAGTAGGTGCAGAGATTGTGTATTTTTATTTTGAAGTAAGTTTCATGTTTGGTAGTTGATTTTTTCCCCCATCTTTCTATGCATACTTGCTTCACATAGAAGACATTTGTTTTTTTTTTTCCTTCAATGAACAACAAATACCATGTAAACTCATTAGTACTTACCTTGAACACAGAATTCTTACCCATATAAATGCATGAATATATTGCAAGGTTTTGTTAGTTTCACCTCAAAGTTTATAAAATATAAACTGATCAATTAGCTATATATTTGTCATTTTAATTAAAAAAATGCTTTGACTATTTTCTTTTCTTTTTAATAAGCTACAAAAGATTAATAGCTAGTGAGATAGAAGATCTTAAACTGGAGAACTCAGCACTACAAGAAAAAGTGGCCCAGGCTGAAAAAAGTGCAAAAGATGTTCAGCATCAGATGTTGGCAACTGAGAATGCTAATCAAGAATATGCAAGGTATGTAGAAGAAATAAAGCCTTCCCACACTGGTAATCTTAGAACTATTAAGACAATTTAATGTTGTTTAAAGCCAACTGGTAAGTGATGCAGGTAGTTGTTCCATGCCTCTGGTGATTTTAGGTTGAAAATTAAGAATTTATATCAAAAAGTTACAATTCTTGTGTATTGGTTAAGATACCCATCTCACACATCGGAACATATATTTTTGATTCCTGACTCCAACAGCTTTGTGCTAGTGTAGACTCTGAGAAGCAGCAGAGATGGCTCAAGTAATTAGGTTCCTGCCACCCACAATGAGTTCTCTACCTGTAAATCTGGACCTCCCTCCACCCCAACTGTTGCAGGCATTTGGAGAGTGAGCTAACAGATGGGATCTCTCTCTATGTTTTCCTCTCAAATAAATGTAAAAGAAAAAATTTTAAGGTTTTTTTTTTTTTTTTTTTTTTTTTTTGACAGGCAGAGTGGACAGTGAGAGAGAGACAGAGAGAAAGGTCTTCCTTTTGCCGTTGGTTCACCCTCCAATGGCCGCCGCGGTAGCGCGCTGCGGCCGGCGCATCGTGCTGATCTGAAGCCAGGAGCCAGGTGCTTCTCCTGGTCTCCCATGGGGTGCAGGGCCCAAGCACTTGGGCCATCCTCCACTGCACTCCCGGGCCACAGCAGAGAGCTGGCCTGGAAGAGGGGCAACCGGGACAGGATCGGTGCCCCGACCGGGACTAGAACCCGGGGTGCCGGCGCCGCAAGGCGGAGGATTAGCCTGTTGAGCCACGGCGCCGGCCTTTTTTTTTTTTTTTTTTAAGTTTTTTTTTTTTACATTTATTTGAAGACAGAGTTACAGAAAGAGAGAGCGAGATAGAGAGCCTCCATCTGCTGGTGACCATGATGGCTAGATCCTGGCCAAGCCAAAGCCAGTAGCCAAGAGCTTCATTTGGATCTCCCACATGGGTGTAAGGGCTCAAGCACTTGGGCCATCTGCTGCCTTCCCAGGCACGTTAGGAAGAAGCAAAGCAGTTAGGATTCAAACCTGCTCCCATACTGGATGCTGGCACTGCAGGAGGTGGCTTTACCTGCCACGCCACAATGCTGGCCCCTTAAGTTACATTCTTGAAGAGTTCCTTGAATTTAAAAAAAAAAATAAAGATAAAGTAATTAAAATAGCTATAAAATGTTGTGGACTCTTCTCTCTCAAACCCAAGGATGCTGCTAGATCTGCAGACCAAGTCAGAACTTAAGGAAGCAGAAATTAAAGAAATTGCAGTTTCTTCTGATAAAAAAATAACTGAATTGCAGAATCAACTCAAGGAACAAAATGAAGACTTTAAGAAACAACTGGAAGAGGAAGAATCAAGGTAATCTCTATTTGGAACCTGAGTGCCATGTAATTCACTTTTTTTTCCTAATCAGGAAATATAGTAATTCTCTAATTTTTAAAATTTGACTTTGTTATATAGAAAAGCTGAAAAAGAAAATATAATGGAAGAATTAACTGAGGAAGTTAATAAGTGGCGTCTCCTTTATGAAGAATTGTACAAGAAAACAAAACCTTTTCAGGTTTGTCATTTAAGATTAAACCCACTTCTGCTCATTTTAGGAGTTTACTTTGTTCTCCCTTATAGTCATGACAGTGACTTGCTTTCCTGTAATATCATTTTGTTCTGTATTTTCAGTGCATATTTAACTTTCAATTAAGGTTTTATGAATTTTATTAGATTTTACATAAATTTTCTCCACCTTCATTGAACTATAATTGGTAAGTTTAATGGACATAAATTTCTTGTTTTAATAAAAGATTTAAAAGACAGTTAGTTATAGAGAGAGGTAGAGATAGAGAGAGAGAAGTCATCTATCTGCTGGTTCAGTCCCCAAATGGCTGCAATGGCTGGAGCTGAGCCAGTCTGAAACTAGGAGTAAGGAGTTTCTTCCGAGTCTCCCACGTGGGTTCAGGGACCCAAGGACTTGGGCCATCCTCTGCTGCTTCCCCAGGTGCATTAGCAGGGAGCTAGATCAGAAGTGGAGCAGCCGGGACTCAAAGCAGAACCCATAGAGATGCTGGTGCTGCAGGCCAGGGCTTTAACCCACTGTGCCACAGCTCCTGGACATAAATTTTTTAATGTGGCCTTATAGGTTATAAAATCCTTTCTAATAAAGAGCTTAATAAATACCTCAAAAGGTTGTCCTCATATGAACTTTTGATAATCTTTGTTAATTTGTGATATGCATTTTGTTACGATCTCAGTGTTTCTCAAATTAATATCCTGATGTCTCCTAAAGGAAAAAGGGTACATGCTAATTTTGGAGTGAAGTGCAATCAATATTGGTTAGAATCTGTTTATCTAGTTGGTACATATTAAGGCTGGCTAATTTTCTTTGTTCCTTTTCCTTTTTAAATGAGCTGTAAAATGAAAAATAGTACATTTAAGATTTTCTTAGAGAAGCTGTAGAGAGCCCTGAGATAATGTATGTATCTTCCATTTTAGGTTTTTGAAATTCTCTTTAGATTTTTTATGGATTATATGAAACTAATAAGATTTAACAGTTTAGGATTTTTGTTTAACAGTTTAGGTCTTAACTTTATAATCTCTTCTAGCTACAACTGGATGCTTTTGAAGCAGAGAAGCAGGCATTGTTGAGTGAACATGGTGCAGCTCAGGAACAGCTAAATAAATTAAGAGATTCATATGCTACATTATTGGGTCATCAGAATCTGAAGCAAAAAATCAAGCATGTTGTGAAACTAAAAGATGAAAATAGCCAGCTAAAATCGGTTTGTAAAGTAATATTTATTTTTTGAAAGATACTGGGATGGGGTTCTATTAATTTAACTATTTATAAAACTTATTAAGATGAACATCTTTTATATCAGAAAAAAGTAGCTTATGGAGGAAAGTTGATCGTAGAGTTAATGGCTTTATTTTAGAGCATCAATTAGATTAGTATTCAGTGTTCTCAGCTTTTTAACTACCTCTTTAGTATGTTGAAATTACAAAAGTAATGGGAAGAATTCATAAAGCTTTACATATCCATTTCTGTTAGCAAAATAGCAAGCTTCTTGATGTAATCACAATAAAGACAACCGGTATTAAAAAATACTTAGGTATTTAAATTTTCTAACAAATTTGTGAGATTAATTCACATCCTATACAATTTACTCCTTTAAAATATATAATTCTATGGTTTTTATTATAGTCATATAAGTGCAATAATCATCATAGTCAATTTAGAGTATTTTTATCACCTTAAAATGAAATTCTGTACCTTTTACCTTTTATTCTCCTATCTCCTCATTCTATGCAACCCTTCAGCCCTAGGCAGCCAGTATCTTTATCGAGTTTCCTATTGTGGACATTTTATATTCATGGACTCAAATAATAGGTAGTCTTTTGTGATTGCTTTGGTTCAGTTAATATGTTTTCAGAGCTCATCCATGTTGTTGTATGTATAAATACTTCATTCCTTTTTATGGCCAAGCAATAATTCATTGTGTGAATATTCAGCATTTTATTTATCTGTTTGTCAATTGATGGACATTCAAATTGTGTTCATGTTTTGTCTGTTCTGAATAATGCTACTATAAACATTCATGTACAAGTTTTTGTATGGACATACGTTTTTATTTCTGTGAGGTATATAACTGGGCCTGAAATTGCAAGGTCGTATGGTAACTAGTTTTAATCAATTCGAAAACTGTCAGACTGTGTATAAGGTTTCCAGTTTTCCATGTACTCACTAACATTTGATATTACTTAACCTTTTTATTCCAGCTGTCCTTCTGGATATAAAGCTCTATTTATTTTTGACAGGCAGAGTGGATAGTGAGAGAGAGACAGAGAGAAAGGTCTTCCTTTTGCCTTTGGTTCACCCTCCAATGACCGCCGCGGCCGGAGCACTTGGGCCATCTTCTACTGCTTTCCCAGGCCACAGCAGAGAGCTGGATTAGAAGAGGTGCAGCCAGGACTAGAACAGGCGCCCATATGGGATGCCAGCGCTTCAGGGCAGGGCGTTAACCCGCTGCACCACAGCGCTGGCCCCAAGAAATAAATCTTTTTTTTTTTTTTTTGACAGGCAGAGTGGATAGTGAGAGAGAGAGACAGAGAGAAAGGTCTTCCTTTTTGCCATTGGTTCACCCTCCAATGGCCGGCGCATCTCGCTGATCCGAAGCCAGGAGCCAGGTGCTTCTCCTGGTCTCCCATGCGGGTGCAGGGCCCAAGCACTTGGGCCATCCTCCACTGCCTTCCCGGGCCATAGCAGAGAGCTGGCCTGGAAGAGGAGCAACCGGGATAGAATCCGGCCTCCCAACCGGGACTAGAACCCGGTGTGCCGGCGCCGCAAGGCGGAGGATTAGCCTGTTAAGCCACAGCGCCGGCCGTCTTTTTACTTTATTAATGTTATCCTTTGAAGCACAACATTTTGTTGAATTCCAATGCATCTTTGTTTTTCTTTTGCTACTTATTCTTCTTCTTCGGTATCTAAAAATCCTTTGCCAAATCAAAGATCATGAACACTTACTCCTAATTTGTTCTAATAGCCTGTAGTTTCAGCTCTTACATTTAGGTTATTGATCCATTTTGAGAAAGTAGCTTTGTACCTGTAGAGATAAAGATTTCAGACTTTTGTTTGGCATACTTGCTCAAAGTCATTTTGTAATTCACTCTTTTAAAAAAAAAATTATTTATTTGAAAGGCAGCATTACAGAGAGGCAGAGGCAGAAAGAGAGGTCTTCTATCTGCTGGTTCACTCCCCAGATAGCTGCACCAATCCAAAGCCAGGAGCCAGGAGGTTCCTTTGGGTCTCCCACACAGGCTCAGGAGTCCAAGGTCTTGAGCTTCTACTGCTTTCCCAGGCCATAGCAGAGAGCTGGATCAGAAATAGAGCAGCCAGGACTTGAACTGGCACCCATATGGGATGCTGGTACTGTAGGTGGCGGCTTTACTTGCTACACCACAGCACCAGCCTGTAATTCATTCTTAAAGCTTATGTGTTATAGTCATTTTTGCCATTAGGTGTGATACATAAACAACTTTGGAGTTTACCTTGCAATAATGATAACACAGTTCACCAACTTTAATATTCTTTATTAATTTAATTTCTCTTATATAGGAGGTGACAAAACTCCGCTCTCAGCTTGCTAAAAGAAGACAAAATGAGAGAAAACTTCAGGAGGAATTGAATAAAGTTCTGGGTATCAGACACTTTGATCCTTCAAAGGCTTTTCATCATGAAAGTAAAGAAAATTTTGCCATGAAAACTCCATTAAAAGAAGGTAAGAAATGAATAAATGTATAGAAGTCTCATCTTCCTTTAGATTTCCTTTCACGGCATTTAGCAACTTGTTCATTTTATTAACTTTGAAAATTTGTTGACAGCTTTTGATATAAAAGAAATTCTTACTGAAATTGTTTTGTACAATAACTTTTTTCTCCTTCTATATTATTTTTCTTTTTCTCTGTATCTAAATCTTACCTATCCTTCAGGCCCAAATTACATCTTCTTTAAAGGCTTGCATGACTTTTTTGCTACCCACATCCCCTCAAATTATTCTCTCTGTAATAACTGATTATTGTATATCTGCTACATCCTTCATTTTCTAATTTGTGTTTTTGGAAAAGTAGATTTTCTCTTTCCTCATGTTGGATCTTTGTATATTTCACAACAAATAAAAACTGGTTGAAATAGTGATAAAGGAATATACTCACAAATAATGTGCAGAATGTAAGCCTTGCTTCATCTGCCTTAGAGAAGACAAGAGGCCTGTGTTTAGTTTATAATGATTGAGGAGTAAGTTTTCATTTAAAATACTGATAATTTTTTCTAATATCCTTCCAGGCAATACAAACTGCTGCTGAGCTCCTATGGAGAATCAAGAACTCATGCAGCATCTGAAAAACCTGTTGAAGATTACTTTATTATGATTGTTGATGATGATGATATTGTTGTTACTATTATATTTTTAATGGGTGTTTTAAAATGCTGTATTTGTATTTCATTTAATTGCCAGGGCCGGCTCTGTGGTGTAGTGGGTAAAGCTAACACCTGCAGTTCCGGCATCTCGTATGGGTGCCAGTTCCCATGTGAATGCCAGTCCCAGCTGCTCCACTACCATTCCAACTCAGCTATGGCCTTAGAAAGCAGTGAAAGAAGGCCCAAGTCCTTGGGACCCTGCAACCACGTGAGAGACCCAGAGGAAGCTCCTGGCTCCTGGCTTTGGATCGATGCAGCTCCTGCCGTTGTGGCCATTTAGGGAGTGTAACCAGCAGATGGAACATATCTCTCTCTGAGTCTGCCTCTCTATAACTCTTCCTTTAAAATAAATAAATCAGTCTTTTAAAAAAAAATTTAATTGCCTATCTTTAGTATGTGAAAAAAACTCAATTTTTTACCAATATGTCTCCTGTATTTTTCCTATTGTAAATACTGCCCCCTTAATGCTTATCTTTATCATCTTATTATCATCTTATTGTAGCCTTATATCTGACTTTTTAGCTTACATTGCTTCCCACAAAATCAGTATTCCTTTGAAAATCATCTTCATTATTCCCCTTGACAGTAGCCTTAGTTTCAAGATTATGATTCCATCTCACATTTTTTTAGCTTGATTCTGGAAGTCTTTTTTTTTTTTTTTTTTTAATTGATTTATTTATTTGAAAGGCAGAGTTACAGAGAGGCTTACATCTGCTGGTTCACTCCCCAAATGGCCACAGTGGCCAGAGCTGGGCTCAATCCAAAGTCAGGAGCCAAGAGTTTCTTCCAAGTTTCCCACACAAGTTCAGGGGCCTGAGGACTTAGGCCATCTTTTGCTGTTTTCCCAGGCCATAGCAGAGAGCTGGATCAGAAGTGGAGCATCTGGGACTCGATCTGGCACCCATATGGGATGCCAGCATTGCAGGTGGCAGCTTTACCAAACAGCCCCAGTATATGGAACCTCTTTAGAGAATTTGTCATGTACCATTTGTCATCTGCTTGTCTACTGAGTGTGTAGCATGACAAAAAATTATGCCATTTACCCAATTATCCAATTTGAATTTTATAGTTACATTAATGTCTCTATTTATTTATTGTCTATACCCTCCATATTCCACTTAACCCAGAATTCCAAATGACACTTTAGGAAGTGATAATTCTCCCCCTATAATGTCTGAATTGCACAATTGATTTTTTTTTTTTAAATTTATTTTATTTATTTGCAAGGCAGACTTACAGAGAGAGGGAGAGTAAGAGAGAGATCTTCTATTTGTTGGTTTATGCCCCAAATGGCTACAACAGCCAGGGCTGTGTCAGGCTGAAACCAAGAAGCAGAAGATTCTTCCAGATTTTCCATGTGGGTACAGGGGCCTAAGGACTTGGGCCATCCTCCGCTACTTTCCCAGGTGCATTAGCAGGGAGCTGGATCAGAAGTGAAACAGGGGCTGGCACTGTGGCATAGTAGATTAAGCATATGCCTGAGGTGCCAGCATCCCATATGGGCACCAGTTTGAGTTCCAGTTGCTCCACTTTGGATCCAGCTCCGTGCTGATGGCCTGGGAAAGCAGTGGAAGATGGCCTAAGTCCTTGGGCCTCTGCACCTGTGTAAGAGAACGGGCGGAAGCTCCTAGCTCCTGGCTTCGGATCAGCCCAGCTCTCTGGCTACTGTGGCCTTTTGGGGGCATAAATCAGTGGATGGAAGACCTCTCTCTAACTCTGCCTCTCAGGTAAATAAATAAATATTAAAAAAAAAAAAAAAAAAAGTGAAACAGCCAGCTCTTGAACTAGCGCCCACACAGGATGTTGGCACTGCAGGCAGTGGCTTATCCCCTACAACACAATTCTAATTCCTCAGGAAAATCTTTAAGCCTAGAAGTTAAAATATTTAAGTGAGAACCAACAATGTTCTGTTAAAACACAGCTCCAGAAATAGAATTGCAGACACTTTCTGAAAATTACAATTGGATGACAAAAAATGCATGGTCATAATAATAGCTCAGCAATTTATAGCTTTTAGAAAGTGCAGCAAGATTTCAGAGAGTTTCAACATTTCAGGCCTCGGGACCTACAACATGGGGCAGTGTGGGGAACCGCAGGCTGCCACCTGTGGGAACCTCCTCTACATGGCTTGCAGCAATCAGTCAACCACAAGGCCTACGAAAACAACCAGGTGAAACAGATGAAGTTGAGGCAGGATGGACTCTGCATAAACAACTAGGAAGAACCAGGTGAAACAGATGAACTTTCGACCCGAGGCTATACGCGCCCTTTCATCTGATTGGACAAAACTGCACATGAAGAGAACCGCTATTGGCTGTGGAGCTCATGCTCCACGGGACTTGGGATATAAAGGGACATTGGTATCTGGGCGGGCCGCCACCGGCTGCCGCTGCCCCTCCTTTTCTCCTCTTCCTTTGCCCTTTCCTTTTGTCTCCAAGAGTAAAGTTCCTTGAGAACCGAGAAAGAGTGAAAGTTCCTTGAGAACCGAGAAACAGTGACCGTGTTGTGACTGCGTTGGACCTTCGCTGGCGAGGGTCCGACAGGGCAGCGTGTGAAGAACTGTGAGTTTAACAAGGCATATGTTGGTCCTCAACCTTAAAAGATCTTAAATAGGTGGGAATAAACTAGTGAGCAAGAAAATGGGAATCCTTTGGGTCAGAGGAACATTAAGGCCGACTCATGCTAGTCTAGATAGAAACTTAGGAGGGAGTTGGAAAACTTGGCCCTGTAGAGGATATGGTTGGTTGTAAAAACAGTTTAAGAGAAACTGTACTAAGACCAGTTCTTGCTAGTGTGTTTTAAAACAGCACCAAAGGAGTTAGGGGAAATGAGACACATGGTGCCCTTCAGCAGGGAGAGCCAAATGAGATAATACTCCCACCTCCTTGTAGTTGAGATGAAGGTGAGGTAGTGAATAGACCCTCGACAGGTCAGGGAAGACAAATAGGGTCAAGAAGGCCTAGGTAGAAAGTTTGAAAGAGAATAAATCGCCTCATTCTTTTGTAAGATATTCTTCCTGCATGAGTGTGGCAAAGAGACTTTGGCTGAAAGAGACAGAGCAGAGAATGGCCAGGGTGGCTAGGCTCATGAAATATTGGCAAAGAGACGTTGCCACTAGACAAGGCAGGAAAAAGGCTAGAAGACTAGACATGGAGCATTCCTCAGGACGAGGTTTGATTGCTCAAGACTCACCACTGCTCTTACTCTAGTCCCTTTGTGGTTACTAAATATGTTAACAGAGATCAGCTGCTAGGGGGATTTTGTCTGTACAAGAAAGAATTTAGATGTGAAACAGTAGCAGTAAGCATGCTAGCTAAGTTTAATGGAAAGAAATAATGCAGAGAATACACCTGACAGGCCAGGAGGGCATCTCAGTAAGGAACTGAGAGCTTGGAGTGGTACTGTGGCATATCGGGTAAAGCCACTACCTGCAACACCAGCACATCACGTGAGCATCATTTCATGTTCTGGCTACTCCACTTCCATTCTAGCTCTCCACTAATGCGTTTGAGAGAGCAGCAGAGCATGCCCAAGTGTATGGGCCGCAATACCCATGTGAGAGACCCAGAAGATGCTCCTGGTTCGTGGCTTCAGCCAGGCTCAATCCCAGCAATTGTGGCCATTTGGGGAATAAACCTATGGTTGGAAGATCTCTGTTTCTCCCTCTCTCTCTCTAACTATGTCTTTAAAGTAGATAAAAATAAAATAAACTTCATGAAATTTCCAGGGTTCACAATACTTTGGTAAAGTATAATTATGTAAACATTTTTAGCTTGTTTCCTACTTAATTCAAAAACTTATTTAAAGTTTCCAGAATTGAAAAACTGTTACACAGTAAGCTATCTTAAAGTTTACTCCTCTATTTTGGAAGTCCAGAAGCAGGATTACCAGATTCTCGTCCTCTTTTGCTTCATCTTGTATTTAAATGATGTAAGTGATTAGTTCATATGCTGATATCAGATGCTAATTCTTTTTCTTAAAGATTTATTTATTTATTGAAAGAGTTACACAGAGAAAGGAGAGGCAGAGAGAGAGGTCTTCCATCCATGCTAATCCTTTTAAATTAAGGTTTTTCTTCTTTTGTAACTGACCTAGGTAACAAGATTTTTATGCATTTTGCAAGAATTTTCTCCTGTTTTTCTGTTATTGAGCCTTGATTGAGAGAATTGAATCTGAAAAGATTTGACATTATCTGTCTATTTTTAATGTTTGAGTGATTACTTAACTGATTAGATGTGGCCCGCAGTGTTCGAATAATCAGGTTACATGGAGAAAGCCAGGCTTTGCTAGGTCAAAATATTGTTGTGCCTGAACAGGTACAAACAGAGGAGCACCGCACATTGATAAAATTTGGTGGTCCTTTATATCTGGCAGTGGAGAGTGGGCTCATGTCCTAAAGAACTCTCAACCCTGAAACTTAAAACAACAGGGTTTATAAAGGCAAAAACCACAGGGAGGGAGGGGAAATACATGGTTGCTAGGGTCAAGCTAACCTAAGGCCTATGAAAAACTGGTATCAATTATAATCTTGACAATAGACATTAAAATCTTAACATTCATCCAGGTGCAGCATATCTGTTTTAAGCTTGAGTGATCATGCTAGGGAGTTTATATGCTCTACCTAGTGGGATGTACTGTTAAGTACTGTTATTGTCTGAGTTTTAGATCATAGTTTCAGACCAGAGTCTCATGGTAGAGGGTGCTTTCTCAAGATGGAGAGGGTGTTCACAGAAACCATGTGAAAAGATGGGGGGGTGGGGGACCGACACAGCAGGTTAAGTCACAACCTGCAGTGTCAGCATCCCATATGGGTACCAGTTAATGTCCCAGCTGCTCCACTTCTGTTCCAGCTCCCTGCTAATGTGCCTGGGAAAGCAGCAGAGGATGACCCAAGTCCTTGGGCCCCTGCATCCATGCAGGAGACCCAACAGAAGCTCCTGGCTCCTGCCTTTGGCCTGGCCCAGCTCTGATTGTTGCAGCCACTGGGGGAGTGAAGCAGTGTATAGAAGACCCATATGTATGTGCTCTCTCTCCCTGCCTTTCAAATAAATAAATCTTAAAAAAAAAAAAAAAAAATCAGGGCCTTACACATACCTGGCCAGGCCCTTAAAGCCCATCTGACTATTATTAAGCATAAAAACCTCCTCCTCTCAGTTCTTAGTTGCCTTTAAGAAGGTTAGCAAATGGCATAAAGTAAGAGTTTTATGTGGACAGTACTGCCACACAAGGATTTATAAACAGCTCCCACCTATTTGGACAGGCCCTTTGTGGAGGAACTACAGGACAGATTTCTTGAGGTGGGTGGAGAGATGATTTAAAATGTGGATGGCTTACTTGTCTGCATCCCCACCTGAAACTCCAATTCTGGGCATTTGCATTAACTTCCTAATAGAATGTGACTACTATGTGTCCAAAGAAAAAGCATAACTGGTGTGTCAGAAAGTAAACTATTTAGGCCGGCGCCGTGGCTTAACAGGCTAGTCCTCCACCTTGCGGCGCCGGCACACCGGGTTCTAGTCCCGGTTGGGGCGCTGGACTCTATCCCGGTTGCCCCTCTTCCAGGCCAGCTCTCTGCTATGGCCCGGGAAGGCAGTGGAGGATGGCCCAAGTGCTTGGGCCCTGCACCCGCAAGGGAGACCAGGAGAAGCACCTGGCTCCTGGCTTTGGATCAGCGAGATGCGCCGGCCACAGCGGCCATTGGAGGGTGAACCAATGGCAAAAAGGAAGACCTTTCTCTCTGTCTCTCTCTCACTATCCACTCTGCCTGTCAAAAAAAAAAAAAAAAAGAAAGAAAGAAAGAAAGATAGTAAACTATTTAGAGTTCATCCTTATCTCTGAGGAACACAGCCTGGCACCAGAGGAGATACAGACCATGTAGCAGATTGCTACTCCTACAACCTAAGACAACTCTGGCATTTCTCATTATAACAGGTTATGGATCCCTAGTTACAGAGGATAGCAAAGCTCATGATCGGGCCCTTACGAGCAAGACAGAACAGGGCCCCCTCCTTTGAGAAAGAATAAAACATAGCTTTTGCCCAGTTAAATGCTGTCATGGCTATAGCCCCTGTGATGGAGCTGCTAATCTAAGTCCTTTGAAATAAAGGCAGGCAGGCGGTTAGACATGCTAACTGCTGCCTAAGCAATCATCTGCACCATGTTCCAAGAATGTTTTTGAGTCAGTCTAACTAGACAGGTACAAAACTATTTCTTCCTTTCTTGAATGGGGTCAAACCACTCCAGGTCCAGGATGAACATGATCTGGTCCAGCATTGAGTAGTGTAAACACTAATGGTTTTCTCTCCTTGGCCCTATAGCTTCTATACTCTTTCTGCTTCTCTTTATACTATGTGCCTTTAGTGACCTTGCTCATTTTGTCCCTAACAGAATAAAAGCCTTCCAGCTCCAGATGGTTATGAGGCAGGGCTTCTAGCCTGTCCTGTTGTAGGATGTGACCAGCCCTCTGGACTGTGCAAGACACTCTTCCCAAGCCATTTCTGAACACCATAGGACAGACAGCAAAAGAAGAATCCCCATAAGCAGCTCTACACCCATATGTAGCTCTGAAGAAAACACAGAAGGTATACCTCATCCATGTCTGCCATATGGGTTACTTCCCTTGAAGGGTGAATGTTAATGTAGTTAGGTAGACATTTGCCTATGTGTGTGTCAAGGGTCAAAGAAAATGGAGATTTTGTGAAAATGGGAAGTTTGTGTGATAAAATGAGGATGTAAGCCTTGGAAGAAAACCAGTTTTTACATATCAAAAGTCTCTGCATTGCTCAGTAATCTGGCTGGGTGGTTCCCAGCCCTCTCCCTGGGGGCAGCTTAGGGGAATCTCATCTGCCCTCCACCCAACAATATCTCAGAAAAGGTGTAGAATGAGGAGAAATGGAGCACCCACACCCAAACCCATAAAAACACAAGTCCGAATGCAGACTGGGCTCTCAGTTCTTTACCCAGGTGCCTTCCAGATCTGCCCGGTTTACTCTCTTCATGACTTCTTTCTCATTAAACTTGGCTAGCATGCTTACTAATTAAAATGAAGTAAATTCTTATCAAGAAGCAAGTGATTAGCCTAGCAGTTAAGATGTCTGTGTATCCTACTGTCATCCCTGGATTCAATTCCTGGCTACACCTTTGGCTCCTGACAAACTTCTTCCTAATAGACTCTGAGAAGCTGCACTGATGTCTCAAGTTGGATCCCTACAACAAAATGGGAGGTCTGGATTGCATTCCCAGTTCATGCCTCGAGCCTTGGCCCAGCCATTGCTATTGCAGGCATTTTGGAAGTGAACCAAAAAGTGGATATACCATCTTTCTGTTTCTCAAATTATTTTCTTGACTACTGTCTCAGTTAGAATATTTTGACATATGTGTTTGAGCCATTTGAATCTTTTCACTTTTCAATTGCATTTTAATGTTAATATTCAATTTTTGTTTATTGACTTTTTTTCTCATTGATTCTTTCTCTAAAAAAATACTATAGCATTTTTTTAAAAAAAGATTTATTTATTTATCTAGGGCTGGTGCTGTGATATAGCACCTACTTTGGATTGGTTCAGCTCCGGCCGTTGCGGCCATCTGGGAGGTGAACCAGCAGATAGAAGACCTTTACCTCTGTCTCTCCCTCTCACTGCCTATAAATCTACCTCTCAAATAAATAAATAAAATCTTTAAAATAAAATATTTATTTATTTGAAAGGCAGAGTTACAGAGAGCCAGAAGCAGAAAGAGAGAGAAAGAAAAGAGAGAGAGAATCTTACATCTACTGGTTCATTCCCCAAATGGCTGCAATGGCCAGAGCTGGGCTGGGCTCAATTTGAAGCCAGGAGCCAGGAGCTTCTTCCAGGTCTCCCACATGGGTGCAGGGGCCCAAGGACTTAGGCTACCTTCTGCTGCTTTTCCAGGAAATAGGACGTTCACACCTACCTTAGGATATACCCCAGGTGAAGAGATAGATAGGTCTGGGTCTCTGAATTTACAAGGCCTAAAGCCCACCAGATTATTATCAAGCCCCTTCTATCAGGTTCTATTTGCCTCTCAATCAGAAAACTTAATTGTAGCTTAGCACCTTTCTTAGCTCCTCTAATGACTCTGTCCTTTGTTCTAGACCCTGTCTAGCACACCTGGGCCTCATTCCTTTGTAATCATAACCTCTACTCTACCACCAATGGCTCTACTCCCAACCTGTGTGTACTGATAGTCCTCTTCCCCACTTAATGCGGTATAATTGTTCAAACCTGGTAAATGCCACTCTTAGGATCATTGGTTACTATCCTCACTCTGTCTTTTATGACCTTGTCTAAATATGATCAGAGTCGGCAAACTTGGAAGGCTTCCATAGCCTTGGCAACTCATGACGACAGCCTAGGGTGGTTACTGGCGCCATAAACTAGAGTGTCAATTTGTTGGGTCAACAACAGGAGCCACTGTGCACTTGCTCCTCATGTGGGATCTCTGTCCTTAATGTGCTGTACATTGTGATTTAATGCTATAACTAGTACTCAAACAGTATGTTTCACTTTGTGTTTCTATGTGGGTGCAAACTGTTGAAATCTTTATACTAAATTGATCTTCTGTATATAAAGAGAATTGAAAATGAATCTTGATGCAAATGGAAGGGGAGACGGAGCGGGAGAGGGGAGGGTTGCGGGTGGTAGGGAAGTTATGGGAGGGAGAAGCCATTATAATCCATAAGCTGTACACTGGAAATTTATATTCATTAAATAAAAGTTAAAAAATTTTTGATTTAAGGTATACAAACTTCATGCCTTTCATATATGCAAATTTAGGAACACAATGATTCTTCCCACCATACGCTCTCTCCCACTTATACTCCCACCCTTCTTCGTCCTCTCTCTCCTATTCCCACTCTTAATTTTTACAAAGATCTATTTTCAGTTTTTTTTATACTCATAATATTAACCTGATAGTAAGTAAGTTCAACAAATAGTATGAGAAAAAAACCAATGTTCCTCAACAGCAGAGACAAAGGCTGTAAACAATCATAGAATCTCAAAATGTCAATTTCACTCCTGTACATTACATTTTTAGATACTCTATTAATTACTGCAGATGAGGGAAACATGGTATTTATCTTTATGGCATATATACAGTATGGAACACTACTCAACAGTAAAAAGGAAAAAAAAAAAAAGAAATCCTGACTTTTGTAACAAAATGGATGAAACTAGAAACCACTATAGGTAGTGAAATTAGCCAGTCCCCAAAAAGTTATTGTTAATCTTGATCTCATTCAGTATATAATTCTTTTTTTTTTTTTTTTTTTTTTTGACAGGCAGAGTGGATAGTGAGAGAGAGAGACAGAGAGAAAGGTCTTCCTTTTTGCCGTTGGTTCACCCTCCAATGGCCGCTGCGGCCGGCACATCTCGCTGATCCGAAGCCAGGAGCCAGGTGCTTCTCCTGGTCTCCCATGCGGGTGTAGGGCCCAAGCACTTGGGCCATCCTCCACTGCCTTCCCGGGCCATAGCAGAGAGCTGGCCTGGAAGAGGGGCAACCGGGATAGAATCTGGCGCCCCAACAGGGACTAGCACCCCGTGTGCCGGCGCCGCAAGGTGGAGGATTATTAGCCTGTTGAGCCATGGTGCCGGCCTAAATAAATTATTTTTTAAAATATATATATATTTAAATGTAAACACCCCAAAAAACAAAAAAAGAAAAAGAAACAAAAATGTTCTTCATATTTTATAGGCTCTGTGAATGACCAAATGTTTAGGCCCCTGCCACCCATGAGTTCCAGGCTCCTGGCTTCTGCCAGGCCCAGCCCTGGCAGTTGCTGCCATTTGGGGAATGAACCAGTTGATGGAATCTCTCTCTCCCTCTGTCTGTAATTCTTTCAAGTAAATAATTAAGTAAATAAACCTTTTTAAAAAAAAATGTTATCTTAGGGTTGGGAGCATGGGGCGGGAGGGAGGGTGGGGTGGGAAATATCACTATGCTCCTAAATGTATGTATAAGAAATATAGGAATACATACAACTACGCCAGCCCCAAAGATAACGTACTTTTAATTTACAAAGGCAATTTTTGTTGTTCTTAAACTGGTAGAAAGCCATAGTCTAGAACAGTGGTTCAAAGCTTAAATCTTCATCACTCTCAAAACTATTAAAAATAATACTATTGGGTTTAATTGCTAGAGAATGATTTTGTTCCAGAAGTTCTGTGGTGCAGGTAGGTTTGGGAATTACTGATCTGGAAGTTCTTAATGTTTGACCAAACTTAAAGCTATACATCTACTATATTCTCAATCATAAACCAGCCCAATGTTAATGGAAATAACTTGCTGTATTTTAATTTCCATGTGCTGTTGCCTTTTACTGTTCTTTGACATAGTTAATTTAAAAATTCGGGGGGGGGGTGGGAGGAAGTGGTACAGGAGAATTTTACTGTACATATTCTGTCACAACAAGGTATAACTGAATAAAATGAGAGCATTTTGGAACAAGAATCAATTGCTGGCTTTTGCTTTTCTTCTGCAAGAGAAAATTGCAACAAGTCTTGGCAGGAAGTTGATGGGATTTCTTTTCTTTTTAATTTTAAATAGTTGGTTCTACCGTATGGTTTTGCTAATGGAACCTGGCTTGGCTGGCAATTAAACAGGGAACTTCTCATTGGGCGTTTTCGAGACTACCGCGGGGGAATCAGCTGCCAGTTTACTGCACTGTGGAAAACTCCGTGAGATTCCGGAATTGGAATCAAAATGCTAATTTAAAAGGTCAAGTGAAGCTGCACCTCACGTTTCGGCGTGCCTGCGCTCTCTGCAGGCTGAGCAGACAAAGAGCACGCGGAGCCCGCAGAGGCTGACACCCATCCCGGATCTGTTTTCCCGAAATAATTTTGGAATCATGCCTGAAATGCCGGAGGACATGGAACAGGTAAGAGCGAGCAATTCACGAAATGAAGCGAGTTAGAGTTACTTTAAAAGCATTCCAGTGAATGCCTGGTAAAAGCAGAATGGGTGTGTGAAGAAAAAGGAGTACAGTCATTACCTAAAAACATAACCTTGGGACACAGAACAAGAAGCCAACTTTAGTTATTGACCCAGGGCAGCAGCTAAGCCGCGTTAATCGACAAGATAAAATGCAGAACAGCACAGCGGCTTCATTTACCAGATTAAATTCAGTAATGTCTGTGGAGGGTCTATATAAATACATAGCTACAGTTGGGGGCTCCAGTCTTTGTTTGAATTGAATCTGCTCACATAACTTTCAGTTCCTGGCTGTTGTGTATTTAGATTTAGCCACCACACTAAGTTGGATACTGTCTGTGTAAGGATGACGTTTGACTCACATGAACCCTGCCATTATTAAAGAAAATAATTAAAAACCATATGGAAACGTATGCCCCTAGAACTATACCTAACTTACGTGGCAAGTCTCTCTCAAGTGCCAGGTGTTTTTGCACCTCACACAAGATAAGGCTGCTCTGAGAATCAAAGTGATAATTGTATGTGCTTGTTCATAAATTCTCTTCACGTTGAGCACTTTTTATTTGTCTAGAAAGACTCGTTCCATTATACCTAGCAAATAGAAACTGAAAACAGAATTCCCGGTTTTTAAACAAGAAGGATTAAGAAGACCTTGGGTCCGGTTCCCCTTCCTCCTTTATCCTGCCCTTCTCTTTGTTGTCTGTTGATTATGCTACTTTAGTGCCCTGGGCTCTCTAAAGGATTCCCTAAATAAATAATGCTAAATCTTTGATCATCAAAGACCCAGCTTAAAAAGAAAAGAAAAGAAAAGGACACTCCTGTACTGTTTCAAAGAAAACTTTTTTGTTGATGTGAATAAGGAATTCTTAGTTGGGGGTTGGGTAGGAAGGAAAAGTCACGGGCTCTGGCGTAGTAAAATTTTTCCAAAGTCTCTACCATTTTTGCTTTATTAGTCGGTGGTTATGAAAATAAGGCCTTCTTAGGAAAATCCTAGCGGCTATCACGTTTGTGGGGCGACTTACAGATCTCATTATCCCTGGGCCCTAAATAAGAACAACGCAGCCCTTCCGTGGAACCTCGGCCAATTCTAAGCCCAATGAGCTGAGGACTTTTTTCTGGGTAAATTTCACAGGCATCCCGGCGGGCGCGGGACATCTTGCTATTTTAAAATGACTGTAAGAGAGGTCAGTTGGGTACCAGGCTGGTCACAGCACACAGGGCTATCGCTCCTTACTTCTAGAAGGCGATACAGGCGGCAGAACGCCCGGCCTTTCATCCTACCCTTGGTTTTTCCTTTAACCGTGGGCGCTCGCCCAGGCTGGGCTCGCGTAGCCCCAGGTGCGGCTGGAAGTCGGTGCTTCCCGTGGGGAGCTCTGGACCTGCTCAATCCACCGAAAAGGAGGTCCCTGGTTCTGCCACCACAGTTTCTCATTCTAATTATGGGCAAAGTCCAAGAATGTTTGCTTTGAAGAGGTGCCCAGAGATTTCATATTTCTCTCCCCCTACACCTTTTTATTTTTAATTAGTTCAATATGGTGCCATGTTTTTGAAATTTCACACGTACTTTTTTTTGAAGCATCTCAGCTGAGGTGTGAGTGACTCAGATAACACTTTTATTTTTATTTTATTTTTACCTCTTTCTAAAGCTTTCAACAGCCTACGGGTCTAACGATCCATTTTTATCGTGCTGCCTCCCTGCCCCCTCACCTCCCGTGACTTTAAAAATGCTTTATTCTACTTTATATAGTACACGTAGTTGATTTTTATGCACTGCGTATGAGTCTGAAAAGTTAAAACTCTAGGTTATCCCATTCAATGTTTCCCCAATTAAGAAGAAAAAAAGAAACAGAAGAAAAGGCACGTATACAAACAAGATTTGCTTTCTTTGCTCAACGTCAGCGTCTTTGTTTTGTGTATCACTTTAAGACTTGGCGCGTGGGCTGGGGGAGCGTCCCCTGAGCGCCCGCCCGCTTTCTGTGACGTCTTCAGAGCGTGGCCAATCAAAGGGTGCAGCCAAGGCAGCGGAAGCCGGAAGTGGCGAGCGGGGGTCGGCTACGGCCTAGAAGAGGCGGGCCGAGGGCCTCTAGTTGAGGCCCGCGGCAGTCCTGGGCTGTAGGAGGTGGTAGCCGCTCGGGCGGCGTTGTGAAGACGGCGGGTATGGTGGGGCGGGAGAAAGAACTTTCCATTCACTTTGTTCCCGGGAGCTGCCGGCTGGTGGAGGTGAGGGTTTGCCTTGGTGGTCTCCCATGGGAACCGGGGTAGGGGTTGGGGGCCCAGAGGAGACGAAACAGGTCCGGGAGGTTCGGGGCGGTTTTCCCGCCGCACCGCACCGGGATCAGAGCCCCGGCCGGGAGTCGTCTCGGCGTCGCCCCCCCCCCCCCCCAGCCCTGGAGCAGAGGGCGGCGCCACCGAGTTTGTTTACCTCGGCGCACACCCGCGCTGCGGCAGCAGGCGTTTTACTTTCGAGTTCTCAGTCTCTGCTGCCACCGACAAAGAGGGAGACTTTACAGTTGTTTGCGTTGTGGTTCTGCATTGTTAGTTCGTGATTTTACAAGTTCTAGCTTTGAGAAAGGACGAAGGAAGGTAGCTCTTTGGAGGTAACGGTGTTGGAAGTGATAACTTGGCGAACTCCTGGTTTGTACAGAGCTCTACGCTATGGATTTTGCAACCATTATTTTAACCTTCATAGCTGTAAGATCCGTTTTATAGGCGACAGGAGGGAGTCAGAATAAGACAATTGCCCGGGTTCATTCAGTGAGGTGGGAGCAAGGGATTCGTGGTCGACTGTCTTGGCCTTTGAACCACTAAAGCAGTAGCATTGAAGGAAGACTGTTAGCGTGTTAGGGAGCTCCGTCCATGAGGTCCTCCCCACATCCGGCACCTCCATTGCATTTCAGGCCTCCCAGCATCCAGAATATATCCAGCTGTGACCGTAACTGCTAATGTCCAGACCTGAATGTCTTCTGGATATGAGATGGTTGTTTTAAACATGCACTTTTTTTTTATGCTTTCAAAGTTTAATGAATTCAGTGTTTTTAAATCGTCTTGGTTCTTTGAAAGTAGAGTTAGGATAGATGAGCTGTCTAACCTGTATTGTTCCTGCGAGCCCCAAACAGTACCAGTTCATCTCTTACAGATTGTTTACATATGTATGTGCATGCATGGCTCTCTGTGTGTTTGTGTGTGTAAAGCTTAATCTGCTTACACAATAGAAGTTCAGTAAAAGGAAAGTGGCTTTTAATGGTTTTCTTCATTAAAAAGGATAGATCTAAGAGCTCAGACACATACTACGCTCTCAGAACCCGTAGTATAAAAACTCATCTTGTAAGAATGAGGACTGCCCAAGGAATAATGTCAAGAGAAGCAACTGGTAGAGGTGGCTGATAATATTGACTCTGGATTCAGTAGGGTGACAGTAGAAGTTAGACCAATCCTACCTAGGTACTTAAGGAATTTTAAAGTTTATTGAAGGCCAGGTCTACCTCCTGGGAATCTTGTGAGAATCCATTTAAGAAATGACTATGAAACTTTGCCAAATTTATAAGTTTTTTAAAATATGCTACTAAAATTAAACAACATTCCTTTCCAAATATTACTGATAGTCCACTGTCTTAAAACATTTTTTGAAATCTTCCTTTTTAATTTATTTTAATTAATTCATTTGGAAAGTTAGAGTTACTAAGAGGGAGAGACACACAGAGATCTTCCAGCCACTGATTGACTCCTCAGATGGCCGCAGTGGCCAATGCTGGGTCAGGCACTGGCCAGGCTGAAACCAGGAGTTTTGTTTTGGTCTCTCATGTGGGTAACAGAGGCCCAAGCACTTGTACTGTCTTTTGCTGCTCTTCCACAGCATTAGCAGGGAGCTGGGTCAGAAGTGGAGCATGCTGGACAAGAACCAGCGACCATATAGGATGCCAGGTCTCAGCAGGCGGCGCTATCTGTCATGCCACAGCACTGGCCTGGCTAGAAAGTTTTTGATAGGAGTTAATGAGCTAAAGTGGAAATCACTGTCCTAGAGCACTGTTGGACCATTTGGACAGCGTTTGTCTCCCATTACCTTTATGAGTACAATTTCATATAATTTTTTAAGCACAATATGAACAGTAGCTCTACATTGATTTGTATGTCCAATATTTTTCAAGAAAATTTTGGTATCTGAAAATGTGATTGCCTGAAGTGGTTGAATTCCATACATCTAAGTTTATACAAAAAGAGACAGGTGCATTTAGAGTACCTTAAACTTGTTGAGTGTACTTAATATAACAGAAATTGAGAAAGAAGAATTTTCACACAAACATTTTGAATTTTTTATTGTGGTTTGGATGACCAAGGCAACTTTTTATTCATTCATTCTGAGTCTTTTGGAATGTTTGGATATTCCTGTGTTTTGAAGGACCAAAATAAATTTTAGGAATGATTAACCAAAGTAATTTTTAGAGGAAACTTTTTATTCCTAAGCTATTTATATACAAAAACCAACAAAACAGTGTACTTCAGAAAATTTTAGGCAGTGTTCTGTTTAAATAGAAACAAAATTAGAGACATTTTTGTTTGGCATCTCTTAATTTCAGAGTGTTGCATATTCTATTTGCCAGCCACGATTAACTTAAGATCAAAATAAGAAATAAAAAACGTGTTTTTGCTGTTAAATAGATGGCAAAAGGTGCCCTTGTCTCTAGAGAGAATGGTTTGAAAAGGACGAACAGTTAAGTTACTTAAGTAAGTGAAGCCCTTTTTATCCTATTCAGACCCTTTGTTGTAAGGATAATATAGAAAATTTTAGAATTGTAAAACTTTAAATATGGAAGAGTGTCGGTCATCTTGTCCAATTTACCCACAAGGAATTAGATCAAAAGGGATGTAATTTCTCAACCTACGGTTTTTGGCACAGCAGATAAAACTTGAATATTTCATGAAACCAAATGTAAGATCAGAGGTTTGTGAAAAATTCTGATTATTTGGCTTTACCCTAGAAGCAAGAAGACTGAATTCTGGTCTCAGCTTCCCCCCTTTTATTTTGAACAAAATCTTTAACCTCTTTAGGCTTCAGGCTCTTCGCTTTGGAAATAACAAAATGGAGTGGCCTTAACAAAGCTATTATTATCATCAAGAGTACAGATTATGTTTATATAAACTTCACAGTTTTCGTAGATAAGATTGTGCAGTATCATTTCCTTTTCAGCAAATGCTTGCACTTTATTTTTTAAAACAAAATTTTAATGATTATTTTTTTTTTGAAAGTCATAGTTACACAGAAGGAGAGAGAGAGAGCTTCCATTCCCAGGTTCGTTCCCCAAATGGCCCCAGCTGCCAGGTCTGGGCCAGGCCAATAGCAGTTATCAGGTGCCTGTTGTGGATCTCCCACATGTGTGTAGGGGATCAAGTACTTGGGCCATCTTCAGCTACTTTCCCAGGCACATTAGAAGGGAGCTGGATCAGAAGCTGAGCAGCTGTGTCTTGAACCAGTGCCTAAATGGGATGCTGGCATTACATGTGGCAGCTTTACCTGCTGTGCCACAACGCTGGCTCCAAATGCTTGCACTTGAGATCCCTACTCTTTTAATAAGATTGTATGCACTGACATCTGACTACTGTCTAACCTGTACTGTTTCAGGTTCTCTTCTAGGGATATTTTATATTACCTCAGGATTTAAGGGTATAAAAATAGGTTTTTTTCTTTTTTTAAAGATATAACTATTTTTCCCTTCATCTTATTTTTTTATAATTTATTTTTTAAGGGATACAAATTTCATAAGTCCAACTTTAGGAATATAGTTATTCCTCCCACCATACCCGCACTCCCTCCTCACTTCCTCTTCCCTCTCCCCTTGCCAGTCCTGTTCTCCATTAAGATTCATTTTCTTATTTTTTAAAGATTTATTTATTTATTTGAAAATCAGAGTTATACGGGGTGGGGGGGGATGTCTTCCATCCACTGGTTCACTCCCCAATTGGCCACAACGGCTGGAGCTGCGCCGATCAGAAGCCAGGAACCAGGAGCTTCTTCCAGGTCTCCCATGTGGGTGCAGAGGCCCAAGGACTTGTGCCATCTTCTGCTGCTTTCCCAGGCCATAGCAGAGAGCGGGATCAGAAGTGAGGCAGACGGGTCTCAAACTGGTGCCCATATGGAATGCCGGCGCTTCAGGCCAGGACGTTAACCCACTGCACCACAGCACCGGCCCCAAGATTCATTTTCAGTTAACTTTATACACAGAAGACCAACTCTGTACTAAGTAAAGATTTCAACAGTTTGCACACACATATACACACAAAAAAACCTGAGAACGGTTGGCGCCGTGGCTTAACAGGCTAATCCTCTGCCTTGTGGCACCGGCACACCGGGTTCTATTCCCGGTTGGGGCGCCGGATTCTATCCTGGTTGCCCCTCTTCCGGGCCAGCTCTCTGCTATGGCCTGGGAAGGCAGTGGAGGATGGCCCAAGTGCTTGGGCCCTGCACCCGCGTGGGAGACCAGGAGAAGCACCTGGCTCCTGGCTTCGGATCAGCGAGATGCGCCAGCTGCAGCAGCCATTGGAGGGTGAACCAACGGCAAAAGGAAGACCTTTCTCTCTGTCTCTCTCTCTCACTATCCACTCTGCCTGTCAAAAAAAAAAAAAAAAAAAAAAAAAAACCCTGAGAACCAGTTTTATTATTAACTCTCATAATACAACTCATTGAGGACAGAGGTCCTGCAGGGGGACTTAGTGCACAGTGACTCATGTTAATTTAACAGCATTCTTAGTATGACATCAATGACCACTCAAGGCTCTTGACATGAGCTGCCTAGGCTATGGAAGCCTTTTGAGTCCAAGTACTCCGTAAGTATTTGGACAAGGCCTTAAGCAAAGTAGAAGTTCTTTCCTCTCTTTAGTGAAAAGTACATCCTTCTTTGATGGCCACTTCTTTCCACAGGGGTCTCACTCACAGAGACCCTTCACTTAGAACATTTTTTGCCACAGTGTTTTGGCTTTCCATGCCTGTAATGATCTTGTGGGCTTTTCAGTCAGAGCAGGAAGCCTTAACGTAGAAATAAGTTTGCAACATGCAACTACAATCATTTTAAGTGAATTGTGTTATATGCCTATCAGAACCTTGTTTGTGAAGCTTAATATTGGTGGCCTCTGTGGTACAATGGGTTGAGCCACCACCTGAGATGCCTACATAACATAAGCACTGATTCAAGCCCTCACTGCTGCATCTGTGATCCAGGTCCATGCTGATACACCTGGAAAAGCAGTGGAAGATGGCCAGAGTACTTGGGCCTCTGCCACCTGTATGGGAGACCAAGGTGGAGTTCCAGTGCTTCTCTCTGGCCTGCCCTATGAGGCCATCTGGGTAGTGAAACCGTCATATGGAAAATTTCTGTCTCTCCTCTGTCTCTGTAATTCTGCCTTTCAAATAAAAAATCAGAAACAAAAACCTCAATATTAGAGATGGGTGTTTAGCCTACCAGTTAATATTTTTAATTGAAAAAATTAATAAAATTTTTAATGAGAAGTCTTAGAAAATTCATGGAATATTAGGTTAATTAATTAAATAATTTTTTTTATTTGAGAGGTAGAATTACAGACAGTGAGAGGTAGAGACAGAGAGAAAGGTCTTTCTTCCATTGGTTCACTCCCCATATGGCTGCAACAGCCGGAGCTGTGCAGATCTGAAGCCAAGAGCCAGGTGCTTCCTCCTGGTCTCCCATGTGGGTGCAGCGGCCCAAGCACTTGGGCCGTCTTCTGCTTTCCGAGGCCACAGCAGAGAGCTGGATTGGAAGAGGAGCAGCTGGGACTAGAATCAGCTGCCTTATGTGATGCTGGCACTGCAGGCGGAGGATTAACCTACTGTGCCACAATGCTGGGCCCGGAAAAATTAGATTAAAAAACAAGTTTTATTTTGGTGCAAAAATTTTTGAAAACCGGACGTAGTTTTTTCAAAATATGCACTTTCCATAACAGGGCAGTGAAAATAGTAGACAGCATATTGGCTTTTTTTTTTTTTTTTTTTTTTTTGCCTTTATAGAGCCAGTAACCTACAAAGAATCTAATTCATTGTGGAGATTCCATAATACCTTGAATTGTGTTTCTTTCTTTTTTTTTTTTTTCTAAAGATTTATTTATTTACTTGAAAGAGTTACGCAGAGGGAGAAGGAGAGGCAGAGAGAGAGAGAGAGAAGTCTTCATCCAATGGTTCACTCCCCAGTTTGCTGCAACGGCTGGATCTGTGCTGATCCGAAGCCAGGAACCAGGAGCTTCTTCCGGGTCTCCCACGCGGGTGCAGGGCCCAAGCACTTGGGCCATCCTCCACTGCCTTCCCAGGCCATAGCAGAGAGCTGGATCAAAAGAGGAGCAGCTGGAACTTGAACCAGCTCCCAAATGGGATGCTGGCACTGCACGCGGCGGCTTTATCTGCTATGTCAAAGCGCTGGCCTGTGATTGAAAAGATACTGTCATTCCAGAAAGGGAGATCACAGTTTTGTTTTTAAAAATTTTTTTTGAATAACAGAAGAGGATCTGTTGTGAAAGCCTTGAACATTACTGAGTTCAAGCTTACTTGTGGTTGGTTCTCGAAGTGTGGTTCCCAAATCACTGTGCTCAGCATGCATTGGGAACTTAATAATCAGCACTCCACTCCACCTTACCCCTACCACTTTTATGCTCTCAAAGCCCTCTCCATGTGATTTGATCTACTCCTAAACTTGAAAACCACTGCTTAAGGCTATTAAAACTGACCTAAGACTAATAACTATTTATTGGCCTCTTTAGAATGAAGGAAACAGTGGGAAATTAAAAATAAACCAAATCATGTATCTTTTGTAGTATTTTCCCAGAAATCTTTACAGTATTTGTTATGTGAATTGTCTTCTGATTGTATCTAAACCAGACTTGGCATGTTTTCTCCTCTTTGTAGTTAAAGTCTTGGTAGAGCTTTCTTTTGGCCAAAAATTGACAGAGTATTTTGCTGACTGAAATATTTGTCTTTGTAGATGAGTTGGCTTAGAGCCAAGTTTTACAACAGAAAGCCTGGATGAAATTTCTTTCAGCTTTTAAAATATTTCGAAATTGGTTGAACTAAAGAAAAAAAATTTTTTTTGACAGGCAGGGTGGATAGTGAGAGAGAGACAGAGAGAAAGGTCTTCCTTTTTGCTGTTGGTTCACCCTCCAATGGCCACTGTGACCGGCGCATCTCGCTGATCCGAAGCCAGGAGCCAGGTGCTTCTCCTGGTCTCCCATGCGGGTGCAGGGCCCAAGGACTTGGGCCATCCTCCACTGCCTTCCCGGGCCATAGCAGAGAGCTGGCCTGGAAGAGGGGCAACCAGGATAGAATCCGGCGCCCCAACCGGGACTAGAACCCGGTGTGCCGGCGCCGCAAGGCGGAGGATTATTAGCCTGTTGAGCCACGGCGCCGGCCTGCCAGAAAATTATTTTTAAGGATTTTCCTTTATTATATTTTTCACTATCATCCCTTTAATTTCAGGATTTTCATACTCTAGGAATAAATGATTTGGGTTTTTTCTTTTTTTTTTGACAGGCAGAGTGGACAATGAGAGAGAGAGACAGAGAGAAAGGTCTTCCTTTTTGCTGTTGGTTCACCCTCCAATGGCCGCTGCGGCTGGCGCATCTCGCTGATCCGAAGCCAGGAGCCAGGTGCTTCTCCTGGTCTCCCATGCGGGTGCAGGGCCCAAGCGCTTGGGCCATCCTCCACTGCCTTCCCGGGCCGTAGCAGAGAGCTGGCCTGGAAGAGGGGCAACCGGGATAGAATCCGGCGCCCCAACCGGGACTAGGACCTGGTGTGCCGGTGCCGCAAGGCGGAGGATTAGCCTGTTAAGCCACGGCGCCGGCCTGGGTTTTTTCTTAAATGCATTTATGAGGGGCTTCAAAATTTCATGCACAATGCACATTTTAAAAAATCTTAGAAATTTTATTGAAAGACAAAAAGACAGGAAGTGCTCCCATCTTCTGGCCCACTCCTTATTTAGCCACAACAGCCAGGGCTGGATCAGGCCAAAGCCAGGAGCCAGGAATCGGTCTTTATCTCTTACAAAGGTAGCAGGGACCCAATTGTGTGAGTCATCATATTTTGCCACGCACAGTTTGGGACTTGAACTCAGGCATCAGATAAGGAGATACGGCATACTCACTGCTAGACCTACCCCGTAGTATCTTTTAATGCCATTGTTTGTGAATTGTGAAAGCCATCTCACATACTCTACTGGATAACTGAATGAACTAAGGGCTGAAAATGAAAGGTCTTTATTTATTGTACATATATTTAAAGATTTTGACAACTCAGGTGACTATAATGAAATTTTAAATAAGAAAGTTGATAAATTTTAATAACCCTTTTTTTTTTTTTGATTAGTAAAAGTTGGCTTTATTCAAGAGTGGGAGAAAACTAGATAGCGCCAGTTTTGGAATGAAAGGAAATTTTTGAAACCATAACTTGGAGACAGAACTTAAATGGTTTCCTAAGTAGTGGTGAGTTCTTAATTTCCACATATCAGGAATTTTTTTTCTCAGTACAGATTATTTTAAAGTACTTCGTTTTCTTTACCTTATGCCTCTCATTAGTCTTAAATATTATATGTAAGTAAAATCAGAGTTAACTCAAGAGCACTTAACACTGTGATTAAACTTAGAAAGCATATTAGCATTGTCGGAGCCAGATTTATTTGTCTTCACCTAAATTCCTTTGAAATGTTTACTAATTCCTTAACTCAGATCCATAGAAATATGGTAAATAACTTACTGATATTTGAATGATAATTGGGGATTAAAAGTTGAAGACCACAGATGTCAATCAAACATATTGGCAGGTATAAACAAAATACTTAAGAAGACCATAAAGTCAGTAAACTTAAAACTGAAGTTGTAGGTATTTTTTAAACTGATGAACATAATTGATATTGGTATTTGGGGAACATCAGTCATAAAAATAAGATTTTCTGGGGCCGGTGCCATGGCTCACTTGGTTAAACCTCCGCCTGCGGCGCCAGCATCCCATATGGGCGCCAGGTTCTAGTCCCGGTTGTTCCTCTTCCAGTCCAGCTCTCTGCTGTGGCCCAGGAGGGCAGTGGAGGATGGCTCAAGTGCTTGGGCCCCTGCACCCGCATGGAAGACCAGGAAGAAGCACCTGGCTCCTGGCTTCGGATTGGCACAATGCTGGCCGTAGCGGCCATTTGGGGAGTGAACCAACGGAAGGAAGACCTTTGTCTCTGTCTCTGTCTCTCTCTCTGTCTCTCACTGTCTATAACTCTACCTATCAAATAAATTAAAAAAAAAAAAAAGATTGTCCATTATCAGTATAGGATATCTAAATCTAGCTAGGTAAATTTTGGAGTATTATTTTAGAGTCTTTCTTCGGTGAGGTTATTAGAACTTTTTCTTAATGCAGTTGTTTATGTAGTTTTATTAATCTTTGTTACAACTTTAGAATTGGCATATAGTTATGGGTTATGAACCAAACTGCTTATGCTTGGCATATTCAATGAACAATGGTGAAAACTTCAGATTTTCTAAGCAAACAATTCTTTCTTCTGCCTTTTAGGAGGAAGTTAACATCCCCAGTAGGCGTGTTCTGGTTACTGGTGCCACAGGACTTCTCGGCAGAGCTGTATACAAGGAATTTCAGCAGAATAATTGGCATGCCGTTGGCTGTGGTTTTCGAAGAGCAAGACCAAAATTTGAACAAGTTAATCTGTTGGATTCTGATGCAGTTCATCACATCATTCATGAGTTTCAGGTGTGGTTTAGTTGTTCCTTTTGATGTATATGAACTATTTTAAGAATTGTCTCAATGATGTAAAACATGTGATTTCAGCTTTCAAGTAAGTTAATTACTATGCTTGAAAGCTTTAACCTATTAAGTAGTAACAATATATAGTGTACTTTATATTAGCATGGCAGCGTGTATACTGAGTTACGTGTTAACAGATGAAAATATGAAGTATTTTGTACAAAGATTGTTTCTCAAGTGCCTTCTCAATGTTGTTTTGTATGGAAATGTCTTGGATGTTTCTGTGGACTACAGTGCTGTAAAGGAGATGCTATCATTTTTTTTTTTTAATTAATTTTTTTGACAGGCAGAGTGGATAGTGAGAGAGAGAGACAGAGAGAAAGGTCTTCCTTTTTGCCGTTGGTTCACCCTCCAATGGCCGCTGTGGCCGGCGCATCTCGCTGATCCGAAGCCAGGAGCCAGGTGCTTCTCCTGGTCTCCCATGCGGGTGCAGGGCCCAAGGACTTGGGCCATCCTCCACTGCCTTCCCGGGCCATAGCAGAGAGCTGGCCTGAAGAGGGGCAACCGGGATAGAATCCGGCGCCCCAACTGGGACTAGAACCCAGTGTGCCGGCGCCACAAGGTGGAGGATTAGCGTGTTAAGCCACGGCGCCAGCCAACTATCATTTTTTTAAAAAAGATGTATTTATTTATTTGAAAGGCAGATTTACAGAGAGGCAGAGGCAGAAAGAGAGAGACAGAGGTCTTCCATCCTCTGGTTCACTCCCCACATGGCTGCAATGGCCAGAGCTGCGCCATTCCAAAGCCAGGAACCAGGAACTTCCTTTGGGTCTCCCACACGAGTGCAGGGGCCCAAGAACTTGGACCACCTTCCACTGCTTTCTCAGGCCATAGCAGAGAGCTGGATTGAAAGCAGAGTAGCCAGGACTTGAACCAGCGTCAGTATGAGAAGTCAGCACTGCAGGTGGCGGCTTTACCCACTACACCACAGCGCCGGCCCCGATAGTATCATTTCTAGTTTAGAACTGAGGAATCAGGCTTAGGGTGGTTAAATGACTTTTTGTCCATGGCCACAGGAAAGTTTAGGTTTGTTCTACCTTTGATAAAATACAGAGTTCATATTCTTTGTAAACCTACATCAGATTCACTCGGGAAACTTTTTTCTTGGGCCTCACTCTGAAAGATTTAAAACAATTTAAAAAAAGAGAAGTGTTTGTTTTATATATTAGAGTGAAAAAACACAAAACAGAAAGAGCTCTTTTCTGCTGGTTTACTCCCCAAGAACTGGTGACAGCTGGGTCTGGGCTAGTTGGAGATCAGGCCAGAAACTCAATCCAGGTTTCCCATTTGTGTGACAGGGACAGAACTACTTGAGCAATCATCTGGTGCCTCTTCGCTGGAATTGTGGAGCCAAGGCTTGAACCCTGGCACTCTGATATGGGATGCGGGCATCCCAACTAGTGGCTTAACCACTAGTCCAAACACCTGCCCCCAGCTCCCAGTAAGTGGAGCTCTGGATTCTACATTTTAAGAAGTACCACAGGTTATCCATATTCATATCTGAAAACAGGTCTCAGATTAGGCTTTTTTAAGAGATCACTGAAAAGGAGAAAACAGTATGTGAGTATGTAGCTACCTGCCAGTAGTCTTCCAAAATTTTAGCTGCAATTCTGGGAACAAAATTCCCTTTCCCTACAAGAACCAGTTGTATTTTTCTATCTTGATGTCTTTCACAGTACATGAAACCATCTCTTTACATATCTTTTCCTACTAGATTATGAAATCCTTATTCTTCCCACAGTGCCTGTCATAGGTGGCATACTAAGTGCTCAAATGGGAATAGCAATTTTATGGGTAGTTGACTTTCTTTAAATGACTAGAGATTTAGATGTATGAATTTAATTTGAAAATGATACATTACTGTCCCTCTGACAGATTGATTAAATATTTAGGTCATATTAATTACATGAAGGGTAGCTTTTCTTCCATCCAAATTAGGGGATAAAGCTTATTTTCCTTTATAAATGCAGCTGTTGACAATGATTTTTCTGGTTTTGTCTAGGGATTACTAAATTTACTCTTTTGCTTTTCAGATTTTATGTGTGTATTTTAAGAATGTTCAAACCTTGGGGGATGGGAAGGAAGCATAACAAAACTTTTTAAAATAGCATTAATTTAGTTAAGGGAATGCTGATGTAATGAACCTTTTCTCTCTACTTTAGAAAAATTGTAGTTCATCTGTTTTATTGCATTTTGAGTTAAAAATACAACAATGTTTAACTTCTAGCCTCATGTCATAGTACACTGTGCAGCAGAGAGAAGACCAGATGTTGTAGAAAATCAGCCAGATGCTGCCTCTCAACTTAATGTGAATGCTTCTGGGAATTTAGCAAAGGAAGCAGGTAAAGATGACTTTATAAAGTCTTCATAAAATATTGAGTGATCACCAAATTCAAAAAGTTTGGATTGTTTGTCAGAGATTTGTTTTTATGTTTTCCAAAATACAAATTATTATAAATTCATCTTGAAGAGTTACGTCATGTGAAAATTTAATGAATTTGTCTTTCTTGTTTTCTCTCTTTATAGCTGCAATTGGAGCATTCCTCATCTACATAAGCTCAGATTATGTATTTGATGGAACAAATCCACCTTATAGAGAGGAAGACATACCAGCTCCCCTAAATCTATATGGCAAAACAAAATTAGAAGGAGAAAAGGCTGTATTGGAGAACAACTTAGGTAAGATATAGTCTCCAGTCCCTGGTAGTTCATATCGTTTTAATAAATTAGCTAATTAAAAATTGTAGTGTAGTTAATAGGAAAATAAGAATTTTAAAAATCCTCAAGGATAACTAAGTATTTCTAGACTTTCTCCAGTGTCTCTATATACACACACATGCACCCCTACACCACCTTTCTATATAGCTAACAAATCATAGAGTACAAATGTTATATTTTTAAAAATCAGTAGAATACCATTTCTCTTAGATTGATGTATTCTTTTTTTATTGATGTATTATATGTGTTTTTTCTTCATGTGTATGTATGTATATGATATATATACACATGTATATATAAAACATACACGTTTATAAAAGGTACACACTTAAAAGAATTTTAAAAAGAAATTAAAAATTGTAAAGAATGACAGTTTAATATCACCTAAGAGGTGTAAGCACCAAATATGTTAAATATGGAAGCGTTTTATGTGTATTTTATGTTTTATAGTACATATCTTTTTTATTTTTTATTTATTTATTTTTTTTATAGTATGTATCTTGGTCTGTGACCACCTTGTCCCCCAGCTTTGCATTGCAGGACACATGGAGCCAGCTCTAGGATCTTAGTCCTGACAGTGGCTGTGTAGTGCTTAATTTAATGTTTTTCAGGGTGGGCGTTGGTGGTATAGCAGGTTTAGCCACTGCCTGCAACACCAGCATCCTTTATGGGTGCTGGTTACAGACCTGGCTGTTCCACTTCTGGTCCATTTCCCTGCTAATGTGCCTGGGAAAGCAGTGGAAAATGGCTGAAATCCTTGGACCCCTGCACTCACATGAGAGATCCTAAAGAAACTGCTTGGCTCCTGACTTCAGCCTGGCCCAGCCCTGGCCATTGCAGCCACTTGGGGAGTGAACCAGTGGATGGAAGATCTCTCTCCCCTGCCCATAACTCTGCCTTTTAAGGAATTAAGAAATAAATCTTTTTTTTTTTTAGAGTATTTTTTTTAAGATTTATTTATTTATTTGAAAGTCAGAGTTACACAGAGAGAGGAGAGGCAGGGAGAGGAGGTCTTTCATCCGCTGGTTCACTCCCCAATTGGCCGCAACTGCTGGAGCTGTACTGATCCGAAGCCAGGAGCTTCTTCCGAGTCTCCCACGTGGGTGCAGGAGCCCAAGCACTTGGGCCATCTTCTACTGCTTTCCCAGGCCACAGCAGAGAGCTGGATTAGAAGAGGAGCAGCCAGGACTAGAATAGGCGCCCATATGGGATGCCAGCGCTTCAGGGCAGGGCGTTAACCCGCTGCACCACAGCGCTGGCCCCAAGAAATAAATCTTTTTTTTTTTTTTTTTTTTTTTTTTTTTGACAGGCAGAGTGGATAGTGAGAGAGAGAGACAGAGAGAAAGGTCTTCCTTTTTGCTGTTGGTTCACCCTCCAATGGCCGCTGCGGCTGGCGCATCTCGCTGATCCGAAGCCAGGAGCCAGGTGCTTCTTCTGGTCTCCCATGCAGGTGCAGGGCCCAAGGACTTGGGCCATCCTCCACTGCCTTCCCGGGCCGTAGCAGAGAGCTGGCCTGGAAGAGGGGCAACTAGGTTGGAATCCGGCGCCCCAACTGGGACTAGAAACCCGGTGTGCCGGCGCCGCAAGGCGGAGGATTAGTCTGTTAAGCCACGGTGCCAGCCAAGAAATAAATCTTAACCAAAAAAATTTAATGATTCTGTACACTAAAACTGTTGCCCTAGACTAGGGATGGGGAATGTTGGGCCCATAGGTTGTATAAGGCCTGTGGAACCATATGGTCTGGCCCTGCCAAGGCACCTTCAATGCGAATTCAAAATTCAGTGTATCTAAAATGGATTGATTTATTTTTTAAAGATTTATTCATTTATTTGAAAGAGTTATAGTGCTAGAGGGGGAGACAGAGGAGAGAGATACTCCATCCACTGGTTCTTGCACCAAAAGGCTGCAACTTCCAAGGCTGGGCCAGGCTTACGCCAGGAGCTTCCTCCAGGTCTCCCACATGGGTACAGGGGCCCAGGCATCTGGTTAATCTTCTACTTGGGCACATTAGCAGAGAGCTGGATCCAAAGTGGAACAGTGGGGACACTACTAGTGCCCACATGGGTTGCTGGCGATATAGACAGTGGCTTAACCCACTGTGCCACAGCAACTGGCCCCAACAGGCTAATTTATATATTTATTTTTAAGGATTTACTTACTTATTTGAGAGATAGATTTACAGATGGAGAGGGGGAGAGACAGAGATCTTCCATCTGCTGGTTCACTCTCCAAATGGCTACAGTTTCTAGAGCTTAGCTGATTCGAAGGCAGGAACCCGGAGCTTCTTTCGGGGTCTCCCACATGGGTGCAGGGCCCAAGGACTTGGGCCATCTTCTGCTGCTTTTCCAGGCCATAGCAGAGAGCTGGATTGAAAGTGGAATAGCTGAGACTCGAACCAGTGCCCATATGGGATGTGGGCGCCACAGGTGGAGGCTTAGCCTATTATGACACAGTGCTGGCCCCACAGGCTAATTTTTAAATTGATAATTTTGTATAGCTTGTGAAAGATATTAGAAACATCCAATTGGCTCTTTGAAAGAAAAAGGGTTCACCGTCCCTGCTGTAGACTATATGATGTCCTTGAAAATTAGCTAGTATAATAATCAGGCTGTTGGGCATTTTGTTTCTCAATTTTTTGTATTATAAGTTATCCTGAAATTACCCTTGACTACATTTATATCTTAGTCTGTCATGGTACTATTATAACAGAATAAAGCAGACTGGTTCATGTATAAAGAACTGAAATTTATTTCTTTGATTTTTGGAGGTTAGGAAGTACAAGTCAGGTGCCAGCATCTCATGAGTGCCATTTGCATCCTCCCGGGAGGAATATTGGGTCCTCACATGGCAGATTAACTAAAAGGGATGAACTCCCATCCAACCCTTTTATAAAGACACTAATTCATAAGGGCTGAGTCTTTATGACTGTACAACTCCCAGAATGTTCCACTTTCCAGTACTGTTGCATTGGGGATTAAGATTCAATGTGAATTTTTGAAGAGGCCAAAAACATTCAAACCACAGCAACACCTGTATTCACTTCTGTCTTAGTCCATTTTCTGTTGCTGTGACTTAGTACTACATGAAGATTGGGTAACTTTTTAAAGAAAGGCAGTTTATTTTGGTTCCAAGTTAGAGATCCAAGGTCAAGGGGCTGCTTCTAGTGATTATTGCCTGCTTGCTGACAGAGTCCTGAGGTGTTGTCAGGCATTACATGGCAAAAAATTGGGAGCTTGATCGTGTCTGTGCGGTCTCTCTCACGAAATGTTCTCAGTGTTCTTTTGGGGGATTCAGCTTGCTGACTTTATCTAATCCTCATGACCTACCAAGGGCCACACTTTAATCACCATAATTACATTAGATTTCCAATCTGAATTTCTCACAGTGTGCATTAAACTTAATACCATATAGCCCTTCAGGGCTCTTAGTATACAAACCATAGCAACTTGTTTACTAATTGGTTTTGCTTTTCAAAGAAAATGTTTGTTGGCTTTCAGTTAAAATGCTAATTATCTAAAATTTTGTAACCCCTCATCAGGAACCAGTATGAAATCTGAGTACCTCAATAATTTTTATCAGTGATTATAAGAGTGATGAGAACAGTCACGTACTTTTCACATAACTCCCATCAGTTATGTAATTTTGCCATTTGCCACTTTTTTTATACTAGGCTTTTGCTGAACCAGTCAGTACTTAATTGAATTTCATCCCCCAGATACTTAAATTGTGTTATCTTCTAACAAAAAAAAGTTTTTTTTTTTTTTTAAGATTTATCTATTTTAAGGCAGAGGTAGAGCTAGCAAGCGAGCTTCCATCTGCTGGTTCGCTCCCAAGTGACTGCAATGGCTGGGCCTAGATCAGGCCAAAACCAGGAGCTTCTGAGGACTCCCATGTGGGAGACAGCAGCACCACAAACATTAGGGCCGTCCTTCTCTGCTTGTATCAGGTCATTAGCAGGGAGCTGGATCAGCAGTGCAGCAACAAGCACTTTAACCTTTGCCCATATGGGATGCTGACATCACAGGCATCAACTTAATCACCATGCCACAGTGCTAGCTCCAAGAGAATTCTTTACATAAGTTCAGTTTTCAAATTTAGGAAAGTAGACAGAAATCTGAGTGTAATAATGTAATGAAAAATGCGGTCTGTTAGGAATTTTCCCAGTAGCTACAGAAGTTTCCTATATTGCTTTTACTTTTCAAAATTTAAGAACCCATCAAATTTATTATTTGCTTTTATTCATCTCTAGGAGCTGCTGTTTTGAGGATTCCTATTTTGTATGGAGAAGTTGAAAAGCTTGAAGAAAGTGCTGTGACTGTTATGTTTGATAAAGTACAGTTCAGCAACAAGTCAGCAAACATGGACCACTGGCAGCAAAGGTTCCCTACACATGTCAAAGATGTAGCCACAGTGTGCAGACAGCTAGCAGAGAAGAGAATGCTGGTAAGAGTCTTTGGAAGGAAGGGTGTCTAACTTCCCTTTTAGTGAAGATCCACTTTTTCTTTTCCATGCTTGAACTCTCACAGCTCTACTTGGAGCACTGAGGAATGAAAGTTTAAAAATGCTTTTACAAAACCCAAAGGACAGACAAAAGGAGCTTACAGATAGTAGACTATATTTGTGAAGAATAAAAGTACTGTATTCTTGCATGTGAATTTATGTTTCCCTATCATAGACATATTTTCTTTCCTTGCAAGATGGAGATTTTGTAATTTTTTTTTTTAGTAAAAAAGTAATCACTTAATGCCTTTTGAAAACTTATGTTGGTTATGCCAGAGAGGGAAAGTAGTTTATCATTTTAGCCACTTTAGGAATTGTTTTTTCTTCTAGATCTTTGAATAGGAGTTAATTTGAAGAAGTTGGTACTAAAGTGAAAGAGATTTATAGTTTAGAATGTATGTAATAATATGATTTTAAAAATTATTTTGAATATATAGTATAATACTTGAGAATGTTTAATTAGCTCATCTTAAAAAATGGTATTTTGGTTTTAGCTTTGAGTAATTAAAAGTACTCATTAAATTATATTGCATTTCTATAAAAATGTCTAGTCAGTTTTAGGATTCCCATTAATTAAGTGAAGTTGGAGCTATTTATATTTACTTAAAAAATCCTTAAGGCTAAATTCTACAGTTTACTTCCTGTGGGTTGGGCATTTAGCCTAATGGTTAAGATACCTGTGTCTCATATCAAATCACCTGGATTCAATTCCTGGTTCTGGCTCCTGATTATGCAGTCAATGAGAGGCAGCAGGTGATGGCTGTAGTAAATGTGTTCTTGGCGCCCACAAAGGAGACCAGGATTGAGTTCTGGCTGCCTGCTCAGCCCCACACATTCCCAGCTGTAGTGGCCATTTGGGGAGTAAAACAATGCTTGGGAACTGTATTTTTTTCTCCATCTTTGCCTCCCCCTAATTTCTAGTACTGCTTTTTATGTTTAACTGGAACTATTTATATTAATTTAGATATCTTGTGGAAAACATTCCAGATAAGGAGGCTTGCATTTTACTTCCTGAGCCTTTTAAATTAGCTTTTTTGTCAGACCTCTTATTCCACTTCTCAGAAGGTTGAAACTAATTTATTTGTGTGTCGTTGTTTTTAGGATCCGTCAATTAAAGGAACTTTTCACTGGTCTGGCAATGAACAGATGACTAAGTATGAAATGGCATGTGCAATTGCAGATGCCTTCAACCTCCCTAGCAGTCATTTAAGACCTGTAAGTACATGGCATTTAAAACCCTCTCACTTCTTGAAAGTCCAGAACAGTCACAGTAGTGGGTGTTATTGATGACATTTTCTTGTAACTTGATTTCTGAGTGCACATTGAAATGAACTTTGATTTTATTGGCAGTGTGCAGTGTTCCTTTTCTCTAAGTTATTATCTCTGAGGAAACCATGAGTATTTGTGAAGTTTATAGAAATAAGATTGTCTTGATTGTGGCAGGCACTTTATTTTTCCATGAAAGTTCAAATTAGATTTCTTGCATTAAAAGCAAAATGAAATAGAGAATATATAACCCTCAAGAATTTAAAGCTTTTATTTACTTTGGATTTTGTTTGTTTTTGTGTTTAAAGATTACTGACAGCCCTGTCTTAGGAGCACAACGTCCAAGAAATGCTCAGCTTGACTGTTCCAAATTAGAGACCTTGGGCATCGGCCAGCGAACACCATTTCGAATTGGAATCAAAGAATCACTTTGGCCTTTTCTCATCGACAAAAGATGGAGACAAACGGTTTTTCATTAGTTTATGTGTTATGTTTTTGTTTTTTAATAAGAAGTATAGTATGTGGCACTTTTTAAAGAATAAAGGAAATAGTTTTGTATGAGTACTCTTAATCTTTCAGGTAAAAGATGCTCTTGCACTAGTGAATTATCTGAAGAAACTAAAGGGCAATGATGCTGTGTTTGCAGTAATATTTGTTTGTCAGTTTGTTCTGGCTTAACTTTCAGGTTCCGTGTAGTAAATTATGTTTCTTAAATATTTGAGAGCCAGGGCGAAACAGATCTGCTGTAGACTTTTTTTTTTTAAAATAAAATACATTCACTCCTATAACCTCCATATTTTCAGGTTTCCTGCAACTGTTGACCCTTTCATGGTAATTGTTTTAAACTGTGTGAAATAGTATGAAAATCATTGATGTTCATTATTTGCTTTGCTTGAGCTCAGATCAAAATGTTTGAAGAAAGAAACTTTATTTTTGCAACTTAAGTACAGTTTTTATGCTTGAGATATTTCAATATGTTATGTATATTGGAACTGCAGCTTAATGCCTCCTGCTTTTTTAGCAGTGTATGGTGAGCACATGAAAGAGAGGGTGTGTATGTGTAAATTTTTGAATATAAATATGTAACTGTCTTCACTTCATGTTGCTAAGTGATAATTCACATGTGTGGTTATACTAATAATAGTTGGTCTTGTATGTCTTTTGACCTTTCATGATAATAAATATGTACTGCTAGCATGTAATGCTTTGTTTTCTTGTATTTCTCTTTTTAAGTGTAAGGACCAAATATGTAAACTGTTCTCTTCTTGTTTTAATTTTACATTCTTATGTAACATCTGATGCTTATAAAAGAATATAGTTGATAACATTGAGATATAAAATGCCACAATAAGTGAACACCTGTGAACCTCCCACTTGAGATCTAGAATATTATAGGTATTGTATCTGCTTGTACCAACTGATTATTTCTTTACTGAAAATAAATATATAATCTTGTTATATATTTAAGTAGAATGTTCCTTCTGAAGAATGCATAATATTTGAATATATTATTCTATGTAATTTTCAATTGACTTTAATCTCAGTAATATTACTTAAGTCCTTAGTAAGGAAACCAGAAAGGTGGATGACTTGTGTGACTTGGGTTGTGTTCAGGGATCAGTGCAAACCCTGATTTCAGATTTTCTGATTACACTTTTGATAATATTCTTTTTCCAGATTATGATCTTTTTCCCTCACTGAACACTAAGTATTTGTTTCTAACTTCCTAATTCACCTAATTTATGGGTGATTTGATTCAATCAGTAGTTACCAAGCATTTGCTATAGAATTAACAGAGGATTTTTTTTTTCTGATACTTGAGTCCTACCCTAGGTCCCTTGAAATAGAATTGCAGGAATTCAAAACTGCTTGCTTAATTTTTTGGTGCTAAAACCCGAGATTATTTCTTTTTTTTATTTTAAAAATAGGGACACAGATCTCCCATCTATTGGTTCACTTCCCAAATATGACTGGGCCAGGCCAAAGCCAGGAAAGAGAAACTGAATCCCAGTCTCCCATTTGGGTTTCAGGGACCCAATTCGTTCAGCCATTACTAGTGTCTCCCAGGGTGCACATTAGCAGGAAACTGTAACCAGAAGAGGTAAAATTGAAACCCAAACATTACAACATGGATTGCTGGCATCACATGTGGCACATTGTTATACCAGATAGTTACCTCTATTTTTTATTTAAATAATTTCACAGACCTATAAAATTGTATATTGTATGTGCTATGTGATGTTTTGATTCATATATACATACGTAATAGCCAATCAGTAAACATATACTCTATTTTTAGATGTTTCCCTATGTGGTACTTCCATGCATATGAACATTGCAGTCAGTAAATATATCCTCTGTTTGTAGATGTTTCCCAGATACTTCTAGTCAACCTGTCACTTGCATTTGGTCACCAAGAAATTAAAACTGTAGTTTTTTTTTTTTTTTTTTTTTTTTTAGAACAATTCATATATAGTAGTAGAAAGTTAAAAAGTTTCATAAAGTGAAAAACATTCTTATTCTGTAGCTACCCATTTTCTATCTTGGAAGAAACCAATGCAAAACATAGGTTTCTAGAAGCACTGTACATATATAAGAATATGCTCACACAACATGTGTTTAAATGCTTGTACTTTTCACTGTCCTCCCTTATACAAAAGTAGCATAATACATGTTTTTCTGCAGTTTCTTTTTAAACTTGAAATTTGCTTTATATTAATTTTGCTTTGCTTAAAGATTTGCTTATTTGAAAGAGTGATAGGGAGCAAGAAAGAGATCTTCCATCTACTGATTTACTGCCTGTTGCCGTTGATTTCTCCGCAATGTTGCAGTGGGTTCGTTTCTGAGAGGAGCAGCGTGGTGGGGGCAAGAGGCGCGGAGTCAACACACAGACCCCGGGAGTCGGGTGAAAGCAGGCTTGAGGCGAGCAGCCTGCAGACTCGTTTATTACAGTTGGTACAACAGCTTATATAGCCAAGACCAGCCAATCTGGTCAAGGGGCGGTCCATACCCCAACCAATCACAGCCTGTTGCCAGGCAGTTTCCACAGCCATCCAATCACAGCCTGTTGCCAGGCAGTTTCCAGAGCCATCCAATCACAGCCCGTCGCCAGGCAGTTTCAAATCCATCCAATCACAGCCTGTTGCCAGGCAGTTTCCACAGCCATCCAATCACAGCCCGTCGCCAGGCAGTTTCAAATCCATCCAATGACAGCCTGTCGCCAGGCAGTTTCCAGAGCCATCCAATCACAGCCTGTTGCTAGGCAGTTTCAAAGCCATTCCTGACTAACTGACGCTCGCTTGCCAGTGGCCACCTTGGCATGGCCTTCTCATTCCACTACATTTCCCCCTTTTCGTTTATTTTTGAGCAACGGGAGGCATGATTCTTGGCCATACCATTGTTGACCTCGTTTCCATGTGGTCTCCGTACACAGCTGTGCCTGTCTTAGGTTGTCCCCCAGGGGATCTTACCCGTCATTGACTAACCCAGCGCTCAAATCGAGAGACCACAGGATTGCTTGCTCAGAAAGGGGTAGGAATGAGGAATAATGGTTATCAGGAATGGCATGACCGCACACAGGCTGTGGGCCATTGGAGTGGCTGACCAGAGCTAGTGGGGTACACAATGGTAACAGATGTGGCTTTGGGCAGTTTCTCAGGGTAGGATGATAGGGCAGGTGCATCTGCTAACAAGGCGTAGTCTCGGTCTTGTTCAGCTGGTTCTGGTTGGCTGTCAGTTGCAGGCTTAATGTTTCTGGCTGGTACCCAAATGGGCTGTTCCGCATTCTCTGGAAAGACACAAGCATATCCTCGACCCTTGGTTAATAGAAGCCTTTTTACAGGTGTTGGAATCCAGGGCCTGAATTTTGCGTACACTTCGACGTTAACAGCAAACATGCTGATGCCATGGGATCTAGCGGCTGCCCTGAGATATTGGGGTGCCCGAGGAATGCCACAAATGTGGGGATCCTCACTGGGTGCGGATGGGATGACCTCGCATGAGTTATTGTGTAGAGGTCCTCTTAGTTCATCCCACGGGTATGTGGGGGTGGCTGAATAGGCATTGCTACCTTGTTTGCTACGTTGTTTTTTTCACTGACGGAGCTCTCTCTCCCTAAGTCCTCAACCATTGTCTGTGAGACAGGGACCTGGAGTGTCAGGCTCCTATCACTCACAGATTCACTATCTTTGATAATCTGCACAGGATTCTGAGAGGGGGGTATCTTTCCCATGTCTGAGCGCTTAAGAGCGGCACGGTACGCCAACTCTAGCCAGAGGAAAGACACGTATAGCACTGCTACCGTAACAAAGCAAATTCCTAGCACCTCAACTGTGGATGGCATTTTGTGGGAGGTTTCCCTATGCTAGACAGATAGTGGTGTATCAGATCGTACGTATGTCCTGTGCTTAGTGGGGGACTTCCTTGATTCGTTAGGTCAAGGCCGTATGCCCACACGGTGTCTCCAGAGTGTCACCTCTCTCGAGTGAGGGAAGATGACTTGGTTCCGAATTCTGGGATGATCAGTCCCTTATGTGAATTCGCCGGGCGAACCGAAAGTAAAAGGAGGAGCCGAGAAGCGATGTACGCTTCAGGGCGGTGTGTGCTAACCTGGGGTCACTTAGACCGAGGACAAGGAAAGGGGCGTAGGAGGGGGTTCTGTGCTCACCCTCACAGAACCGAACAGCACACAAAACGCCGAGGGGCCTATGTTGCAGTGGGTTCGTTTCTGAGAAGAGCAGCGTGGTGGGGGCAAGAGGCGCGGAGTCAACACACAGACCCCGAGAGTCCGGTGAGAGCAGGCTTGAGGCGAGCAGCCTGCAGACTCGTTTATTACAGTTGGTACAACAGCTTATATAGCCAAGACCAGCCAATCTGGTCAAGGGGCGGTCCATACCCCAACCAATCACAGCCTGTTGCCAGGCAGTTTCCACAGCCATCCAATCACAGCCTGTTGCCAGGCAGTTTCCACAGCCATCCAATCACAGCCTGTCGCCAGGCAGTTTCAAATCCATCCAATCACAGCCTGTTGCCAGGCAGTTTCCAGAGCCATCCAATCACAGCCCGTCGCCAGGCAGTTTCAAAGCCATTCCTGACTAACTGACGCTCGCTTGCCAGTGGCCACCTTGGCATGGCCTTCTCATTCCACTACAACTGCCCACAACAACTGGAGGTGAGTCAGGTCAAAGCCAGAAGCAAGTCAAAGCCAGAAACTCCATCTGGGTCTCATGTGTGGAAGGTAGGGACCCTCATACTTGAAACCATCAACTGTTGCCTCTCAAGTGCATCAGCAAGAAGCTGTATCTGAAGTGGACTGGTCAGGACTTGAACCAGGTATTCTGATGTTAGAAGCAGGCATTCCCCTTGGCCAGTGCCGTGGCTCACTTGGCTAATCCTCTGCCTGCGGCGCAGCACCCCGGGGTTCTAGTCCCAGTTGAGGCGCCGGATTCTGTCCCGGTCGCTCCTCTTCCAGTCCAGCTCTCTGCTGTGGCCCGGGAAGGCAGTGGAGGATGGCCCAAGTGCTTGGGCCTCTGTACCCACGTGGGAGACCAGGAAGAAGCTCCTGGCTCCTGGCTTTGTATCAGTGCAGCGCCAGCCATAGCGGCCATTTGGGGGGTGAACCAACGGAAGGAAGACCTTTGTCTCTCTCACTGTCTAACTCTGCCTGTCAAAAAAAGGAAAAAAAAGCAGGCATCCCCAACATAATTTAAAAAATTGTTCCTATGAAATTTCATTCCTACAGGAAAATTGATACCACATAAAGAATGCCTGCTATATTCAAGACTGGTATTTAGCCTAATGGTAAAGTTGCTCATATCCCATGTTGAAATATGTGGGTTCAGTTACTTATCCCAACTCCTAAGTCTAGCTTGCTGTGAATGCACATCCTGGCAAGGTGGGGGCAGTGGTGATAGTTCAAGTAGTTGAGTTCCTTTGGGAACTTTAGGGAGACTTGATTTTAGTTCCTGTCTCTGAGCTTTATTTCTGCTCCAGCCCCCACGATGGCAGGTATTTGGAGAGTGAACCAGTGAATGGGAGCTTGTTCTTTTTCTGTCATAACTCAAATAATTGAAGAAATTTTTTCAAAAAGAATGCCTGTATTCTTTCCAGATTTTCCAGTAGTCATCCTTAAGCCACATTTTTTGCTTCAAAATATTTGAAAGGCACAGTTAGAGAGAGGGAGAGACAGCAAGATCTTCTACCAGCAGGTTCACTGAGCTGGCCCATCCTGAAGCCAGACGCCTAGAACTGCATCCAGGTCTCCACCCAAGCACTCAGAGCATCTTTGGCTGCTTTCCTAGATTCATTAGCAGGCAGCTGAATTGGAAGTGGAGCAGCTGGAACTTGAACTGTGGATGCTGGCATCACAAATGATATCTTAACCCATGGTACCACAATGCCAGTCCCAGAATTTAATTTATCCTGTCTTTCCTCTGGGTATATATGCTTGAGATATATGCAGGGGTATAATTTCTGCCATACCATTATAAACACTATTCAGATTTTACCTGTTGTTCCAATAGTGTCTTTTTTAGACTTATATAGTCCAGGATTATTATGGCATTGTTACCATGTTGCATTAGCTTCCAGGTGGAACAGTTTTTCAGTTTTACTGTCTTTCATGATCTTTATCTATTGAACATCTCTCAGAAAAAGCTTAAGCTTGCCATTATTACCACCAATTCCATTCATCTTAAGCAGATTTTATTGTAACTTCCCTTACCCATATTTGTAGACTTGTGACAAAAAGCCAGCTCCCATTATTCTCAGTACATTTACTCATTGTCTCAATTGACCTATAAGAACTATTTTTAGCGACACCAACCAAGTCCTGCCCTGCTCTCCTCATCACACAGGCTTCAGTGAACCAGCTGAGCATCCCCTGATCCTGGGTCCTGACCAGTGAATGTGGGTACATGAACACAGGAACAGTGCACCAACAGTTAAGTAGGCCATCGTGTACCAGTAGATGCACAAAAACAAGGAACTAGGTATTCCTTTTTTGGGCTGTATTGATTCCATTCTATCAGTGGGTTAATTGGAGTTCATTTAGTAAGTCTATTATTGATGACCTTTAGGTTGTGGAAAATATATAATTTTCATTTATAAGCCCAGTATGTAAAACATTCAAGTTTGTGAGACTTTATGTTCTGCGTATCTATAAGCTTACAAGTATGAAGGACTGCAAACTTTCTGGGAAAGTGGAATTAAGTGATAAATTTCTTTCATTTTAGAAATTTGAAATCTTTATGTACTTTTCTCATAATAGCATTTTATTAACTTTTTGAAGACCATTCATTAGCATAGATTTTGAAGATTTTTGCCATCAATATAAACTTTAAAGTTCATTCTCCTTGAACTTTTAAAGTTTTATTTATTTAAAAGGCAAAGCCAGGAAGGTCTTCAATCCACTGGTTCTCTGTACAAATAGCTGTAACAGCCAGAGCTGGGCCAGGCTGAAGACAGAGACCAGGAGCTTCATCCAGGTTTCCTATATGGGTGGCACTTGCCCAAGCATCTGGGTCATTTACTGCTGCTTTCCCAGATGCCTTATTTGGGAGCTGGATTGGAAGTGGAGTAGCTGGGACCCAAACCAGTGTTCATATGGGATGCCAGTATCGTGCAGTGGCTTAACCCACTGCACCACAATGCCAGCCCCTTGATCATTTTGAAGTGTGTGTATATATGCTTTAGGTCTCAAATGTGCAACAGTTTACACAATAAAAATTTTAAAAAATCAGTACCAAAATAGGAAAACAGCATGAGATACACACTTAACGGTGTGAGGAATAGAACACATAAGTATTTCTCAGATTTCTTTATGTTACATGCTTGAAACACTATCCTATGTGAAGTTATTTTTGTATTTGCATAGATTTAAATACAGAACTATAATCATTTCAGCCACTTTCACTTTTTTTTTTTTGACAGAGTGGATAGTGAGAGAGAGAGACAGAGAGAAAGGTCTTCCTTTTTGCCGTTGGTTCATCCTCCAATGGCCGCTGTGGCCGGCGCATCTCGCTGATCCGAAGCCAGGAGCCAGGTGCTTTTCCTGGTCTCCCATGCGGGGGCAGGGCCCCAGGACTTGGGCCATTCTCCACTGCCTTCCCGGGCCATAGTAGAGAGCTGGCCTGGAAGAGGGGCAACCGGGGTAGAATCCAGCGCCCCAACCGGGACTAGAACCCGGTGTGCTGGCACCGCAAGGCAGAGGATTAGCCTGTTAAGCCATGGCACCGGCCTCAGCCACTTTCAGAAGTAATCCCATTCTCCAGTAGCAAAAGTGGTGGAAGAAATTACTATTAGAATCTAAATTAGATTGTATCTCTTTGAAAACCAAATGATTTTATTTATAATAGGTATAGCAGTAGGGTTTTTTTATTTTATTTTTTAGATTTATTTATTTATTAGAGAGAGAGAGACAGAGAGAGGTCTTCCATCTGCTTATTTACTCCCCAAATGGTTGCAATGGTTGTAGCTGAGCTGATCTGAAGCCAGGAGGCAGGAGCTTCCTCTGGGTATTCCACGCGGTACAGGGACCCAAGCATTCGGACTGTCTCCTGCTGTTCCCAGGCACACCAGCAGGGACCTGGATCAGAAGTGCAGCCGCTGGGAATTGAACCAATGCTCACATGGGATGCTGGTATCATCATCGGTGGTAGCTCAACCTGCTGTGCCTCGATGCTGGCCCAGTCCTTTGTATTTCTATGGTGTTAGTTGTGAAAGCTTTTTCATCTCTGATTTTGTGACTTTGAGGCTTCTTGTTTTTTCTTAGCCTAGCCAAAGTTTAGCTATTGATTATGTTTGCCTTTTTGAAAAACGTTTTCATTTCATTAATTGTTGGATTTTTTAAGCTTATCTTTTATTTAGTTCTGATCTAATTTTTATCATTTATTTCCTTCTATTTGAGTTATGTTTGTTCTTGTTTGTTCTAGGCCTTTGAAATGTATTGTTGGGTAGTTTGAATTTTTTTTCTGATTTTTAATGTGGATATAAACTTCCTTTGTTACTTATAAACTTCCCTTGTAGTACTGCTTTTGCTGTATGCCATAAGTTTTGCTATGTGGTGTTTCCATTTTAATTGGTTTCAATGAGTTTTAACTATTGACTTTTTTTTTTTAAGGGAAAGGGTTTATTGAGGGAAACCCGACAGACCAGAAGAAAGGGGCGAAGAAGGAAAAAATGATGCTGTTATTAGTTATGATTCCTATCATTTTTTTTTTTAGTATCTTTTTGTTGTAAAGATCTAAATATTCCTTGAACTCCTGTGGACTTTTCTCATTACAGACTCTTAAGGCTAAGCTTTGAAATAGAGAACAATCAATTCTCTGATTCCTGCCAAGAGCAATTCTTGGGAAATGATTAAGGGTCAGCATGGCCTATTAACGTTGTTGATCTAAAACAAAGCTATTAATTTTCATCCTTTACTCAATGCTCAATCAGTGTTCTTAAGTTAATAATGTCAGCTTTTTGAAATGAGAATTTTCATCTTTCATGAAATATAGTTTAAATTGATATTTAGCAAATAGCATTTGAGTATCCATTGCATGGGGCAGTGCTGACTACATGCTAATAATAATAAAATTAATAATACATCTCTGTGTTTGAGCACTTCCAGGATGATCTGGGCGTGAAAATTGATATTATGCAGTGGACAGCATACTCGTTCTGTGTGTTAAACTATCACAGATGCAGTGCCTTAAACAACTCAAATGTACAAAGGTACTTCAAAATTTTCATGGCAAGAGGTGTTTATTTTAGTTCAGAAATTTGAAATCCAGGCATAGTGTTTTCATAATACGTGTTTTCCCTGAACGTTTTAATGGGACTTCATATACGAAAGTTCAAATTTTTGGGGCCGATGCTGTGGCTCACTTGGTTAATCCTCTGCCTGTGGTGCCGGCATCCCATATGGGCTCCGGTTCTAGTCCTGGCTGCTCCTCTTCCACTCCAGCTCTCTGCTATGGCCCAGCAGGGCAGTGGAGGATGGCCCAAGTGCTTGGGCCCCTGCACCCACATGGGAGACCAGGAAGAAGGCACCTGGCTCCTGGCTTCGGCGCAGCGCCGGCTGTAGCAACCATTTGGGGGTTGAACCAATGGAAGGAAGACCTTTCTCTCTCCTCTCACTCTCACATTGTCTAACTCTACCTGTCAAATAAAAAAAAAAAAAGGTCAAATTTTTGACTAAACATCTTTTAATTCCATTTTCCATCACTTCTTGGCCTTTTGGCTAAGATCATGTGTAATTCCCTTTTCTGTAAACCTTGTAGTTCTGTAGGTCCTAAATCTGACACACACTGCTACAGTCCAGGTGTCTGGAGGCTTTAGGGGAGAAGCTGTTTCCAGCTCTTTGGGGTTGTTGGTGGAATTCAGTTCCTCAAACCTATGGGCATCTGTATTTTTCCTTATGGGTGTAAACTGAGGACTGTTCCCAACTTCTAGAGGCCCCACATTCCTTGACTTGCAGCTCCTCTCACCATTGTAAAAGCCAGCAGCGGTGGATCAAATCTTCACTATCAGCCCTCTCCCACATGTTGGGTCAGTGAGCTACCTCTGCAAATAAATTTGTTTTGGCTGTAAAAAAAAAAAAAAGTCACGATTCTGTTTCATCTCTGACCTTAGCCAGGATGATTCACACATTTTAGGGATGCATGTCTGATATCCTCTTATTATAAAGGAGCGTCTCCACACCTTAAGGCTGATAACACTGATGATATCTACAAAGTCCATTTTGCAATCTGAGATCCTGGAGATTAAGATATGGACATGTAGTATATGGGAGACCATCATGCAATTTGTTTTGTTACTAAAAAAAAGAAAAGAAAAAAAAAAACTTTGAAACTGGCAGCTTGACTCAAGATAAAAACATTCTCTTAAAATGAATGTATGTTCTGTCATTTGCTTAAAAATGTTAAAGGAAGACTGCAGAAATACCAGCTTTTAATAGGATTCCTTCTCTCCCAAAATTTGGTTATTTTATTTTTGGTTTCATCTTTTCTAATCTTTGGTTAAAACTCTTCAGAAAAAACAAAGATTTTACTTTTATCTTTTGTAAATATTGACTGTGTCTACACCCAAAGTGACAGCATTGCTGCAATGGGGCAGATATATTTCTTTTACTAATCTTAGACGCTAGCAAAGTTATGTAAATAGAAAGCAAATTAAAAGAGAGATACTGAATAGTTTAAAAGGCAAATGTTGCCTTTCCTTCCTATCTCTTCCTTAGAAACTTCAGCAAATGATCCTAAGACAGACTGGCAATACTGTCTACTGTCTTTTATCATGCTCCAAAAAGCAGTCGATTATCTTGGAAGGGCTTCAAAAGCAATTAAGAAAATCCCTTATGTCAAGTTACATTTCAGACAGGACAAATTAGATGTATGGGGAAATGTCCTGATAAAGTACTTGAGAAATAATGAATCTGTGTACAATTTGTAATTGCTCCTGCAAAAAATTTACAACATAAAAGGGCCTGTTAACCTGAGAGTGGAAGCTCAGTGATGGATTTTTTTTTCATTACAAATGCAAATGCCTTATGAAATTGAGCCCAGAGCATTTTTAAATGTCCAAAATGTAATTCAAAACATTGTTTATTACATTTCTGTCTCAGCTCTTCACTGTATCACAAGCTGCTTTTGTACATGCTGATATTTCAGCCAGCAGTTCTGCCATGAAAAATGGCTGGTTTGGCTAGCTAATGCAGAGCCTGTCCTGAAGGGCAGCCCTGTGCCAGAATGAGGAGTCAGGGTTGGCACAAATGCCACAAAAGGGTTGTGATGGGTGACGACTGGAAAGACATTTTAGTTAAGTGTTCCAGAAATTGTTGCATTTGGTTTCTGCTTTATGCATTAAAGATAGACAGATGCTCTTCAGTCTGCATTACCCCATCCCTGTAACTACAGAATGATGCAGGCTGTGATAATGAATTGGTAGGGGCAGGGGTTGGTGGGTTGGGTACTGGAGGCTAGGGATATTCAGTCAGGAAAAGGTATTATCTAGACAGAATACTTTCATCACAGTGCTGGGAAATTCAAATGCAATTTCCTTCCCTTATGAACTGCTATTCCCCTCTGAGTACAATGATTTCAACTCTTCCAAACGATTTGGATTTTATCCTCAATTTCCTAACTTGAAATATGGGTCTTCTCGTTTCTAATTTTTCCCCCATGATAAACATTAGCAAGTAGGAACTTATTATAGGATTATTATACAGTATTTATAGAGCACTGTTTATTTGAGACTGTTTCTTAAATATGAACAGTTTCCAAATAACCTTGGGCTCATTTTTCATCTTGATCCAAATCCCATGGAAGCAAACCAATCATGAAGCTCTCTGAAAAGTCATTGGGAGCCCCAGGCTCAGAACCCAGCTGAGCAGCATGAACTATTAGGCCCAAAGCTGCTGGAAGCTTTGAGTAACTGAACCACGGGGACTGATGCTCATTTAGGAATCAAAGTTGTTGCTTTGTTTCCTGAAGCCTTTGCCTGAGCTGAGAAAGTAGAATAATCCCTCATAGGAGTTCAAGTTGTATAGACTTTATTTTATATACAATTCCTTTTGAGATGGTTCAACAAAATGATGTCTTTTCTGTTTAAAGAGTAGTAAACAACAGCAACAAGCCAGTAAAAATAACAAACTTCAGCGTATTCCAATCCACAGGATGACTCTGATTTCTGTTTGTCTTCATTAATGTTCTTTTCCTGTTTCATTCATCCATGCTCTCTCAGGAAGCTTTTCCCCACGCCCATCCTCCTAGTTATGTAGACAAGAACGTCCCAATTATTTCTCTCATCATGATCTACCTCCACCTGATTTACAACTAGATCATATTTCTCTGCCTCCCATCAAAGTATATTTTTTCTTGATTGTCTCCAGAATCATCATTTGAAATAATACCAGTGAGCGCTAAGTACATTTCTAAGCACTTGAATAAATCCTTTTACATTTACTATGACTCACTGAATAGTGTTAACCCAGTTTACAAGTGGAGAAACCTGAAGTAAAGTGATGATAATTAAGTTCCCACCTGGCAAGCATAGCATTAGGATGGAAGCCCAGGTGAGCTGGCTCCAGAACCCACACAATCAGCCACAGCTTTGCGCTGGCCCTCACAGGAGCGAGAACGTCAGCTTTCTGGTCGGAGAGACCTGAGTTTGAGTACAGATCATGACACCGACTCACAAGCAGCTTGGATGTTTGCCCTTGGGTAGGTCACTTCTCTGCACTTTAGTTTCCTCAGTAGTAAAATGGTGGTATTTGTGGGAAGAAAACGGAAATAACCCCATAAAAGCTCACCGCCGTAGTAGGCGCTTTGTAAAGTTTAAGATGCTCGCTTAAACCTTTCTCTCCCTAGGTGTTCTCTCTGGAACTATAATTTGTGAATGATTTGTGTGTGTTGATCGGGAAGGTGGCTTAGTATGCTGCCTCTCTCGGGTAACTTCAGGCATGATAACTTCTCAAGGTGGTAGACTTTTCCTTTTTTAAAGATCTATTTATTTATTTGAAAGGCAGAGAGAGGGAGAGGCCCTCTTATCTGCTGGTTCACTCCCCAAATGGCCGCACCGGCCGGAGCTGCGCTGATCAGAAGCCTGGAGCCAGGTGCCTCTTCCGGGTCTTCCACGCAGGTTTAGGGGCCCAGGAACTTGGACGGTAGCAGAGAGTGGGATTGGAAGTGGAGCTGCTGGGAAACCAGCGCCCTCATGGGATGCCGGCACTTAAGGCAGTGGCTTTACTTGGTTTGCCACAGCACTGGCCCCCTGGTAGACCTTTTTTTTTTTTGACAGGCAGAGTTAGACAGAGAGAGGCGGAGAGAAAGGTCTTCCTTCCCAAATGGCTGCTATGGCTGGCGTGCTGCCCCAATCCGAAGCCAGGAGCCAGGTGCTTCCTCCCAGTCTCCCATGTGGGTGCAGGGCCCAAGGACTTGGGCCATCCTCCGCTGCCTTCCCAGGCCACAGCAGAGAGCTGGACTGGAAGAGGAGCAACCGGGACAGAATCCAGTGCCCCAACTGGAATTAGAACCCAGGGTGCCGGCACCGCAGGCAGAGGATTAGCCAAGTGAGCCCTGGTGTCGGCCCCCTGGTAGACTTTTCAGCAATGTAATTCTCATGGGTAAGACACCGTCTCTGAAACTACCAAGTCACATGTTGTGGCTGTATTTAGTTTTTATCTGAAACTTTGAAAAAATATATTTCACTTATTTGTGCTCATTGATAAGATCATCAGGAAATGTTTTGAGTGAAGCAATGGAGTGGAGCAACAACCACCTGCTCATGGGTTTTATAATATTGTTAAGAGTTGGTGGGCTGGTCTGGTGTTGCAAAGATGGCAATGACCCATGGCAAACGTTTCAGCAGCAGTCAGATCCTTCCTGGCCATGGGACCAGCTGTTTCTAACTGCTCACCATGTGGTGGGAAGTTTGCTTTCCAAACTCAATCCTTTCTGAGAACCACATGGGCTATTAATTTTATAAAAGACAAATACAGCTGCAGATGGCTGTGGGTTGCAGGATAAACATGATAAGTTACCCACTTTCTGGGTACAAAATCGAAAGTTTTTTCTGTTACATTTAACGCAACAGTGGCTAGAATGGCAAACAACTGCCAAGTTTCAGTCACACTTATCTATGAGATAAGGTTATGAAATCGTTGTTAAACTGTGTTTAAGTGCATCCTCAATTGAGCTCTTACATTATTTGTTTTTATTTGTATGAGAGACAGAGCAAGACAAAGAAAACTCCTATTTGCTGTTTCATTTCCCAGATGCCCACAATAGTTAGGAACAGGCAGGGTTAAAGTTAGGAGCTAGGAAATCAATGGAGGTCTTTCATTGGGTGGCAGAAACCCACTTACCTAAGCCATCACAGCTGCCTCCCAGGGTCTGCATTAGCAGGAAGCTGGAATTAGGAGATGGAGCCAGATATCAAACCCAGGTATGCCAAACTGGGATGCAGGCATGTTAATTGCTAAGCTAAATGCCTGCCCCATATGCTTTTGACAACATATAAACCTCAGTATGTTGATTCATAGACACAGAGTGTCTTCTATGTGTAATATCCTGTGGATGTGAAACTGTGAAGAAGAACAAAGCATGATCCTCATTCTTACAGATCTTCAAATCTAATAAGACTTAAAAATTAAACATGTAAAAATGCCACACAAGCATATTATTTATAGGGACAACAGCTATTTGCAAGTTAACAATCATTTGGATATGTTTCCAGAAGTAGTCCATGCATAAATAAAACATAGATTTAAAATCGGACAATTGAAAGGATGCTATACCTGCTGTACATTCACTGGACAGTATTGGTAACTCATTTCATGGCTGTACATATATAACTGTCCTGTTATTTTTTTTTTTTTAATTTGAAATGTAGAGTTAGACAGTGAGAGAGAGAGAGAAAGATCTTCCTTCTGTTGGTTCACCCCACAAATGGCCACTATGGCTGGAGCTATGCTGATCCGAAGCCAAGAGCCAGGTGCTTCCTCCTGGTCTCCCATGCAGGTGCAGGCACCTAAGCACTTGGGCCATCCTCCACGGCCTTCCCAGGCCATAGCAGAGAGCCGGACTGGAAAAGGAGCAACCAGGACTAGAACTCGGGGTGCTGGCCCCACAGGCAGAGGACCAGCCAAGTGAGCCATGCCGGCTGAAACCATTTACTTTCATTGTACCTTATTATTTTAACCCCAAACAGGTATATCTAATTTGATTATTTGCCTTTTCAGTCTTAAATTTAAACAAATTGTAATTGATTTTTTTTTTATTTTTAAAAAAGATTTTATCTATTTGAGAGGTAGAGTTACAGAAAGAGAGAGACAGACAGACATAGACAGAGAAAGCTCTTCCATCCACTGGTTCACTCCCCAAGTGACTGCAACAGCTGGAGCTAAGCCAATCTGAAGCCAGGAGCCAGGAGCCAAGAGCTTCTTTTAGGTCTCCCACAGGGGTGCAGGGGCCCAAGTACTTGGACCATCTTCCACTGCTTTCCCAGGTCATAGCAGAGAGCTGGATTAGAAGAGGAGCAGCCGGGACTAGAACCAGCGCCCATACGGGATGCCAGTGCCGCAAGCAGATGCTTAACTTACTGTGCCACAGTGCTGGCCTCGTAAATTGATTTTTTAAAAAAGAATAATAACAGAGGATTTCAGAAGTTTGAAGCCTTAATGAAATCAGTTAAGTCTTTTCTCTGTGACTGTGTTGAAGGAAATGATATTTATTTGTATTTATATTCTGGCTTATCTTTTATAAAGCAGCCTCATTAAATCACAGTCATAAAAGCATAACAGCTCCATTCTGAGTACAGAACAGTTGTGGGAGTGAATTTCAATAAAGGAGTGCCCTCGTGTGTCACGGTCACCAGTAGTAACGGATGTAATCCTTGTCCCAGTGGTCCATTCACATTTGAAACTGAATCTTTACCTTCCTCACTCTTATTTTTTTTCTTACAAAATTATTTTGTTGTGGTAGGAACACTCGAAATCTAAACTCCAAGCAAATTTGAGTATGCAATACAGTATTATAAGGACAATATAGTACCACAGATCCCTCCTTGTGTAACTGAAGCTTTGTCAGTGGATCAGCACTCGCATTTCCCTCTCCTTCTAGCCCGTGGAAAATATCATTCTTGTTTGAGTTAGACAATTTTAGGTAGCTCATATAAGTGCAATCATGCAGATTTTTTTCTTCTGTGACTGGTTTATTTCACATAATGTAATGTCTTCTAGGTTCATTCATGTTGCATATGGCAAGATTTCTTTTTTTAAAGGCTGAGTAATATCTCGTTGTATGTGTATACTACATTTTCTTTATCCGTACATCTCTCAATGGACATTTAGGTTGTTTCCACAACTTGACTATTGTGAATAGTGTTGCGGTGAATATGGCAGTGCTACTATCTAAGATTGTGATTTCAATTCTTTTGAATATTAAGAAGTGAGATTGTTAGATCATATGTGGTTTTATTTTTAGATTTTTTTGAGGAATCTCTCTACTATTTCTCAAAAGGGTTGCACTGTTTTACATTCACAATAATACTGTACAATGGTTTCGACTTCTCCCCATCCTCACCAAAGTGTTTTTTGTGTTAATCATCCTAACATGTATGATGTGATGTCTCATTGTAATTTTCATTTTCATTTACCTGATGATTAAATCATTTATATGTTTTCTTTAGAGAATTTTTTTTTTTAATTTATCTAGGGGCAGATTCTGTGGTGTAGTGGGTAAAGCTCCACCTGCAGTGCTGGCATCCCATATAGGTGGCAATTTAAGTCCCGTCTACTCCACTTCTGGTCCAGCTCTCTGATATGACCTGGGAAAGCAGTAGAAGATGACCCACATGCTTGGGCCGCTGCACTCGCATGGGAGACCTGGAAGAAGCTCCTGGTTCCTGGCTTTGGATCAGCCCAGCTGTACCCACTGCAGCCATTTGGGGAATGAACCAGCGGATTCTCTCTCTCTCTCTCTCTTGGGGAATGAACCAGCGGATTCTCTCTCTCTTTCTCTCTCTCTCTTTCTCTCTGTGTGTGTGTGTGTGTGTGTACCTCTGCCTCCCTGTAACTCCCTGCCTTTCAAAAAAAAAAAAAAAAGTAAATCTTTAACAAAATTTATTTATTTGAAGGCAGAGGGAGGGAAAGAGAGAGATCTTTCCATCTGCTAGTGCGTTCTCCAAAGAGCTGCATTGGCCTGGACTGGGCCAGGCTGAAGCCAGGAGCCAGGCGCTTCATCCAGGTGTCCCACTTTTGTGCAGGGGCCCAAGGACTTGGGCCATCCTCTGCTACTTTCTCAGGCACATTAGAAGGGAGCCAGATCAGAAGTGCAGCAGCCAGGATTTGAACCAGTGCTCATATTGGTTGCTAACACTGCTTAGCCCTCTGTGCCAGAGTGTCGGCCCCTAGAGAAATTTATTTTTTAGCTTATTGCTAATGAGGTTACTTAAATATTTTTTAAAATTTATTTTTTGAGAGACAAAGACTGAGCTCCCATCCATTGGTTTACTCCCCAGATACCTGCAACAGCCAGTACCAGGCCAGGCCTAACCTAGGAGCTGGAATTGCAATTAAGGTGAGCCACAAGAATGGAGAGAACCCACCTGCTGGAAAGCATCACACCTGCCTCCCAGGGTCTGTATTAACATAAAGCTGGAGTCAGGAGTCAAAGCTGTGCATCAAACTTAGAAAAAATTTTTTAAAAGATTTATTTATTTATTTGAAAGAGATACACAGAGACAGAGACACAGAGACAGAGAGAGACACAGAGACAGAGAGATAGAAAGGTCTTCCATCCGATGGTTCACTCCCCAATTGGCCGCAATGGCTGGAGCTCTGCCAATCCAAAGCCAGGAGCTTCTTCTGGGTCTCCCAAGTGGGTGCTAGGGCCCAAGCACTTGGGCCGTCTTCTACTGCTTTCCCAGGCCATAGCAGAGAGCTGGATCGGAAATGGAGCAGCCGGGTCTTGCACTGGCGCCCATATGGGATGCTGGCACTTCAGGCCAGAGCATTAACCCGCTGCGCCACAGTGCCGGCCCCCAAACTTCGAAATTCTGATATGGGACATGGACATCTTAACCACCAGTCTAAATAGCCTTCTCAGGTTGTTTGACTTTTGCTCTTGAGTTGTAGGATTCTTAATGTATTTTGGTAATTAGCCTTTAGCTGGTAGATGGTTTGCAAATACTTTCTCCCATTTAAAATTTACCATGTTTCCAAAGATTACATATTACTTTAGAGAAGATTTGAGAAAGAATATTTGTGATTTGGCTACAGGTTAAGTTATAGTAAAATTTTACTAATTTCCTTATGTGTGGCTTATAAGCACACAGCAGAAATTGATAATTATATGGTACAGGAGAGCATACCAATTAACTTCATCATGGACATCCTCTAAAAATAATTAACATTTGACAGACGTGTGATCAAATAAACCAGATAATGGAGGCATTTTTCCAATGGGATATATACTTGGTTTAAGCCTTTGATGAACTGTTTTTCTATATTGAAGTAGTTTAAATTTAAGGGAAAGCAAACAGTAGGGCATATTAAAATATCCATTAACTAAACATCCTGAAAGGGTATAAAATGCCTCCAGCTGCCAAAAAACAATTAGGCTGCAAATATGCCTTTGGTTACCTAACCACACATTCCCTAAACATTTAGTTCTAATTAATTTTCTTCATTACACAACAATGCCTTTCCTAATTACACTAGAGAAATTCTATAAACCTACTAGCTATTCAAAGTCTTTATTGCTCAAATTATTCTGGTAGGTCCCTATTATAAGCAAATCCTCACTCTGTAATTTATACATAGCTCATCTCAATGGACATGAGCTGCTTAGGAAACCCTTGACAGCCAGGCAGACTAATTCTGTATGTGACCATATTCCTAATCAGTAATTTTAGTGAGATGGAACATCGTGGATGAATAATTTAAATCATATCAAGGTAAAGGTGAAAAGGACAAACTGAGGAAGCATGTAGCATCTGAATTATTACACATGTTGCCAAGGTTTGTGATCCTTGGGTCAGCAATACAGGCTGACTCAAAGGAATAAAATTCTGGTGCTTTCACTGAATTCATAGTGCAGAGGGTAAGCAGTGGCAGTTTTTAGGTACAAGAAATGCTACTATGGTTCACATAGGGTATGGTTTATCAACTCATGCAGGTGGGTGAATCCCAAAGTCTTGACTACGCTGAAAGGCTGGAAACAGTCCAATTACAGTGTCAGGAAGGTGATCCTAGTGGGAGGTCCATGGATCATCAGGGGGCATGCTTGAAAGAAAGTAGGTTATGTGAGCCTGAGTTGGGCCCAGCTGCTCTCTCTGCTTCCTGACGTACCCCGTGACTCATCTGCTTGTGTTCTGCTGCTGCCATCCTCTAGCTTCACCAGAGAGTAAAACTAACGGCATCTCTCTGATCTTGAACTGTGAACCTTCAAAATTGTGAGCCAAAACAAAAATCCTTCAGTTATAAGTAACTCAGGTACTTAGATACAGTGATGAAAAGTTGACTAATACAACAAATGTAGGAATGTAAAAGACTGAATGGATTATAGAATGACAAATTTTGGGTCCAGCACTGTGGTGTCATAGGTTAAGCCTCCACTTGTGGCGCCAGCATCCTGTATGAGCACCAGTTCAAGTTCTGGCTGCTCCACTTCCAATCCAGCTCCCTGCTAATGTCCTGGGAAAGCAGTGGAAGATGACCCAAGTGTTTGAGCCCTTGTATCTGTGTGGAAGACCTAGTAGAAGCTCCTTGTTCCTGGCTTTGGGTAGGCACAGCTCCAGCCGTTGCAGCCTATTAGGCCAATCTACCCAGTGGATGGAAGATCTAGCTCTCTTTCTCCCTCCCTCCCTCTCTCTCTCTCTCTCTCTCTCTGCCCCCCTTCTCTCTGTGACTTTGAAGTAATCTTTTTTTTTTTAAATCTGTCAAAGTTGTTATTTTATTGTTCCTTACAGAAGTTTCAGATGTCTTTTTTTTTTTTTTTAAGATGTATTTATTTGGAAGGCAGAGTTACAGAGAGGGAGGGCGATAGAGAGAAAGAGAGAGAGAGAGGTCTTCCGTCCTCTAGTTTACTCCCCAAATGGCCACAATGGTTAGAACTGGGCTGATTTGGAGCCAGGAGCTGCTTCTGGATCTCCCATGTGGGTGCAGGGGCCTGAGCAGTTGTGCCAGCTTCTACTGTTTTCTCAGGTCACAGGAGCGAGCTGGGTAGGGAATAGAGCAGCTGGGACTTGAAACCCATATGGGATGCTGGCACTGCAGGCGGCGGCCTTACCCGCTATGTCACAGCACCAGCCCCTCAGATGTCTTTACAGATGAGTTTCTACTTAACTAGAAATTTGGTTTTCAAAAGGTCAATAAAAACCTGATACTTCTCAAAAGTAAATTTTAGAGTGATTTCTGGGTCATTTTTAAGAGTTTGGAAGCATGAGAGCCTTTGGCTTTGCAAAGGAAGTTCTTCCCTGTTAGTGCCAAAGAAAAAATCTCCATGATTCCTTGTGTATTTCTAAGAATCGTTGCTAAACATCCTTGATGATTTTCTCAGTTTTTGTAATTGAAAACCATGAAAACTGAAAGAGAACAATAATATCTAGGTTTGACTTGTGTAGTCCCAGATGACATTTGCATATTTTCATTCCACGTTTATTAGTAATAGGAGGAAATTAGACTCTTAAATGACCAGTTCCTCAAAGTAAAGTCAGAATGAAGTGAACTATCCAGTGTTAGGAATATACTCATACTGGAGGAAGATGTTCTTTCAGCCCTTTCTTGGCAGAAAGGGAGTTACAGAATGCGAGTTTAAAACTTGGGAAGTTTGACCACTGTAGAATCTATTTCCTTAGTGTATCAGGGCTGCATTTTTGTGGGTTTAAAAAAAAAGATTGGGTCAATTCTGAGGGACGCTGTGTGATATATTTATTAGAAGAAGTTTTTCCCAAGGGTGAAAACCTTTCTAGATTTGACCCTTTAAATGATAAGAAGGCAAAGAATTAAACTAAATTGAGAAGTGATGACAGCCTTACACCTGTCCATCTGGTTTGACATGGGATGCATGGTCCTTGGTCAGTAGCTTGTTGATACTTTCTAATCTCAGAAATATCCAGAATTAAAGCCTGGAGGGTTTCCATAGGGTAGTATAATTCTTTCAGAAAACTTCATTCTGCAGGTAAAGCAGAAATATATTTATTAATAAGCTAACCACCTTTTCCTTAATTTTAATCCCCAACCAAGCTAAATTCATGTTTCTGAACTCTGCATTTAATGCATATCTAATGACCAATTTTGTCAAAGATTTATGTTGTCTTCTTTGTACTCTTTGAGAAACTTCTTCAAATATATATAAATATATATAGACACACACACACACATTTAACTGCCCCATTCTTTCCATATCTAGCCTTTCAGTCTTTGTAAGGGAACAACTATGCTCTCTTGGGACTTGACGACTGCTGTCAGTGACATCAGACCTGTTTGTTCAAATGTACAACTGTGTCTGGATGCCTACAGTTGAACATTGATGCTACTTGGCTTTTGATCCTTTAATTTTCAGATAAAACTAGAATTATTAGAATGGAAAAATTTATTTTTTCTCTAAGAAAAAACCAACCAGTATTAGATACACTATAGAGAAGAGGGGAAATTTTTTTTTCCTTTTTTTATTTTTTTTTATTTTTGACAGGCAGAGTGGACAGTGAGAAAGAGAGAGACAGAGAGAAAGGCTTCCTTTTGCCGTTGGTTCACCCTCCAATGGCCGCCGCGGTTGGCGCACCGCGCTGATCCGAAGCCAGGAGCCAGGTGCTTATCCTGGTCTCCCATGGGGTGCAGGGCCCAAGCACTTGGGCCATCCTCCACTGCCTTTCCGGGCCACAGTAGAGAGCTGGCCTGGAAAAGGGGCAACCGGGACAGAATCCAGCGCCCTGACCAGGACTAGAACCCGGTGTGCCGGCGCCGCTAGGCGGAGGATTAGCCTATTGAGCCACAGCGCCGGCCCTGAAATTTTTAAAAAGCAAACCACACACACACACCAGAATAAAACCTCACAGTATTACCATGAAGAAATAATCATCGTTAACAATTGTTCTTATTTTTGTCCAGTCTTTATTTTTAATAATGATACTGATAGTGTTTACCATATGCTAAATACTTTTCATTTATTGAGAGATAGTTTTTGCCATCTTAATTTTTTTTTTTAAAGATTTGTTTATTTGTTTGAAAGGCAGGATTACAGAGATGGAGAGTCAGAGACAGAAAGAGAGGTCTTCCATCCACTGGTTCACTCTCCAAATGACCACAACGTCCAGACCTGGCTAGATCCGAAGGCAGGAGCCAGGAGCTTTTTCTAGGTCTCCTACATGGGTGCAGGGGCCCAAGGTCTGAGGCCATCTTCCACTGCTTTCCCTTACCATAGCAGAGACCTAGATCAGAAGTGGAGCATCCAGGTGTCAAACCGGCACTCACATGGGATGCCAGCACTGTAGGAGATGGGTTTACCCACTGTGCCACAGCACAGGCCCCAACCATACTAAATTCTTACAAACCTTTATGTTAAATACAGATCAGAGGACAACATAATTAAGATACTCACATATCTACACATCATAATCAACAGGCACCTACATAAACATGCATAATATTGGATTGCTTTATATGTGTTTCTATATACTTTATTTTGCTCAACATGCTATGGTAAATGTCCATGAATACAATTAATCTTTGGAAATTTCTTAAGACATACTAATTAAATTAACACCTCAGGATGCAATGTCTGAATAGCCTTTGTCTTGACTGTTGGGAACAGCTTTTTTTTTTTTTTTTTTTTTTTTTTCATACAATTTGTTGAACTCTTTACTTAGTATAGAGTTAATCACATGTGTATAAAGTTAATTGAAAATAGATCTTCGTAAAAACAAAGAATGGGAATAGGAGGGGAAGGAGGAAGAAGGGTGGGAGGGCAGGTACAGTGAGAAGAATCATTATATTCCTAAAGTTGCATTTATGAAATGCATGAAGTCTGTAGTGCTTAAGTAAAAGGTTTCTGGGGGAAAAAAAAATACTGTTAAAGTCTGAAAGTACCACAATGTATTTTGTCTCTTCTGTTATTGGCCTTATAGGTTGTGGCTCTTCCTAATTTTTTACTGTTGCTTTCAGCACAGTATAAGATAAATGTTCTATGAAATCGAAACCAAAATGTCTGTTTTCTAAGGCTTGCATATTTCCAATATGGGTGTGAACAATTTTTTGGCTTACTGGGGATTATCTCTTAAAATAGTGTTATAAACAAGAAGAATTTAAATAGGAGAACTTGTAGGAAGAGGGAAAAGGCATTAAAACAACTCTAAAGGGCTAAAAAGTCATGTCAGAATCTTACTCATTTCATACCACATCCCTCTCTCTTACTCCTATCAATTCTGTATATATCTATTTGGGGAGTAGGTAATTTTTTATCTTAATGAAATTATGAACTTTCAAAATATTTGCAAAAAAATACTAAGAACTCTTTTACTAAAAAATGTGTGAAAAATTGCCCCAGTTTTCATAACTTACGTGTCTTTTTTTTCACAGTACCTTAAGAAGTCTGAGTTTATTTCCATAAGCCTTTTATTTAAACTTTTATTTAATAAATATAAATTTCCAAAGTACAGTTTATGGATTACAATGGCTTTTTCCCCCCTCATAACTTCCCTCCCACCTGCACCCCTCCCATCTCCCGCTCCCTCTCCCATTCCATTCACATCAAGATTCATTTTCAATACAGAAGATCAGTTTAGTATATATTAAATAAAGACTTCATCAGTTTGTACCCACACAGAACATAAAGTGTAAAATACTGTTTCAGTACTAGTTATAGCTTTAATTCACACTGGACAACACATTAAGGACAGAGATCCTACATGAGGAGTAAGTACACAGTGACTCCTGTTGTTGACTTAACAATTTGACATTCTTGTTTATGGCGTCAGTAATCACCCTAGGCTCTAGTCATGAGTTGCCAAGGCTATGGAAACCTTTTGAGTTCACCGACTCCAATCTTATTTAGACAAGGTCATAGTCAAAGTGGAAGTTCTCTCCTCCCTTCAGAGAAAGGTCCCTCCTTATTTGATGGCCCGTTCTTTCTACTGGGATCTTACTCGCAGATATCTTTCATTTAGGTCATATTTCTTTTTTTTTTTTTTGCCAGAGTGTCTTGGCTTTCCATGCCTGAAATACTCTCATGGGCTTTTCCACCAGATCCGAATGCCTTAAGGGCTGATTCTGAGGCCAGAGTGCTGTTTAGGACATCTGCCATTCTATGAGTCTGCTGTGTATCCCGCTTCCCATGTTGGATCGTTCTCTCCCTTTTTTATTCTATCAGTTAGTATTAGCAGACACTAGTCTTGTTTGTGTGATCCCTTTGACTCTTAGACCTATCAGTGTGATCAATTGTGAACTGAAATTGATCACTTGGACTAGTGAGATGGCATTGGTACATGCCACCTTGATGGGATTGTATTGGAATCCCCTGGCACATTTCTAACCCCACCATTTGGGGCAAGTCAGCTTGAGCATGTCCCAAATTGTACATCTCCTCCCTCTCTTATTCCCACTCTTATCACTTTTCAGTTAAATTTAAACACCTACGAATAATTGTGTTAATTACAGAGTTCAACCAATAGTATTAACTAGCACAAAAAAATATTAAAAGGGATAAAGTATTAAATTGTACATCAACAGTCAGGACAAGGGCTGATCAAGTCACTGTTTCTCCTGATGCACTTAAGAGTAAGTCATAGACTTCACTTTCTGAGAACAAAGTAATTCTTGTAATACAATGATCAACATCAGGAAAATCAATATAAATATAACATCCCCACTTAATTACAGTCTGTAATCAAATTTAGACAAGTCTCCCAATAATATTCTTTAGGGTTATTTTTATTAATCTTTTGGCTTAAGATCCAGTTAAGGGGCTGTCACTGTGGCATAGTGGGTTAACGCCCTGGTCTGAAGCACCAGCATCCCATATAGGTGCCGGTTCAAGTCTTAGCTGCTCCACTTCCAGTCCAGCTCTCTGCTATGGGCTGGGAAAGCAGTAGAAGATGGCCCAAGTGCTTGGACCCCTGCACTCACATGGGAGACCTAGAAGAAGCTCCTGGCTCCTGGCTTCGGATCGGCACAGTTCCAGATGTTGCGGTCGATTGGAGAGTGAACCATCGGATGGAAGACCTTTCTCTCTCTCTCTCTCTCTCTCTCTCTCTCTCTGTCTCTGTCTCTCCCTCCCTCCATCCATCCCTCCCTCTCTCTGTGTAACTCTGACTTTCAAATAAATAAATAAATCTTTAAAAAAAAACCAAGCAAGCAAACAAAAAAGATCCAATTAAGATCTTGCATTGCATTTAGTTGTCATCTATGAAGTCTCTTTTCATCAGCTACTGTTTGTTTTATCTTTCTAGGTATCAATATTATTTAAGAATATAGACCAGTTCCTATGTAGAATGTCCCTCTGACTTTATCCAAAAAATGCTTCACAATTAGTTTTAGGTCACACATTTTGGGCAGAATACCAAGTCATATTTGTCCTTCTCAGTGCATGTTAGGATAGCCATGATATTTATTTGTTCCATTATTGGTGGTGTTAACTTTGATCCCATAGTTAAGGTTAAGGGATGTCTGCCAATTTTTTCCATGGTAAAGTCATTATTTTTACCTGTGTAATTGATAATTTGCTGGCAGCGTTTTGAGATTGTGTAAATATGTAAATTACCTTATTTCTTCTTGCCCACAGTATTGTCATCTCATTTCAATTGGTTCAGAATATTGATTTTTCTTTTTCTTTTTTTTTTTTTTCTGACAGGCAGAGTGGACAGTGAGAGAGAGAGAGAGAGAGAGGTCTTCCTTTGCCATTGGTTCACCCTCCAATGGCCACCACGGCCGGCGCACTGCGGCCGGCGCACCACGCTGATCCGAAGCCAGGAGCCAGGTGCTTCTCCTGGTCTCCCATGGGGTGCAGGGCCCAAGAACTTGGGCCATCCCCCACTGCACTCCTTGGGCACAGCAGAGAGCTGGCCTGGAAGAGGGGCAACTGGGACAGAATCTGGCACCCCGACTGGAACTAGAACCTGGTGTGCCGGCTCCGCAAGGCAGAGGATTAGCCTATTGAGCCGCGGCGCCGGCCGTGATTTTTCTAATTCCATGGTTTACCTGCTTTATTAGTTGGCATTCTACCACCAGAAGAGCTTTTTGTTTTATTCAATGATTTATATATATTACTGTCACTGTTTTAATTTGATCAGCCCTTGTTGGGCTGGGTTCTTTTTTTTTTTTTTTCTTTTTTTTTCATTTTAAACAATTTTTAAAGTATCTCCATCCTTTCTTGCACAAGATGTTCCAGGTTCATCTTGTGTTTTTCTTTTTCCAACTCTGGAGTCAGTCATTTGTCCAAGGAACTTTGATTCCTTTTACTAGGGGATGGCATTTATATATAGGATGTTTTCAGTAAATTCTTCACTGCTAAATAAATATTATTGGGGGCTGGCACTGTGGCATAGTGGGTAAAGCTCCTACCTGCAGTGCTGTCATCCCATATGGGCACAGTTCGAGTCCCAGCTGCTCCACTTCTGATCCAGCTCTCTGCTGTGGCCTGGGAAAGCAGGAGAAGATGGCCCAAGTCCTTGGGCCCCCGCACCTGCATGGAAGACCCGGAAAAAGCTCCTGGCTTCAGATCAGTGCAGCTCTGGCTATTGTGGCCATCTGGGAAGTGAACCAGTGGATAGAAGACATCTCTCTCTCTCTCTCTTTCTCTCTCTTTCTCTCTCTGCCTCTCTCTGCCTCTCTGTAACTCTGATTTTCAAATAAATAAATCTTTAAAAATTTTATTGTACTCATAGAGTTTATGTTGTGGCAAAAAGTAAGTGAGACCTTCAGTATTATTTTTTATTCATTGTGCTTTTTGTTTGGGCCCTTTCCAATTGGAAATTTCAGTTCTTTTGTTCTGAAAAATAATTTAAAAACATTTTTAGTTTTTTCTTGATTAGATTTCTAATTTTCTTCACTTTGTTTTCCATTTCTTTGTCTTTTCTCTCTCATGTTTGGGAGGTTCCCTCAACTTTGTCTTTCAATCCTGCTGTTCAGATTTTTATTCTTGCTACCATTTTTTTTCCCAAATATTTATTTGTTTGAGAGGCAAAGTTACAGAAACAGAGAGAGAGACACAGAAAGAGCTCTTCCATCCGCTGGTTGGATTGGGCTAAATGACCATAATGGCTGCTGGGCTGATTTTAAGCCAGGTGCAAGGACCTACTGCCAGGTCTCCCACACGGGAACAGGGGCCCCAAAACTTGGGCTATCTTCCAATGCTTTCCCTGTCCATAAGCAGAGAGCTGTATTGGAAGAAGAGCAGTCAGGACTCAAACCAGTGCTCATATGGGATGCTGGCACCACAGGTGAAGGCTTACCCTATTAGACCACAGCACTGGTCCCACTATCATGTTTTTAAAGGACTTATTAATTTATGTTAAATTTGAAAGTGTCCTATATTTGTTTCATAGTTAAACATTGCTTTTTGGATTATTGAGGGTATTAGCAAAAATGTTTCATTTGAAATTTCATTTTCTTTTTTTTTTTTTTTTCTTATGGGATGCCCCAACACAGTGAGCAGCACCAACCCCTTATCGATTTCTTTTTTGCTTTCTGTCTATCTGTCTTTCAAGGTTTATTTATTTATTTGAAAGCCAGAGTTACAGAAAAACAGAGAGCCAGGACTGGGCAAGGAAGAAGCCAGGAGCTTCTTCTGGGTCTCCCATGTGGTTGGCAGGGCTCAAGGACTTGGGCCATCCTCTGCTGCTTTCCCAGGCCATTAGCAGGGAGCTGGATTAGAAGTGGAATATATTCAGGACTCAAAGCAACATCCATATGCCATGCCAGCATCACAAGTGGTGACTTTCCTGTATCACAATGCCAGCCCCTGAAGTTTTCATTTTCTATGTAGTGTTCCTTCATGGTGTGTGTGTGTGTGTGTTTGCATTTGTGAGCATGGTTTTGGTTTGTATGGCTGCTTGTTTTCTTCTTTGAATGTTATAAGATTTCCTTAAATGAATGGTGATTCTTGACTGCTCATTTAAAAAATTATTGGACTTTATCTTTTAGAGCAGTTTTAAGTTCACAGCAAAGTTGAACAGAAGGTGCAGAGATTTCCCATACGCCCTTATCTCCATGTACACCCAGGCCTCCCTGCCTCTTGACAGGATTCAGAGTGTTCCATTTGTTACAATTGCTGACCTTACACTGACACATCATTATCACCCAATGTCCTTAGTTTCCATTTGATTTCTTCTTGGTATTGTACATTCTACTGGTTTTGACAAATATCTAATGACATATGTCTACCATTAGAGTTTCATAAAGAATGGTTTTGCCACCTTAAAATCCTCTGTGCTGTATCTATCTATCCCTTCCACCCCCAGCCCCTGGCAACCATTGATCTTCTCACCGTCTCCAGGGTTTGCCTTTTCCAGAACGTCATTTAGTTAGAATCATATAAGTCTGCTCATTTTTAAGGACACAGGAATCTAGAAACCGAGTGAAAATGGAGATTGTCAACTGTGAATGTCACAATAGGGTGACTTCAGTTACTACCTCATTAGGGTATCCCAAATAGCAGTATTATTAGGTTTTTCCTCTTTGGCTGGTCAGATCCCTGGAGGAGTCTTCTGTTAAGATTAAATTTAAAAATTTTAATTGACATAGAAAAATTGTATTTATGGGATACCATGTGATGTTTCAATGCACACACACACACACATGATGTAATGTTCAAATCTGAGTAAGTATGTCTTTTTTTTTTAAAATTTATTTGACAGAGTAGCAGAGAGCTGGACTGGAAGAGGAGCAGCTGGGACTAGAACCTGGTGCCCATATGGGATGCCGGTGCTGCAGGCAGAGGATTAACCAAGTGAGCCACGGTGCTGGCCTGGCATGTCTTTGAACATTATTTCTTTTTAAAAAAAAACATTATTTCTTTGGGGTGAATGTATTCAAAATATTTTTTTTCTAGCTACACCACAGCACCAGCCCCAGGAACAAATTTTAGGTAGCTATTATAAATGAGATTGCTTTCTTCATTTCTTTTTCAGATAACTTACTATTGGTATATACAGAAATTATACTTTTATATGTTTTTGTTTCTTTCAACTTTGCTGAATTCTTTCATTCAACAAAATTTTGAAGGTGTCTTTGAGGTTTTCTACATATAGGATCATGTCTTGTATTAACAGTGACAATTTGACTTTTTTTTTTTTTTTTTTTAGATTTATTTATTTGAAAGGCAGAGTTACAGAGAGGCAGAGGCAGAGGCAGGGAGGTCGGTCTTCCATCCACTGGTTCACTCCCCAAATGGCTGCAACAGCCAGAGCTGAGCCAATTTGAAGCCAGGAGATTCCTCCGGGTCTCCCAAGTGGGTGCAGGGGCCAAGTTCTTGGGCCATCTTCCACTGCTTTCCCAGGCCATAGCAGAGAGCTAGATTGGAAGTGAAGCAGCTGAGACTCAAATTGGTGCCCATATGGGATGCTGGCATGGCAAGTGGCAGCCTTACCTGCTATGCCACAGCGCTGGCTCCAACTTACTCCTTTATGATTTAGACATCTTTTGTTTGTTTCTTTTGCCTGATTATTCACTCAATCTGGGACTTTTAGTATGTGTTGAGTGAAAGTGGTAAAAGTGGCCATCTTTGTATTGTACCAGGTATTAGAGAACTTGTAGCTTTCTCCTGTTTAGTATGATGTGAGCTGTAAGCTTGTTATACATGATCTTTATTATGTTGAGTTATATTCCTTCTATGGCTGATTTGTTCAGAGTTTTTATCATAAGGGGATATTGAATTTTTTTTTTTTGACAGGCAGAGTGGACAGAGAGAGAAAGACAGAGAGAAGGTCTTCCTTTTGCCGTTGGTTCACCCTCCAATGGCCACCGTGGCCGGCGCGCTGCAGCCGGTGCATCGTGCTGATCTGAAGCCAGGAGCCCGGTGCTTATCCTGGTCTCCCATGTGGGTGCAGGGCCCAAGGACTTGGGCCATCCTCCACTGCACTCCCTGGCCACAGCAGAGAGCTGGACTGGAAGAGGGGCAACCGGGACAGAATCCGGCGCCCTGACCGGGACTAGAACCCCTTGTGCTGGCGCCGCAGGCAGAGGATTAGCCTATTGAGCCACGGCGCCGGCCAGGGGATATTGAATTTTATCAAATACTTTTGCTGCATCTATACTTTTAAAGACTGTGTTTATTTTTTCATTTATTTATTTATTTTTTAAAGATTTATTTGTATTTATTTGGAAGGTAGAATTACAGAGAGAGAGAGAAGGGGAGGGAGAGAGAGTGAGCAAGAGATCTTCCATCTGCTGCTCACACCCCAAATAGACACAATGGCCAGGGCTAGGCCAAGCTGAAGCCAGGAGTCTTATCCAGGTTTCCCAGATGGGTGCAGGAACCCAAGGACTTGGCCATCTTCTGCTGCTTTCCCAAGCACATTATCAGGGAGTTGGATCAGAAGTAGAGAAACTGGTATTTGAGCCGATGCCCACAGGAATACCAGTGTTACAGGTGGTGGCTTAACCTGTTATGCCACAACACTGGCCCCTATTTACTTAATTTGAAGGCCATAAGAGAAAGTAAATTAGAAAGAGAGAGGGAGGAATAAGAGAGAAAGAAAAAGGAGAGAGATCTCTCATCTGCTAGTTCACTTCCCAGATGCCCACAGTGGATGGATCTAGGCTGAAGTGAGGAGCCAAAAATTCAGTCCAGGTCTCCCACCTGGATGGTACGTGCTCAATTGCTCTAGCCATCACCTGTTCCCTCCCAAGGTGTGCATTAGCAGAAAGCTAGAATGAGGAGCAGAGCTGGGACTTGAACTCAGACAATGCGATATGGGATGCAGGCATTGCAACCTGGCATCTTAATCACTAGGTGAAATGTTTATCCCACAATGCTTTGTTGAATTCAATATTCTGGCATCTTGTTGAGGATTTTTGTATCTGTGTTCATCAATGATATTGTTGTGTGACTTTCTCCTTTTTTTTGTTTCCTTCTCCAGTTTTCACACCAGGGTAATGCTGACTTCATAGAAAGAGTCTGAAATAATTCCATCCTCTTTACCTTTTTTTTTTTTTTTCTTAAAGATTTATTTATTTATTTTAAAGGCATAGTTTTAGGGAGAGGAAAGGAGAGAGAGAGAGAGATCTTGCATTTGCTGATTTCACTCCTCAAATGGCTGCAATGGCCATGTCTGGGCCAGGCCTAAGCCAGGAGCCTGGAATTCCATCTGGGTCTTCTATGTGGGTGGTAGGGGCCCAAGTACTTGGGCCATCTTCTACTGTTTTCTCAGGCATATTAGCAGGGAGCTGGATTGGATGTGGAGCAGTCAGGACTCCAACAGGCACTCATATGGGACACTGGCACCACAGGTGGCAGCTTAACCTTCTGTGCCACAATGTCGGCTCCTACCTCTTCACTTTTTTTGGAGTAACTTGAGAAAAGTTGGTACTGGTGTTTCTTTAACTGTTCAGTAGAATTCAGTGATGAAATCACCCAGTCCTGGCTGTCCTGCTGACCTAGCTGCCTGCTAATGTTCCTGAAAAAGCGACAAATGATGACGCCAAGTGACTGCATCCTTGACATCCATGCAGGAGACCAAACTCCTGGTTTTTCCCTGGACCAGCCTTGACCATTGTGGCCACTTGGGGAGGATCCAGCAGATGGAAGATCTCTTTATCATTTTGTCTTTCCCTTTCTCTCTCTCTGTCACTCTGACTTTCAGATACATTAACATTTTTTTTCACTTCATTATGACTATTTGTGTTGCCTTTAAATTGACTCTAGCAGGGTGTAGGCTACCTTGGCCTTTTTTTTCTTTGCATTGTCAAATTTTAAAGTAATGAGTTGGTGCTTTAGCAGCCTTCAGTCCAATAAGATCATTTAGCTCCTTTCTTTTTTCCTTTTGAATATATTATGAACTTACGAAGAAAACATATTTAAGGAAAATGCCATGAATAAATTATTCTTGGACTCTGGGACTCTCCCAGATGTAAGTAAAATGTGGGACTGTCATCCCTGAGGAAAATGTCCAGCAAGAAAAGTATCCTGGCAAGATGCTGAGGAAGAGGCCTCTGGTCCCACCAAGGGGTCCATTCAAAATTCCCAGAGTCAAGGTTGAGTTTGGCTTGGATAATTCTCTGAATATCAGTATAGTATTGGGTATAATTGTGTGTGTTTGGTCTCTGGCTTGATAAACCTTATATGTCCCTGGAACTGTGACTCTTTCATCTGTAAATGGATTAAATTTTTTGTACTCTCCTAATTCCTTCCTACCTCAGAACCAGTATGAACTTGTGACTGGATCCCTCTTCTCACAAAGCAGATGAGCAGCAGGTTAAGAAGTTCTGCCATACCGAATGAACGGAGACTTGAGTTTATTATGACACTGTCTTCAGAAATAAAAACTTAAGAGAATTCGTGTACCTGAGGGAAAAGGACAGATTATGTAAAACTGGAATTTCTTGGAAAAAAACAATTGTATAATCTTAGCTGTGTCTTTCTCTCCAGTAAATTCAAATTCCTCTAGTGCAAGACTATGTCTTACTTATATTATGTCCCCCAAACACTTGATATTTTCACAGAGTAGGTGCTCAATAAATAAATGAATCTAAGTAGAATTCAGTGCAATTAACTTTTCTCAAAGGCCAGTATACTTTCGACAAATTTAGAGCAGTGAACATCATGTGAGAAGATGGAATGGCTCCAGTTACCACAGAAAGGTTGTAATGGCATTATACAAAGTGATTCTGAAATACATTCATAAATATGCTTATAATATAAAGCAGGTTATATCAATAGTATGCTATTATATGAAGAAAAATGCTACATAGTATTTTAATATGTATGTGAGATGGGATTCATCAATCTGGATTCAATTAAGCAAAAAGAAACTGTACAAAGCATTTCAATATGAGGAATTTAAAATAGAGGTGATGACAGAGTTAGACTGATGACAGAGCTATAAGGGAACAATAAGGTATCACAGTGACACTAACTGTGGGAAACAGCCATTACACCTAATGAGAAACAGGATGTTTTAGGGATTAGATCAACACCTGAGAGGAGGGGAGACCTCCAAGGAGGGGGCGCTGTCTGGATTTTGCTGGTCTCTTTCAAGAGAGCACTGTGGGAATGGCTCTTAGAGTGCTGAGAGAAGCTGGAAGTAGAACCGACTATGCTTTGAGGTCTAGTGCCTTTGCGGTAGTGATGGGAAGAGCAAGTAAATAGGAGGTGGAATTTTCCTCTTTTCCTGACTTCTACTCTCCCTGTAGTGAAAATGTGAGGTGCCTAATCTGAGCAGAAGCATCACAAAGCAGAATATGGAGAGGTGGACTTGGGGTCCAGAGACAGGAGTGTAATAACTGTTAATGTGCTCCCCTTTCCCTTATGCTTGTTTAAGATTCTGAGAAACTTTTTTTTTTTTAAATTTCTTTTCTTTTTTTTTTAAATTTTTTTTAACTTTTATTTAATGAATATAAATTTCCAGTGTACAGCTTATGGATTACAATGGCTTCCCCCTCCCATAACTTCCCTCCCACCTGCAACCCTCCCCTCTTCCGCTCCCTTTCCCCTTCCATTCGCATCAAGATTCATTTTCAATTCTCTTTATATACAGAAGATCAATTTAGTATAAAGATTTCAACAGTTTGCACCCACATAGAAGCACAAAGTGAAACATACTGTTTGAGTACTAGTTATAGCATTAAATCAAAATGTACAGCACATTAAGGACAGAGATCCCACATGAGGAGCAAGTGCACAGTGGCTCCTGTTGTTGACCCAACAAATTGACACTCTAGTTTATGGCGCCAGTAACCACCCTAGGCTGTCGTCATGAGTTGCCAAGCCTATGGAAGCCTTCCAAGTTTGCCAACTCTGATCATATTTAGACAAGGTCATAAAAGACAGAGTGAGGATAGTAACCAATGATCCTAAGAGTGGCATTTACCAGGTTTGAACAATTATACCGCATTAAGTGGGGAAGAGGACCATCAGTACACACAGGTTGGGAGTAGAGCCTTAAGTGGGGCTTAAATTTATGGACAATCTTATCTATAAGCCAATTAAAATAAAACTCTTAAAAATTTTCCTATGTGGACATACAACATGTATACATATATAACATAACATAATAGACCAATATAGCAATTTTAATAATAACTTTTAAAATCTTTAACTCTTTTTGTAGATTGCCAATTGATTTGAATTGCTTTTTGTTTTTAGTAGCCTCATTCCTTCATAATCATAACCTCTACTCTACCACCAATGGCTCTACTCCCAACCTGTGTGTACTGATGGTCCTCTTCCCCACTTAATGCTGTATAATTGTTCAAACCTGGTAAATGCCACTCTTAGGATCATTGGTTACTATCCTCACTCTGTCTTTTATGACCTTGTCTAAATATGATCAGAGTTGGCAAACTTGGAAGGCTTCCATAGGCTTGGCAACTCATGACGACAGCCTAGGGTGGTTACTGGCGCCATAAACTAGAGTGTCAATTTGTTGGGTCAACAACAGGAGCCACTGTGCACTTGCTCCTCATGTGGGATCTCTGTCCTTAATGTGCTGTACATTTTGATTTAATGCTATAACTAGTACTCAAACAGTATGTTTCACTTTGTGCTTCTATGTGGGTGCAAACTGTTGAAATCTTTATACTAAATTGATCTTCTGTATATAAAGAGAATTGAAAATGAATCTTGATGCGAATGGAAGGGGAAAGGGAGCGGAAGAGGGGAGGGTTGCGGGTGGGAGGGAAGTTATGGGAGAGGGAAGCCATTGTAATCTATAAGCTGTACACTGGAAATTTATATTCATTAAATAAAATTAAAAAAAAAAAGTGGCTGGAAAAAGTCCATAGGAACCTATAGGGGACAGCTAAACACAGAACCAACAATGCTTTAGTTTTATGAGCAGCACATCATATATAACTATGGATGACAAAAGACTTTAAGTCGCCATGTTTAAAATTATAAACTCATTTTTGCGTTTGTTGTTTGGCATGTTGGAGATATTTGGTTTCTTCACTGTGGTGTTTTTTCTTGTTACACTATGGCTCTATATTAAGTGGACTGTCTGCTTTCAGTGGAGCCTTAGAGGCTTGAGATGAGTGTGGACTGAGAGCTGTGTTTGGTTCCTCAGGGTTGAGGGTGTGTCAAAGATGACACTCCCAGGTTAGGTGTGGTAAATCTCTCTCTCTTTTTCTTTTTTTGATTCAAAAGGGAAGTAATTCCGCACAGCTGAACGTAATTGGAGGTAGTTAGCAGGCAAATGATATACCCACAGGAGCCAGAGATCAGAAGCTCTCTCCCAAGGACCACACAGGGAATCTCTGCTGCCCTCAGTGTGGGCTCCAATTCTCCTGCAGTCTCCCACTGGGTTGCCTAGTTAGATGCTAATCTCTTGTTATTTCACCCCTCCCACCAGAGTCAGGTGTTTCTGCTAGGCTCAGGGCCGGTGCAGACCTGAGGTCGCCCTGCTTATGACGCCTGCTCTGTCTTGCTCACCTTTGAGAGGTGAGCGGAGAGAGAGAAACTTGTGTCCGTATCGGTCACTTTTTTTATTTTTTTCCTCTCTCTCTTCTAGTTAGCCTGGTGAATTTTTCCCCACAGAGTTTCAAGCCTCGTTCCCTCTAGCCTCCTCTTTCCGCTTGCCCGCTGGTGTTTCGGGCTATGGAGGTTCGGCTCACCTCGCGTTCCAGCGCTGGTGTGTTGAGTCTGCCGCTGGTGTCCCGAACTTGTGCTCCCACGGTCTCCACGCAGGTACACTGTGAATCACTAGTTCCGGAAGAGTTTCCGCTGCTGTTTCTTCCCCTACTCTTCCTTGACCCTGCAGTATCTCCACTTATATTAACCTGTCTGTCCCCGGGACTAATAGTGTGCTCCCTGCCTATTCCGCCATCTTGCCGCTCCTGTCAGATTCTGAGAAACTTTTATGTTCCCAGAATAGTTTGAATGTAGTCTATAGTGACTAAAACTCAGATTTTTTTGTACAGATATGATTCATATATACTTTTAAAGTACACAAGCAATAGTTTTTAGTATATTCACATAGCTGGGCAGTTATCACCACAATTTTGTAATATTTTTTTTCTTTTTTTTTCTTTTTTTTTTTTGACAGGCAGAGTGGACAGTGAGAGAGAGAGAGACTGAGAGAAAGGTCTTCCTTTTTGCCTTTGGTTCACCCTCCAATGGCCACCGCGGCCGGCGTGCTGCAGCCGGTGCATCGTGCTGATCTGAAGCCAGGAGCCAGGTGCTTATCCTGGTCTCCCATGTGGGTGCAGGGCCCAAGGACCTGGGCCATCCTCCACTGCACTCCCTGGCCATAGCAGAGAGCTGGCCTGGAATAGGGGCAACCGGGACAGAATCTGGTATGCCGGCGCCGCAGGTGGAGGATTAGCTTAGTGAGTCACGGCACCGGCCATGTAATATTTTCATAGCCCCTAAAGAAAGCCTTTACCATTTAGCTATCTCTTCCAATCTCTGTTCATTACTATACCCCCTTCCCTGAGTCCTAAGCAATTATTAATCTACCTTGTGTTTAATGGATTATTTTGGATGTTTCATACAAATGGAATCATATAGTATGTTTTTTTTTTTTTTTAAAGATTTTATTTGAAAGGTAGAGTTACAGGCAGAGAGAGAGAGAGAGGAAGTCTTCCATCTGCTGGTTCACTCCCCAAGTAGCTGCAATGACTGGAGCTGGGCTGATCCAAAGCCAGGAGCCAGGAGTTTGCTCTGGGTCTCGAAGCGCGTACAGGGGCCCAAGTGCTTGGGCCATCTCCTACTGCTTTCCCAGGCTATAGCAGAGAGCTGTACTGGAAGTGGAGCAGCCAAGACTAGAACCGGCGCCCATATGGGATCCTGGCACTATAGGCAGAAGCCTACTACGTCAAAGTGCCAGCCCCAGTATGTTTTCTTTGTCTTTTTCCTCCAACTTTGGAAAGTGGTTTTTTATTTATTTTTTTAAAGATTAATTAAGATTTAAGAGAGACAGGAAGAGATAGAGAAAAAGAGGACTTCCATCCACTGGTTCACTCTCCATGTTACTGCAATGGCCAGGGCTGAACCAGGCCAAAGCCAGGAACCAGGAACTTCATCTCAGTCTCCCACATGGGTGGTAGGGGCCCAAAAAATTGGGCCATCCTCTCCTGCTTTTCCCAAGCCATTAGCAGGGAGCTAATGGAGCAATTGGGACTTGAACTGTGGCATCCATATGGGATGCCGGAGTCAGAGTGGTAGTTCTACCTGCTATGCCACAATGCCAGCACAGAAAAATGATCATAAGGTTCACCTGTGTTACAACATGTACCATCTAGTGAAGGACTTCTTTACTTTTCATGGTCATACGTTTTCAACTCTATTTGTTAAATGCCAAGTAATGGAATTGATGGTCATACAGAAACTATATATTCACCATTTTGAAGAATTACTGAACAGTTTTCCCCAGCAGTTGCACTATTTTTACCATCAATGTATGAAGGTTACAAATCTGTCCATCCTTGCTTAGACTCTTGTTTTATATCTTTTTTAACATAGGTGTCCTAATTAGTATGAAATGACAACATTGTTTACTCTGTAAAATGAAATTATGTAGTATTAATAGTAAATCTTCTCACAATTATTGACTATTTGTACCTATTCTTTGGAGAAATGTCTATTCAAGTTCTTTGCCTGTCTTATTTATTGATTTTTTTAGATTTATTTATTTGAAAGGCAGAGTTAGAGGCAGAAGAAAAGAGAGCGAGAGCGAAAGTCTTCCATCTACTGGTACACTCCCCAAAAGGCCCCAGTGGTTGGAGCTAGGCTGATCAGGAGCCAGGAGCCAGGAGCTTCTTCTGGGTCTCCCACTTGAGTGCAGAGGCCCAAGCACTTGGGTCATCTTCCACTGCTTTCCCAGGCCATAGCAGAGAGCTGGATCAGAAGTGTAGCAGCCAGGACTCGAACCGGCGCCCATATGGGATGCTGGCACTGCAGGTGGAAGCTTTACCTGTTATGCCACAGTGCCAGCCCCTCTTTGCCTATTTTATAACTGGGTCATTTGTATTTTTGTTGTCGAGTTGTGAGATATCTTTATATATTCTGGTACTAGTTCCTTCTCAGACATATAGTTTTCAAATATATTATCCCATTTAGTATAGCTGTCTTTTTACTTTTTTTGATAACATCCTTTGATTCAAAAATGTTTCAAATTTTGATAAAGTCTATCAATTTTTTCTTTTGTTCCTTATATTTTGGTGTAATATCTCAGAATCCATTGCGTAATTCAAGATTGTGAGTAGTTAGCTTATTTTGGGTGTCTTATTTTGGGTGTGCTTATTTTGGGTGTCTTATAGTCTAACTTTTACATTTAAGGTTTTACTCCAGTTTGAGTTAATTTTTGCATATGGATATCAAGTTATCCCAGCATCATTTGTTAAAAATAATATTCCTTATTCAATTATCATTGCACCTTTGTAAAAAATCAATGAATTTTAGGATTCTTAATTCTATTCCATTGATGTATAAGTCTACCTTTATGCTAACACCACACAGTATTTATTTATTATATTTTTAAAAAGATTTAATTATTTATTTGAAAGTCTAATTTACAGAGACAGAGGGAGAGGGAGAGAGAGAGAGAGAGAGAGAGAGAGAGAGAGAGATTGTCCATTTGCTGGTTTACTGCCCCAAATAACCACAATGACCAAGGCTGGGCCTGGCTAAGGCCAGGAGGCAGGAGCTTCTTCCATGTCTCCTACGTGGATACAGGGAACCAAGAACTTGGTCCTTTTTCTGCTGCTTTCCCAGGTGAATTAGCAGGGAGATGGATGAGAGTGGAGCAACCAGGACTTGAATTGGCTCCCATATGGGATGCTGGTGTTGCAGATGGCGGCTTCACCAGCTACACCAATACACCGCGATGCCAGCCCCACCTCACACAGTATATATTATTGTAGCTTTGTTTTATGTTTTAAAATTGGAAAGTGTGAGTTCTTTAAGTTTATTCTTTTGTAAAAAAATTGTTTTCATTATTTTGGATGTCTTGCATTTCCATAAAAATCCTAGGGTCAGTTTGTGAATTTATGCAGAAGAAAGAAGACTGCTGGGATTTTGATAGTGTTTGCACTGAACATCCTGTCTTACTTTTAGGACTAGAACACCCTGTCTTACTTTTCTGACTAGAAGGTCTATGTTTTTTTTTTTTTTTTTAAAGATTGATTTATTTATTTGAAAGTCAGAGAAGAGAAAGAGAGGGGAAACTGAGAGAGATCTTCCATTCACTGGTTCACCCCCTAAATGGCCCTAATAGCCTAGGCTGGGCCAGGCCACAGCCAGGAGCCAGGTGCTTTTTCTGGATCTCCCATGTGGATGCAGTGGCCCAACGGCTTGAGCCATCTTCTGCTGCTTTCTAGGTGCATTAGCAGGGAGCTGGATTAGAAGTGGAGCAGCTAGGGCTCATGCTGGTTCCCTTATAGAATGCCAGCCGTGCAGACAATGGCTTAACCCACTGGACCACAGCACCAGCTCCTAGGGTCTATATTTTTCAAGAGGCTAACTCTATTAGTAATATGTAAATATTTTAAACTGCATTGTTATTAGAGACAAAAATATTTATTTTTGTCTCTTTTGTAGAGCATACCACATTGATAAGTTTGCATTTAATTGGGTACAATAAATAATTGTGTAACTTTCTGAGAATAGGGACGAGGTCTAGTTTTTAGGCCACTGCATCCTCAGGCTTAGCTCAGCAGCTTGTAGGTAGAAATGATTCCGAGTTGTCAAGAAATGTGTATAAAAAATGTGTATGAGCAGAATTGCCATTTTGAGCTTTGATTATTGTTTATAGCCCTTGTCTATACTCCTGAGGAACAGTGGTTTTTCTATTTAATATTTGTAGAATTCTTCATTTTGTGTAGGATTAAGTTTGTGATTATAAAATAAATTGAAAGTATGTCATTGCAAAAATTACAAGTAAGAAAGGAAGGTAGGAGGTAGGGAGGAAGGGAGGATAGGGTGGGAAGTATCATTGTGTTCTGAAAACTGAATATATGAAATACATGAAATTTATTTGCTTTATATAAATAAAAAATTTTAAAAAAGAAAAATGTAGGGAAAAAATGTGTGGATCTTTAACAGGAGAGGAAATTATAACAGAAGGGTGAGTTCTCTTGAAATGTCTGTGGTACTGGTTATGTAACAACTCAGCTTGCCCACACACAAGAGTACATAGAGTTTGTGTTCATTTATATGACATGTTCAAAAATCTGGGTATAGGACTACAAGTTGAGTATTCCATATCTGAAATTCTTTGGACCTTTAGTATTTCCAATTTTGGATTTTTTCTTTTCTTTTTTTTTTAAATTTATTTGACAGAGTTAGACAGAGAGAGAGAGACAGAGAGAAAGGTCTTCCTTCCGTTAGTTCACCCCTCAAATGGCCGCTACAGCTGGAGCTACGCTGACCCGAAGCCAGGAGCCAGGTGCTTCTTCCTGGTCTCCCACGTGGGTGCAGGGGCCTAAGCACTTGGGCCATCCTCCACTGCCTTCCTGGGCCACAGCAGAGAGCTGGACTGGAAGAGGAGCAATGGAGACTAGAACCTGGCATCCACATGGGATGCCAGCGGTGCAGGTGGAGAATTAACTGAGTGAGCCATGGTGCCGGCCCCTAATTTTGAATTTTTCCAAAGGTTTGAATATTTACATGTATTTAATAAGATACTTGGAGATGGAACCCAAAGCTAAATATGAAATTCATTTATGTTTCATATATACCTTATACACCTAAACTGAAGGTGATTTGATATAATATTTTTAGTAATTCTGTACATGAAACATAGCTAATTTACCTTGAAGTATCAGAAGTAAGTCAGGTATAGAATTTTTCATTTGTGGTATAATGTTGTTTCCAAGAAGTTTCAGATTTTGGAGACGTTTAGATATCGATTTTTGGGTTAGGTATGTGTATGGAGTGCAAGCATGCATGAGTTTTTTTAGGTTGATTGAAATATTCTAAAATTGGATTGTGATGATCTAACTCTGTAACTTTAATTCATTTAATTGTACACTCTAATGTACATTTTATGACATGTAAATTATATCACAATAAGGCTGTCTAAAAAAGAACTCCAGTTTCAAACCGAGACCTTAAAACCAGTTTCCATTTTTATTACAAAAGATACAGACAAGACAGTAAAGGGGGCTAAAAAAAAGTGACAGTGGAGTGACTGAAAGAGTGATTCTGTACAAAGCAGTTGGAACTGATGCTCAGAGAAAAAGTGTTGAGGGATCAAGGGCCACGATTCCTGCTGGGAATTGGTCTAAAAAGGGTCTAGAATACTAAGCAGGCAATGGACGCTAAGTTGAAGGGAGACTGGGGACTGGAAGCTTAACCCATCTGCACAATTCTTGACAGGGAAGAGATAAAGAAGGTCATGGGCTTGCTTTTCAGAGGTGCTAGAGAGATCACAGTTGAAACACCCGGGCAGGGATGTATGTTCACCCTCGTGTGGAAAGACTGGAGCAGCTGCCAGAGAAACATGGTGGTGCCAAAACCTTCTGCTAAGAGCCATCATGTCGTCATTCACCCTTGTCAGCACAGCCCCTGGGATGGCTCAGAAGGGAAAGGAAACAATCGATATCGGCCCCTGGCAGCTTACAAGGGAAGTAATGTTGGACAAATAGCTGGAGGTCGTGTTGGGCAGACCCTCGGACTCCCAGTCCTCCCTGTGAGTTTGACCCTGGAGAGTTTGCTGTCCTCACAGTCTCTAAGTCTAAATCTCATGCAGAGCCTCTCCTGCTTCAGTACTTTTCTCACCTTGGGATAAAAACGAACTGGCCTCCAAAGCCAGCTTCACTTATCTACATTGCCAGAGGTCTTATTCTCTAAATTTGTGCGTATAATGTGCCAGGAACTACGCTAACATTTTGTGAAGCATGCACTCCTCACACCAACAAAAGGAGTTGGGAAGTTACCCCATCTTACAGATGAGGATCAAGCTCAGATGTGGATTATCCTTCTGAAATCACACAGCTAAAAGGTAGCAGAGTTTGGGCTTTAATTTATAGGTGTCTGATGACAAAGCAAGTTTCTGAGACACTGCTGTCTCCTCTTTACAGATATCCACCTCTGATGTGAATCCACACAGAACAGCAGATGTACCTGACATGAAATAAAACAAAGACCCGTTATTTTGTCCTCTGCTCACTAGTTGGGCAGTAAGGGTTTCACTCAGTCCTGTGGGAATGCTGGAAGTTGAGTCTTGTCTGGAAGTGTTCTGGGTACAGCTGGTTGGGACTCCCATGGCCAGTTAGAGAACATTCCCTGACATGGTTCTGGCTACGAAGACCTGGCAGCTGTTTCAGGTTCCCTTGTGGAGGGCCTGAAGATATATTTCTTTTGTGACCAAATTCCTGATTTTGACCCTTTATTGGAGCAACTATATATTCAAATGTTGAGTTACCCACTGAATTTTCAGATAATCGGTAATTGCCTAAATAATCTCATTCATGAAATTCAAATCTAACATTTGCAACTAAATTCAAGCTAGAGTGTTATGACCAAAGCCTACAGAGTTTTGTTTATCTTGGGAAAAGTTCACTTGCCCAAGGTAAGAAACTTACTGCATCGTAGCTCTTCTTCAGGGAAAATGGATTAAATAGACAGCATTATCCCCATTTGCAAGTAGTTTGAACTACAAGAATTTCTATCCTGAGTGTGAGTGAGACCCTGTTTTATGAGTATAAATAATCCAATTTAAACTGTTGTTCAGGGCTGGTGCCGTGGCTCACTTGGTTAATCCTCCGCCTGCGCCGCCGGCATCCCATATGGATACTGGGTTCTAGTACCGGTTGCTCTTCTTCCAGTCCAGCTCGCTGCTGTGGCCTGGGAAAGCAGTGGAGGATGGCCCAGGTCCTTGGGCCCCGCACCCGCATAGGAGACCAGGCACAGTGCCGACCGTTGTGGCCATTTTGGGGGGTGAACCAACAGAAGGAAGACCTTTCTCTCTCTCTCTCTCTCTCACTGTCTATAACTCTACCTGTCAAATAAATTTTAAAAAATAAACTGTTGTTCATTAAGTCACCCTACAGTCCACAGAGGTAGAGGCAAACAGAAGTATGATTTATGTAGCTTTAGGTATAATAGTCTTTTTTTCCCCCCAAAGAAACCTTTTATTTAAGGAATACAAATTTTATGCATCTCATAAGTACAACTTAAGGAATATAGTGTTCTTCTCACCACACCTGCCCTCCCACCCACATGCCCACCCTTCCTCCTCCTCCCTCTCACACTCCCAGTCCCATTCTCCACTAAGATCCGTTTTTGACTAACTCTATATAATATTCTATCTCACTTATTACACTGGGTAAGTTTTCTTACTCTCTGTCCAGGTGGTGAATTCTTGCCACCACACTGGAGGTTGCCTGCTAGTACAGGAATTATCTCTAGGATCACATTGGCAACATGGACTAGAACCCTGCACCTAGAGTTGTACTACAGAATCAGTGGTGTGGAGCAGTAAAATGAGTGTGGGAGGAAGAGGTCTTCTTGTCCCACTCCGTTGTAGGAGCCGTACAGGAGGGCGTTGAGAAAACTAGGTATGGGCACTGTGACAGGGAAGTGATTGAGATAATCATTAGGTTGTGAATTATACCTTTTTGCTATCTGACTGGTTTCTTTTTCTTTTTGACAGGCAGAGTGGATAGTGAGAGAGAGAGACAGAGAGAAAGGTCTTCCTTTTTGCCGTTGGTTCACCCTCCAATGGCCGCTGCGGCCGGCGCATCACGCTGATCCGAAGCCAGGAGCCAGGTGCTTCTCCTGGTCTCCCATGGGGTGCAGGGCCCAAGGACTTGGGCCATCCTCCACTGCCTTCCCGGGCCACAGCAGAGAGCTGGCCTGGAAGAGGGGCAACCGGGATAGAATCCGGCACCCCAACCGGGACTAGAACCCAGTGTGCTGGTGCTGCAAGGCAGAGGATTAGCCTGTTAAGCCACGGCGCCAGCCCTGACTGGTTTCTAATGAGCTTTTCTTCTTGATTTCTTTTCCCTTCCGTAAGAAAACTCAGTGTGGAGTGAAACCCAGAGCCCAGAGTCTGATTTGGATAGTGGTTTTTTATTATTATAAATGTAGTTGTGTGCTTTAAAATGAAAGTTTCTTCATGCATTTTTTTATGTTATAAATGATTTATGTTTATGAAAAGAATACTTTTCAGTCATAACCTTTCAAATCTCCTTGGAAAACAGTGGTATTATTTTTGTTGACCACACGAGGGCAGTGATGTCACATGTAAAAAATGCCTGCCTTATGCTTTCTGAACAGATGGCACATTTGTTAGACTTCATTGGATGCATTTTTTTTTTTTCCTTTATTGAAGCACAGGGGAATTTCACATTTTCAGGTAGAATGGGGGAAAGATAGTTAAAATTTTATACCCTATTTTTATCTCTTTGTTTATGCTGATAAAGGTAGCAGTTGATTTATCCTTTTTGCTGTTTTGAGGGCTTTGTGCTCTAATAGTGTGCTAACAAACTAAGGTGAATGTTCATTACCACTGTGACCCCTTCAGAAGATGTTCTGTTGATTTTGCATTTAATTGGAAATGTCACAAAGTTAATACATAAACCCATCCTCCCCCCAAACTCTCCAGTACCCTTTAGCTAGGACACAAGTTCTGTTGTTCCTATCAGAAAATCCTTGCGTGTAATCTTTCTCCACATCTACTAAGTAGGGAGAATCCTGCCAGCTTTTTCTGAGGATAGAACTGAGTTGACCTTTCTTTCTTTCTTTCTTTCTTTCTTTCTTTCTTTCTTTCTTTCTTTCTTTTTAAAGATTTTATTTATTTACTTGAGGGGTAGAGTTACAGACAGTGAGAGGAAGACTCACAGAGAAAGGTCTTTCGCCCGTTGGTTCACTCCCCATTGGCTGCAATGGCCGGAGCTGTGCCAATCTGAAGCCAGAAGCCAGGAGCTTCTTCCTGGTCACCCACGTGGGTGCAGGGGCCCAAGGACTTGGGCCATCCTCCACTGTCCTCCTGGGCCATAGCAGAGAGCTGGACTGGAAGAGGAGCAGCCGGACTAGAACCGGCGCCTGTATGGGATGCTGGCACTGCAGGTGGAGGATTAACCAAGTGAGCCACGGCACCGGCCCCTGACTTTTTTAACCCTGTGATCATAGAAACTCTGATATATCCTTTTCACAGCTGCAGGTACTGCTTCTGGAATTCGTCCTAACATCCCCAACTCCCACTCCCTATGAGTTCTAGAGGTATTCACTTAGAGCTAATCATCTGACTCCTGATAGAATAATGCAAGGCTGAAACACAAAGGTGTTCTAGTATCTTTTGTGTATATTTGCTTTGTTATATGTGGGCTCTAACCTTTATTTTAATTAATTTAATTAATTAATTAATTAATTTTAATTTTATTTAATTAGTTGCCAACAATTAAATGCAAAGAGTTCAGGTTAAAGATCTGTCCTCCCTCCCCCTACTTTGTCTTTTTTGGAAGCACTGGGCAGTTTGGTATTGCTTGTGTGCACAGTCTCCTGTGTACTAATGACAGTCAGTAGTGGTCATCTTCTCTGTGGTTTTAGGTAGTCACTACATTGGTAATCACCTTTGCACTGTTTTTGTTACAATAAAAAGGAAAATGAAAATTTAATACCTATGCCTGTCTCAAAGTAAAAAAAAATGAAAGATATAGTGAAGGAGCCACGTATCTCAAGAAAAATGAGCCTGAGTGTAAATCTGCCTGCTGTGGCTTTTAGGAAAATTGCCTGGCCTAGCTAGCATGGGAATTTTGGCACCAGTGAGAGCTCCATCTTTGAAAGTGGGGGGAGCCTGGGACTGACCTTGGGAAAAGAACCTCAGGCCAGTGATCTGTATCTTGCTGATAAGTGGGGATAAGTTTAACTTCGACAGTACTGTGAGGAAGTCACTCCCTCATTTGGAAGTGCTTAGCATGATTTGATGTAGGGCGCAAAATGTAGCAGGACGCTGGGCAGGCATTGAGAGATTGGCCATGGATTTACAAACAAGTGCTCCACGGAATCTCCTGAGAATCATGTTGCAAGTTGCAGAGTCACCACCTGGTTCCGGGGCAGGGTGAAAGACTGGGTTAGAGAAGGGGAATGGGAAGAAAAAGCCTTTTGGACAGCGGGCTCTGACCCCGGCGCGTCTGGACGCCTGTTCTTCAGCCTAGCGGTGGCAGCTGAGTTGGATGCAACTCAAACAGGCTGGAGCAACGGACAGGAAATCCATTCTTGTTCTGCAGATACTTGGGCAAAAATGCCCAAAGCAAACAGCAGAGGAAGTTTGCTTTAGTGGAGACAAACTCACAACTTTGCTCTTTCAAAGCCTGTGTTTACAAGTCAAAGCTGAGGCTCAGTTGAGCTTTCTTGGCAGACTCCCCTTCAGAGGTGCGGCTTGCTGGGCCTTTTGCTACCACAGCTTTGGGGAACCACGTTGCTGGGGCATCGGTGGAGAATTGCTCTCTACCTATTGAAGAGCCAGAGCTGTTCATCCAGGCGTCCAGGAGTTCAATCTGGGAAAATGGGGAGAGCAGAGAAAAAAGCCCTTCGCTCTGTTGCATCCTTGGAGTGGTAAGGTGACTGGAATGCAAAGGAACTTGACAGGTGCTAGCCAAGGGTAACAGCAGTGGAACAAGAAGCTGTAGAACCACCTGCTCAGAGAACAGAAGCCACAGAAGATAACTGAGTGGTGCTGTTGGCTGTGTTACTCCAACGGTACCCAATCTATTTTTTAAAAGATGCTTATTTTTTGACAGGTGCAGCATGAGAGAGTGAGTGAGGGAGTGAGCTAGGGATTCCGCATGGGGACTAGATGAGTGATAGTCTTCCTTGCCCTTGAGGGATGAAGCCTAAAATATCTTAGGTAGGGCATAGTACTTCGGTCAAGAGAGGTGGTTCCTGAACGGGGGAATCATAATGTAATCATCCAAGATGGAAAACAGTCTAAGAATTCAGGATGCAGCTTTGTCTAGACTTTCAAGCCTAGCTGTGATGCTTCCTGGCTAAGGAGTGTTAGGCAAGTCACATTTTCTCTTTAGTACTTTTTCCCCCCCACTGCAGAACCACCTGCTCAAAGAACAAAAGCCAGAGAAGATGCCTGAGTGGTGCTGTTGGCTGTGTTAACAGAAAGAGAAGGCAAAGGGTTAAGCACCTTACCACAGGTTACCCAGAAGCTAACATGCAAATGTCTGACTTCAGAGCCCTGTCACTTTCTACCACATCCACCACCATTTAGCCAAAAACACAGCCTACAGCCCCTACCCTCCGTCCCACCCTCCCTAACATTTGGCTCCAGTGGGACTAGGGTATTCATATTTGCTGCTTCAGTTATGATGCCTCGGTTTGGGAAACACCCCTCTTTCTGTCCATTCAGGCTTTTTAGTTCCTTTGTGATTTGGTGCTGATTCACTCAAATTGAGTCTTCAGCTGTTCTCAGTCATGCCTTCTCATTTGTCTTTGTCCCTCTTTTTGACTTGTTCTTAGGTCATCTGTACTTTCCATGATGCTCATCTTTCTCCTGCAAAGGCCCCGAAGTCCTCAGACCTTGCATACCTCTCAACTATTCACTCTGTGGGATTCAGTAGTCATTAAGCTTGGAAAATCACTGCTTTTTAAATGCAGTTTTATTCTAATGTTCATTGTATGTCATCCAACACTTCCATTGCAGAGAGGATTTCTCAAACTATTCGGGCTTAGGAATTTAAAGCTGCCTTCCTCCCTGCTTCTTCCTTTTCTCTTACCCTCCTATCCTTTCTTTTTATCTTAAAATATGTCACAGGGATAGAATCCCATGATGCCCACTTTGAAGTATACAGCTCTGACTGTGATGGTGGAAGAAACTGAATTTCTATGTAGGCAGTGCAGAAGGCCCAACTCTGGGACTAATTCTCTTCCTTGGCAAGGTTCGATGAGCGTGCTAATTCACCCTGCAGTTGAGGTGCTGGGAACTCTTGCAGGCATTCTTGGAAGTATACCCCTGCTTTGATCTCCTGTGTACTCTCCTCATTTCCTTTGGCTTTATTTGTTATTCCCAGGTCTGGCATGCCACCTTGCCCCAAAAGTGGACTTTTTATTTCCATCCTCATCTCTGCCTATTTTCTTTCAATTTCTCTTTTCTGATGGGCCAGACTGGGTGTCTTAGTCTCCATTCTTGGCTCCATGCTTTTCTGATCCACCCTAGCTCTTTGTCAAGTATTTGGTACCATTCAGTTGTTGAAGAGTCCACGCGCTGGGGCCAGACAAATTGCAGTTTAAATTCCTGTTCCATCATCTAACAACTGTAAAATTGTGGGTAAGCTGTCTAACTTTGAGCTTTAGTTTTCTCATGAGTGAAACAGGGGTAGCTCTCTCAGATCATTCTTATGGGTAAATGCTATAGTGCATCTAAAATATTTCTTTTTTTTTTAAATTTATTTATTTATTTATTTATTTTTGACAGGCAGAGTGGATAGTGAGACAGAGAGAGAGAGAGAAAGAGAGAGAAAGGTCTTCCTTTTTGCCGTTGGTTCACCCTCCAATGGCCGCTGCAGCCGGCGCATTGCGCTGATCCGAAGCCAGGAGCCAGGTGCTTCTCCTGGTCTCCCATGCGGGTGCAGGGCCCAAGGACTTGGGCCATCCTCCACTGCCTTCCCGGGCCATAGCAGAGAGCTGGCCTGGAAGAGGGGCAACCGGGATAGAATCCGGCGCCCCAACCGGGACTAGAACCCAGTGTGCCGGCACCGCAAGGCGGAGGATTAGCCTGTTAAGCCACGGCGCTGGCCGTAAAATATTTCTCATTCAGCCTGGTGCAGAACAAGAGTGCAGTACTGTCAGCTGCTGTGTTACAGAAATCTGAAAGATTCTTTCATCAACGTAGCCCACCCTGAGCTCTGTGATCTATAAATATTTTATAGTTGATATCTTATACTTAGTACTTGATAGGGCATATGACTTAGAGTGCCTCACCCTAGATTTGGACTGATATATATATATATATATATATATATATATATATATATATGTTGGGGCCGGTGACGTGGTGCAGTAGGTTAATCCTCCTCCTTCAGTGCTGGCATCTCATATGGGCGCCAGTTCTTGTCCCTGCTGCTCCGCTTCCAATCCAGCTCTCTGCTGTGGCCTGTGAAAGCAGTAGAAGATGGCTCAAGTGCTTAGACCCCTGCACCCACATGGGAGATCTGGAGGAAGCACCTGGCTCCTGGCTTTGGATCGGCACAGCTCCAGCTATAGCGGCCATTTGGGAAGTGACCCAGCGGATGGAAGACCTTTCGCTGTATCTCTCTGTCTCACTGTCTGTAACTCTACCTCTCAAATAAATAAATAAATAAATATATATGTGTGTGTGTGTGTATAAACTTTATGTAAGTTATACAAGTTTCACATATACAGATTTAGTTTTATAATTTTAAACATTTATTATTAATTTGAAAGTCAGACTTACAGAGAGAGAGAAGAATCTTGCATCCTCTGGTTCACTCCCCAAATGACTGTAATGGCCAGTGCTAGTCCAGGACGAAGTCAGGATCAAGGATATTTATCCAGATCTCTCATGTGGGTACAGGGTCCTAAGCACTTGGATTATCTTCCACTGCTTTTTCCAGGCCATTAGCAGTGAACTGGATTGGAAGTGGAGCAGCCAGGAATCAAACCAGTGCCCATATGAGATGCCAACATCACAGGTAGTTGTCTTTACCCACTATATCAGAATACCAGTCCCTGGACTCAAGTCTTTAAAAAATTTGGATAATTTGATTTATAAGCCTAAGTAGAGACAATAATAGCATCCAACCTCCTACCCTTGTTGCTGGATTGGGACTTTTTGTGATGGTTCTTTTTAATTCTGTTCTGTTGTTAAGTTTAATATTGCATCATAAACAGATAATATGGCATTGGCCCTGACTGATCTGAGTCAACCTCTGTGTATGAGGCTTTGTATCAAGACATCTCTGTTCAGCCTCTGATGGAGGGTGGGTATACAAAAAAGGCTGTTTTTTTCCCCCAAGAAATGAGGAGATGGAAAAAGAGTGCCTTGCTAGATTGCTCCCAGGAGAATCTGCTTCATTTTCCAAAGCTTCACTCTCCTGTCTGTCTTTGTCAGTTCTTCAAGGGCTTGAACTGTCTTTAATTCTTTTTTTTTTTTTTGACAGGCAGAGTGGATAGTGAGAGAGAGACAGAGAGAAAGGTCTTCCTTTGCCGTTGGTTCACTCTCCAATGGCCACCGCGGCTGGTGCGCCGTGCTGATCAGAAGCCAGGAGCCAGGTGCTTCTCCTGGTCTCCCATGCGGGTGCAGGGCCCAAGGACTTGGGCCATCCTCCACTGCCTTCCCGGGCCATAGCAGAGAGCTGGCCTGGAAGAGGGGCAACCGGGATAGAATCCGGCGCCCCAACCAGGACTAGAACCCGGTGTGCCGGTGCCGCAAGGCGGAGGATTAGCCTGTTGAGCCAGGCGCCGGCCTTTAATTCATTTTTTAACCCCAGCCTCTAACTAAGCCTGGTGCAAAATAATGTCTGTGTGAATTCCCAATTTTTCTGTTTTATTAGTTCTGCTTTCTAGCATCAGATTTGAATCCTGACTTTAGACCTTTGAGGCCTATGGCTGAAGACTGGACAAGACAGATCTTAGAGCTAAATCTCTTTTTCTTTATTTGCACAGGGTGATTGGCATCTGGGGAGATATTACATTGACTTCTTTTAAGGTGTGGAATGAAAGAAAAAGTATGTGCATGAAGCATGATCTTATATTCCTTTATGAGGCATCAGGAAATTTCAGAAAACAGATGTTTTATGCCGTAATTCCTCTTGATGGCACTGGAGGCTTAAATATCATCGCACGTCCAGTCTCTCAGATTCTAAATCCTATTATCTAGGTTAGCTCATCTGTATTCAAAAGATCAATGTTGCATTATTACAAAGATCCTTTCAAGTGTAAAAAGGATGGCACTTCATTACAGAAAGTAAAAGAAACTAATCAAACTTTCTTGGTGAAATCATTGACTTTTTTAAGTAAAGGGCAAATTTAAGAATTTGAAAGTCCGAGATGCGAGAGAACTCAGTGGTTTGGGCTCACTCCGGCATGTGTCTGGTTGTAGTGTGCAGGTCTTGGATAACCCAAAGAAGGAAGAAGCTTTCTTGAAAAAGTCTCAATGCTCCCAGCTGTTCTCATTTCTTCTGTCACTGCTTGGCTGCGTAACTTGGAAAAAATGAGCTGCTGAAGCAATGATTGAAAGAGAGAATTCATGATGTGTGGTATACTGGCAACACTTGTATTGATCTGGTTAATAGAAATTGTTGAGAAATCATTGGTAAATATTATTTATTCATGTCTTAACTCTTGATTCGACACATAGTTCTTGTTTATCATCAGGTGGCATTCTCTGTGCTGTGTGTGCACATGCTGATGTTGACTGGGGAGTGATTTGGAGGTGACCCCAGTGGGAGGGAGGAGAAGGAGACAGGATGGGAGTGGAGGGAGAAGCTGATCCCTGATGTGTGCCCAAGGGTACATATACACAGATGAGGAGCTGCAGAGCTGGAAAGGCTTTCAGGGCTGTCTTCCTGAGAGTTAAAGAGCTTGTCTGATAGTCTCTGTACTATAAATGAACCACCCTGGAAAAAGGGTTTGACTTTAGCAAGACATTGCTCTTCAGCGGGGACATTCCCCAAAGGGCAATGATAACTCATGACTGTTGGATGGCAGCATGGCCATCTCTCTTTTAAATAAAGTGGCTATTCCTCCCCCTTCCCTCCCTCCCTCCCTTTCTTCCTTTCTTCCTTCCTCCCTCCCTCCCTCCATTCCTCCCTCCCTCCCTTCCTTCCTTCCTTCCTTCCTTCCTTCCTTCCTTCCTTCCTTCCTTCCTTCCTTCCTTCTTTCCTTCCTTCCTTCTTTCCTTCCTTCCTTCCTTCATCAGACAGATATAGATAGTGTACTCCTACCCATGGGTTTGCTCCTAAATAGCCAGGAGAAGGGAACTCAATCCATGTTTCCCACACAGGTGGCAAAACCCTGATCACTTGAGCCATCGTCTCTGCCTCCCAGGGTGTGCATTAGCGGGAAACTGGGGTCCCAAGTGGAGCTGGCTATTGAACCTTTGCACTTAGATATGGAATGCCCCTGTGTTTTAACTATTAGGCCATAATACCTGCCTGCTTTAATTTCTAAAAGTAGAGTCTGGACAGTGTATTAGAGTGTGAACCACTCTATCCCAACATCTTAAAACGTTCAGGGCCAGTGCTGTGGCATAGTAGGTTCAGCATCTGCCCGTAGTGCCGGAATCCCATATGGTTGCCAATTTGGGTCCCAGTTGCTCCACTTCAAATCCAGCTCCTTGCTGATGGCCTGAGAAAGGAGTAGAAGATGGCTGAAGTTCTTGGGTCCCTACTTCCACATAGGAGACCCAGAAGAAGCTGCTGGCTTTGGATCAGCCCAGCTCTGGCTGTTAGAGCGATTTGGGGAGTGAACCAGAGGATGGAAGACCTCTCTCTGTCTGTAACTCTGCCTCTCAAGTAAACAAATAGGTCTTAAAAAAAAAAAAAAAGAAAAAAAGATGGCCGGCGCCGTGGCTTAACAGGTTAATCCTCCACCTTGTGGCGCCGGCACACCGGGTTCTAGTCCCGGTCGGGGCACCGGATTCTGTCCCGGTTGCTCCTCTTCCAGGCCAGCTCTCTGCTGTGGCCAGGGAGTGCAGTGGAGGATGGCCCAAGTGCTTGGGCCCTGCACCCCATGGGAGACCAGGAGAAGCACCTGGCTCCCGGCTTCGGATCAGCGAGATGCGCCGGCCGCAGCGGCCATTGGAGGGTGAACCAACGGCAAAAAGGAAGACCTTTCTCTCTGTCTCTCTCTCACTGTCTACTCTGCCTGTTAAAAAAAAAAAGAGAAAAACAAAAAAAAAAGAAAATGTTCATTAACTGCCCTCTTGGTACTAGCACTAGGGAAGGTTCTGGGTTTTGTGATGAATAAGGAGCAGTCCTCATCTTCATTCCTTACCTTATCATCAGTCTCTTTTTGCTAAAATTGGTTGATTAATCATGATAGTTAAGTGACAGTTTCCAGCACTGTACTTGTGTTGACTAATTTAACCCACAAAGTCAAATGAGATGCTAGAGCTCTTAGCCTTGGCTTAAGTATGAGGAAAATGAGGCACATGGTAGTGCAGCTTGGGAAATGTGTTCTCAAAGTTCTTATAGCCTGCTGCTCTACTACTTCCCACATGTTGCCATAGCTGTGAAATCAAAACTATTCTTCATATTCTTATAACTTGTGTCTGAGTTAAGTATTAACTTACTTTGCTTACTGAAATAAAACTAGGGTCCTGCACTGTCTTATAATGGTAGCCAGCAGTCACATACATCTGCTGTGCATTTGAAATGTGGAAAGATTAAGTTAAGATGTGCTGGTAAGTATAAAACGCACTCTAGATATTAAAGACTTAGTATGGAAAGAGAATTAGAAACTTCACCATTTTATGTTGATTGCATATTGAAATTATATTTTGTATGTATCAGGTTAAATAAAATTATACTTTAACATTCATTTCACTTGTCTTTGTTTTAATGTGGCTACTAGAAAACTGAAAAATTACATATGGCCTATATTTGTGGCTTGCATTCTATTTCTTTTTTTTTAAGATTTATTTTATTTACTTGAAAGTCAAAGTTACACAGAGAGAGAAGGATAGGCAGAGAGAGAGAGAGAGAGAGAGGTCTTCCCTCCATTGGTTCACTCCTCAGTTGGCTGCAACTGCCGGAGCTGTGCTGATCCGAAGCCAGGAGCCAGGAGCTTCTTCTGGCTCTTCCCAGGCAGGTGCAGGGGCTCAAGGACCTGGACCATCTTCTACTGCTTTCCCAGGCCATAGCAGAGAGTGGGATTGGAAGTGGAGCAGCCAGGTCTCGAACCGGCTCACATATGGGATGCTAGCACTACAGGCAGAAGCTTTACCTGCCACACTACAGTGTTGGCTCCTTCATTCTGTTTCTGTCGAACAGCACTGCTTTGAAGTATCAGAGATTCTTGTGATGACGATTTATTCGATTTATTTTTCTCTTAAATGCATAGAAAATATGTGGTTAGTTTGGTATTGGGATCAGGTTCTTTTGATATGCTTCATTTAATTTGTATTTATTAACAGGGATTCCATCGGTCGGATAGCCCACTACTTGCTTGTTCTTTAGTGATTGTTGAAAACTAGTTAGAGGCAGTCTGAGGGAGATGAATTAAAGTTCTATTGTTGTCGGGGAACAAGGTCATCAACTTGAAATTAATCAACGATTTCAAATCATCAGGAAGGGATATTTTACCCCTAGCTTTACAATTTCAGCATGTAAATTGCTGTTTAGAGGAGAGCTTGTAAAATCAATCCAGCCTTTCTTGCTTCAGAAATTAAAGGTAATTTATTTTTATTTTTGTCAAATCCTGGAAAGAACTTGTATGTTCAATTTCTTCTCCCTGACACCACCTGAGTTGTGTGTGTGTGTGTATAGAGCTTTGAATGGAAAGGGGGGAATTTGGGTTGTTTTTTGGGTCCCCCAAGATTTGGAGGAGACTCGTTTGGTCCCTGTTGGGGAGCCCATCTGTCTCCATCTGATACATTTTCCTTCAAATGAGTCAGAAACTCCAAAGCTAAACTTGGCCAAAGTAGCTCATATCATGTGGACTCCACCCGAAGCCATATAAATCATCCTCGGATCACACCAAACTTGGCCCCTAAACTGGGCACAGATTTCCCAATCTGGTCCTGGAGTTTGCCAGAAGGCAGGAGGACCACTGGGACATGTGGGATGTATCTGGCTTTTATCCCAACTTCTGTGGTTAGTGAAGCTTGTCTGCTCTGGGATTGGGTATAAACACAGCCCTGCACTCAGAAGATACCAAACCACCTTGAAGGGTCATTTTATCCAAACCCCTGTAAAGAACAACTCCACAGTCAGCTGTGCAACCAGCCACATCTAGAGATGGTTTGTAAATATATCCATTAGGTGTTCCAGTTGCTTTCTCTCTCAGTACTTTCTAGTCTGAATACTTTGATAACATACACCCAGGCTGAACCCTCAAATGAATGAATTTTCATTTTTTCCTTAGTAGATATATAGAGGCTGCCTGATTTGTTAATCTGATTCCTGAATATAACAATAGTATGTTTTGCCCTTCTAATTTCTAGGTTAGATTCATTTTAAAGCTTTGTTGTTTTTAATTAAGAGGCATAACAGGGATTAACTTTGTTTATCATATCTTGTTTTCGTTGGGTCAATGCAGTTTTCAATAAGGTGGCCCTATGCTAAACAACATTTGTCTGATGTGTGAAATAACCTATATTTTGGGGAGAAGCACTAGGAAGTTTTTTTTAGCATTTTTTTTCTTAATCTGTACATAGGGATCCTTCTCCCCCTGGTAATCTATCGCCTCTACATATGGAGGGCTACTGCATCCTCAGTCTATTTTCCTTTCTGTTCTTCTTAACATCACAAATGAATAATTCATATGAAAATTAAACTAAAGCATTTCTGGAAACAAAGCTTCCCAGGAACTTTCCAGTTAAAACAAAAGTCAATGCTTTCAGGAAGAAATCTTCACTCTGTCCAGGCGATAGCCAGGTAGGTAGGAGTTTGGGATTTATTGGCTGTGCATATGGAGTTTCCTTATCTCTCTGTGCCTCAGTTTTCTCATCTGTCAATCAACTATAAGACCGCATCTTATGAAGTTGTTTTTTTTTTAAGATTTATTTATTTATTTGAAAGGAAGAGTTACAGAAAGAGAGAGAGAGAGAGAGAGAGAGAGAGAGAGAGAGAGAGAGAGAGAGAAACCAAGAGCTTTTTATTCTTCATTGATCACAATGACCAGGGATGGGCCAGCCTGCAGCCAGGAGCCAGGAACTCCATCCGGGCCTCCCATGTGGATAGCAGAGGCCCAAGCACTTGGGCCATTGTCAGCTGCTTTCCCAGGTGCATTAGCAAGGAGCTGGATTGGAACAGAACTGGCACTCAAATGGGATGCTGGCATTGCAGGTGGCAGCTTGATCCTCTTTGCCACAATGCCTGCCTCCTTACAGTTTTTTGTGGCACAAAGAACAGAGTCCAGTGAAATGACTTGTAGTTTCTGGACTACAATGAGTTCATAATGTAAGGAAACAGGTGGCAGAGGTGTTAGTCAACAGCCATCTTGCCGGTCTTGAAGCTTTTCCACATTTGTTTGTTTAAATATTGGAAGAGGTTCCTAATAGAATTTGTGTAATCTATGTCCACGAATGCCTTAAAAATAAAGTACATCTATAATAAATACATCTATGTAATAAAGTATATTATAAATATAATAAAGTACATCTATAATAAAGTACATACATAAATTCTATGAAGCATGTTTTGTTTAATCGTTGTGTTGGTTAGAGGCAAGACCATGAATTTGATTGCCTCCTAAGTCAGTATTTTGTAATAATAAAAATGGGAGTCTACTTTTTGCTGTCTGTAAGTTAATTGTTTCCTTTCAAGCATGTGATAGGACCACAGCAACCTAGTTACAGTTTCTTTTTTTTTTCTTTTTTTTTTTTTTTTTGGTAAAGATTTATTTATTTATCTGGGCACCAGAGTTACAGACATGGAGGGAGAGAGGGAGAGGGAGAGGGAGAGGGAGAGGGAGAGGGGGAAGGAGGAGGGAGAGGGAGAGGGAGAGGGAGAGGGAGAGGGAGAGAGAGAGAGAGAGAGAGAGAGAGAGAGAGAGAGAGAGAGAGATGCTGTTTTCCCTTTTGGACCACACTGATTTCTGGGCTCTTCTTCCTCCTAGGAGCCTGATGTTTGCCTACTTCTGGTAACATCTGATCTTGTCTTAGAATTATCCTTTGGAGAATGAAGCTGTTCTGAAGTGTTCCTTTCTCCAAGCTAAATATATATATTCGCCCCTTAATCATTCCTCATATGATAGGAAATGGCCCGTGAAGGAGAAATCTCATGTTCCAGTCATCTCATGGTTAAAATCACTTATTACAGGGGCTGATGCTGTGGTGCAGTGGTTTAAATCACTGTCTGCAGCACCAGCATCCCTTATAGGTGCTGATTTGAGTCCCTGCTGCTCCACTTCATATCCAGCTCCTTGCTAATGTGCCTGGGAAAGCAGCAGAAGATGGCCCCAGTGCTTAGGTCCCTGCAACCACATGGGCGACCCAGATGAAGCTCGTGGTTCCTGGCTTTGACCTGGCCCAGCCCTGGTTGTTGCGGCCTTTTGTGCAGTGAACCAGCAGATGGAAGATCTCCCTTCTCTCCCTTTCTCTGTCTCTCCCTCTCACTGTAACTGTTCAGACAAATCTTTAAAAAATCACATTGTATTATTATATATGATATTATACAAAATTATGATTGTATTATGGAGTCTCATGACTTCATAGGTTGACTAAACTCAGTTGGGTGGTCTTTCCTTGGATCTTGCTTGTGGTTACACTGGGACAGTGAGTGGGGATGGCTTGACTTGCACTTTCTCTACAAAGTGATTTCAGCCCCCACATGTCTGGCTCTTGATCTGGGATGATTTTAACAGCTGGGGTCTTAAATGGCTGGCAACTATCTTTTCACAAGATTATCTGGGCTTCATCACAGTTTGATGGCCTCAGGATTAGAAAGACTCCTCATGATGATTCAGTACTGCTAGGTAGAAATGGAGGCTGCTAGTACCTTAAAGGTTGAACTCAGAAAATCACGGAGCCAGCTAATTTCTATTGATCAGAGCAGTTATAGAGCCCATTGAGATACAAA